>NC_139846.1:18205342-18805342 GCF_963691815.1 Echiichthys vipera | reverse complement strand
TTTAGTACTCATTAGCAAATGTTAGCATGATAAACTACTGTCATCATACCTGCTAAACATCAGACATACAGCACTGTCATTTTGAGCATGCTCATATGCAGATGTTAGCATTTAAGATAAAGCACCTCTAGTAGCAGCACTAGGACACCAGCCACGATACCATACTTTTTATGAAACCCACAACAGGTGTTTTAGGTAGATGATATACAAGACGGTAATGCTATTCTGTTTCACTTTAAACTATTCAATACCAAAATAAGCACCAGCTAAAATCTAATATATACTGAAAAGAACGACACAGAAACGATAGGTGCGCACACACACACGCTGACACACACACACACACACACACACACACACACACACACACACACACACACACACACACACACACACACACACACGGATATTGAAGCAGCAGCAGTGAGAAGTTTTCATTTATACAACCATCTCAGAGGCCCTAATTAAAATCACATGAAAGTAAGGGCTGCTTTGGTCTGCTCTCCAGCTAATTGTTTGTTTAACCTCTTCACATGCAGGTTCACTATTCTTTTTTGCACACTTCAGAACTACAGGGTGTGTGTGTTGCATTGGGGGGCAAAGTCAAAGCAGATTAAACCTTCACACCTCCTATGAAATCAAATGAAAGGAAATACGTTTAGGTTCGCCAAAAGATTTCCCTTTCAAATTAAAACTTTAAAATAAACGCACAAGAACAAGGCATGCTACTGAGTACTCGTATGTATCATGTTTTCTGATTACACTTGACTCATTAGACTTGTGATTCATGAAGTCATTTAATATTTGATGCGTCTTAGTTAAGAGGTTACACTTCTTTCTCTTTTCAAGTTAAGCCAATACTCTAGCACAATAGTACGAATAAAAAAATACCAAAGCACCAATCACAATTGGAAAACCAAGGGAAATGATCAATAAATTAATATAATTTGCACTTTACACGGCCGTCTCTTGAAACCTTCCCCGCATCATTCTTGTTTTTGCTCACGTCTTATCCTCCGAAAACGTTGGTCGGCTCTGTATATTCACAGTGCAATAATCTTGTCACCTTTCGCCTTGAAAAAGTGTTGAAGTGTGACAGAATTTTTTCTTCTCCGTCCTCGCTAGGTGAAACCACTCAGTCGTTGCCCGCTGTGAGAAAGGCCTTCGGGCACAGTCCTATGGGTGCCGATACAATTCAGCAAATTCAAAAGAAACTTTGTGTAACTAAGGCACATTTACAGAGGAAGAGCGGAGTAAAGGGAAAGTAACGAATAGATTGTTAGGGTACAGTGGAGTGGGAGCGGAGGAGTGGAGGTCTTTCAAAGGAGGCCTGGAGTTGTTTGAAGGGAAAGGGTCCACGTCTTGTCCTCAGGCTATATGTTTGACGGGCGCCTTAGAGGGGGTTATTTTTTGATGCTTCAACATTGTGTGTGCGTGTGTGTGTGCGTGTGCGTGTGTGTGTGTGTGTGTGTGTGTGTATAATAATAATAATTATTATAATAATAATGGGCCTCTTACTGTACCTCAGCAGCATGTGGCAAGAGTTGCAGGAGGTGATCCTTTCAAAGGTGTGCATATTAAACTCATGGAAGTTGTTCATGGCGTTCTCTGGACGAATGTTGGATCTGAACAAGACATAACACACAACAACCATTAGATATACATTGAATTTACATTTCTCATGCTTATAAAATATACTGTAAATATGTATTCTTAAAGTAAGTAAACATTTTCTAAATACGCCACTCCATTTTCTCCTAAAAGAAAAGGAGAGTTGAAGCTTGGTTGAGATAAGTAATCCGTGACAGCAAAGCACCTTTAAGTCCCTATCATCAACATACTAATGCAGTTCAAGCAGCGACTGTCTCCTAAGGGTGCTCCGACATTTGGGATTTGAGAGTAAGCTTCCAAAAATCATTTGCATTCATGAGCTACGATTCCAGAAAATCATATCCAGAAGACAAACAATAAATAGAGATTTCAAAAGAATAATGCAGATTTTCTAGTTACCTTGCATTCCAATATGCAGTGTCAGCTAAATCACAAGAGTTTGAGTGTCCTTGAATGCACCACGGTCTTTAAAAACCAGCATTCAAAGCTCCCTACACTGACAACATTGTATTGCACAGTAGGTACGTTTTTTTGAGTTAAGGAAAAGGAAGTGATAAAGTGATAAAGTGAGCAGGTCAGTATTGCCAGGTAAACACCGACAGAGTGACGCTCGACTTGTATCAGTGTTTAACTTTGCGTCACGTGAGTTAAAACTAAACAGGAAGAGGCAGCATTCAGTTTTTATGCACCAAATATCTGGAACAAACTTCCAGAAAACTGCAGGTCTGCTGCAAATCTCCGCTCTTTTAAATCCAGACTGAAGACTTTTCGGTTTTCCGCTGCCTTTCAGTAAATACAAACATGTATTAATTGCTTATACTGCACTGTAACTACTGTAACTTCTATTTCCTGTCTTGAAAATTATACCAAATTAATAACTGACGATTGAGACATTCCCTTTCAGAAACTGCTCCTCTTGCCTTTGATAATTTTGTTTAAATTTTTTAATTATTTTATTTGCTTTTTTAATTTTTTTTATTATTTTATTTGCCTATTTTTATTTTTCAATTATTTTATCTAAATGTCGTTTTATGTCATTCTTTCAAATGCTTTTAATTCGCAGCACTTTGAATAACCTTGTTGTTGAAAGGCACTATACAAATAAACTTGCCTTGCCTTGTATCACCCTGAAGGGCTTTGCTTAGCAATAATGACCTGCTCGCTCTACATTATCCCATTCATCACATGGCCCCACATTAAAGAAATCAATAATCTGACGCACAATATTGATTTAAAATGGTTTCATTGATGGGAAATGGTCCTCAGAGTCTAGGATCAGCATATGCATCCATAGCAGCAGCCTACTAATGAGAAATAACAGACTGGTGAAAGCTGTAATTGACCAATCAGAACCAAGCATTTAACTGAATAATAATAATAAAACTGAATAATAAACACTGACCACCATTGTGGGTTGTTACTGATGAGCCCAGATGAATGAATGACAAACGTGGGCCTGTCGCCTGTTTTGCACAGTTTTCAAACTGCTTTGGTCTTTAATGAAAAAACATGAATTTTAAGGCAAAAAATAAATAAATAATAATAATTGTCACATGAAATCGCAGCCAACAAACTCTTCCTAGGCAACGGTAACATTTCACTGATACAGTTCTTTGAAGTGGGACGGAGAGAATTGCAAATAGACATGCAAGGTCTGCTTGAAGTGAACACAGAAGTACTCTTGGACCCTTGGGACATGGATGAATGTTTGTGTGTGTGTGCGTGTGTGCGTGTGTGCGTGCGTGTGTGTGTGTGTGTGTGTGTGTGTGTGTGTGTGTGTGTGTGTGTGTGTGTGTGTGTGTGTGTGTGTGTGTGTGTGTGTGTGTGTGTGTGTGTGTGTGTGTGTGTGCGCGTGTGTGTGTGTGTGTATTTGCCCAAGTTTGCCTGTAGCACATTTTAGAGGACTTTCCTTTGTTTTTCAGTGTCATAATAGCTTGACATGATGGCATTGTTGCATGAGCGTTTTGCCTAATATGCACAGGTGCTGCTTTGAAAACTCAAACAATTAGTCAAACTGAAGGGCTACAACATGTTCTCTGGGAAACAGAACAAACACAGCTGAGAAAGAAAGAAAGAAAGAAAAAGAGACCTTCGGTGGTGTCCTCTCCTCCGTACTGGGGTCAACCAATATATCTGCTGTGTACGGAAGATTGTTATTAACGATAAATCGCATACCGCTGTCAAGAAAGAGGATCAATTTTTAATATAAAACTATTCACACTGAAAGATAGTGAATACAAACAACCTTATAAACCCCCTGAGCTTCCCTTTTCTTCTGACTCTCCTCTCCCAGTCCCACTATTCTCTGTGCTCTGAAGCTTTTAAAGATGCCCGGTGCAACTTTGTGCAGTCCGCCAAGAGGTAGCCGCTTGAATTTTAAGGACTTTTAAAAGAAATACAATACTTCATATGCAGTCGTCTCCTGACTTTCAAGGATGGAGTGCTGCCTCCCTGCTGATAAAGCAACAGTTTCTGCAAACAGTGGGACACGAAGGCAGCACGTGAGAAAACAGCTGTTCACAGATCAGCTATAAAGGATCGCTGTGGGAGCATGTGATTGTTTGTCAGCATCGTTCTATTCTCGCAGCTTGTTAATTCAGTCCCAGAAGTTAATCAACCAAAGCCCCTCTTTTCTTTCACGTCACATCATCTTGTGATCCTCTTCTTCGCTTCCTGTTGCTGCCCCTTTGTAGCTTGTAGCTCTTTTTTCCTCAGTTTCTATCTATATTTTCAAGGGAATTAGTAGCTACTTGAGAGCCACACCTGTCACTGCTGCCCTGGCTGTTCAAGGATCCAATAACAGGTATCTCAGCTCTGATTAAAGGAGATGCAGGAGGACTGGGAGGATGTATTTTTTTTTGTCTGTGGGTTTGGAACACATCTAAGTTTGCAGATTTTGTCGGTTTAACAAAAATCCTTTCTCTTCAAAAAGTCTATTTATTGTCATCCATGTCTGATACAGTGGATAGGATGTGGTGAACGTGGAGGCACCCTGACTTAAGAATAAAATACTATTCTACTTTTCCAATAATGCAACTCAACAGCATCTTTTGTTAGACACTAGGGCTCAACCTAAATGACTGGACTTCAACACACTTGCAGACTCGTGGACTTTGTGGGTGCAAACCCCTATTCCGAGTGCTGACAATGAAAAACTTACACCAAACTTAAACACTACACTAAAATATGTTTGTGAAAACACTTTATGCAAGAAATATGCAATACAATACCATAATCTTGAATCATATTTCATCAACACTGCTGAGTTTCACAGTTTGATTTCATGTGCAGTCATTGACACTGAGTCAGAGACTCCTTGGCTCTGATCGGTTGTCGTTCGGGTGTGGTGGAATCTAGCAGATGCCATTAGGAGCAGAGAGCGAGGGCTCTGGGAGCAGACAGGGAGCAGGAGTTGGAGGTCGAGCAACATTGCTTTTTCACAGATTGTCTGTCTCATTGTGCTGTCAGGATAGAGTGACATTTCAAAAATCATTGTTTTTATAGAAAGTTACCGACTTCAGCTACAAAACTCAACACCTGAAGTTTGTAATGAAGACTTTTTGTTGAAATATAATAATAAAAAGCTTCTCTAAAGCCAGAAAGTATATTATAGAGCTGTCTTCAACTGTCTCTACTGCAGCTGTTGTATTAGGGAATTACCCGTTTAAAACATTCCTGTTTAAAACGGTCTGACTGCTTGACCTCCAGTATTGCTGCTTACAGCTTTCTTGAGAACCGCTTTCATCTAAACAATTTAACACTTGACACTGAGCTTACCTGAGTCCTCAGCGATTCACCTGTCACTGTTGCGTCCACTAGCAATGCTAGAGTATACGTCATTTGCTAACAGCTAGCTATTTGGGACCAGTCTATTTCAAGTAACAAAAGAGTTCATTCCGAAAGTTACATGCATTACTAATGCTTGAAATGTCTGAGATTGCTACTATGTATCATCAGTCTCTCTTTCTTCATCTATTCTTGAATGTATTGTAGAGGCTGACGAAGAGAAAGTATTACCCAGCATGCCGTTGGCTGATGTAACAGTTAATATGGCTCCCCTCTCAAAACACTAGTGTGTACATACACCACAACTAATAACAATACCCGTAGATCTCGAGAGCTTGCACTTGACAGAATTACATTTCTGTTAGATGCAGCCTATTATTTTGCTTAAATGTGCAATATGTCAATATCTTTCTGGTGCCAATTTCACAAGTTAAATAAAGTCCTGTACAAGTCTCAGTCGTAATGAACAAAGTGATTCTGATCTCAATGAACTGCAGCTTTATTTCACGGTTTGAAATTGAGCCCTGTATGACTCCTGGCCCCCCACCGCACATCAAACACCAGTGTTATAAAACAGCTCAACAAGATACATCTTCACAAGCCTTCCTGTGTCATAAGCACTTTGCAAATTATTTTTTTTACACTCAATAAACCCATATACAGTTTCCACACTTTTGTCCTATGTTGTATGAATTGCCCTTATTTACTATAGTAAAATAATATATATTTATCTGCTACTACAGTTATTATACCCTATACTGTACAACCCATCTGCCTGTATGTGTCAGCGCTGTGACAGACAGACTAGTTGAAACAATTAGTCATTTGTCATTCTTGGCTCTACAAATGAAATACTGAAGTTTCACTTTAGGTGAATTGGATCCAGTTGAGAATACAGACTTGGTTGATGGAAGAAAAAAACGGTGATTAAATGTTACCATCTGTGTCCTCTGAGCATAAAGATCCAAATGTTTATAAAATACTAGATTCAAAATCCAGCTTTTGTGCATTTTCAGTCAGGTTCTGCTTTTGAACATATGTGTGCGACTTATTATCTGCTCATCTTTTTTGTCCCAGTGTCGCATGTCTCATAGATTATCAAGTAGCCTAACTTGAATAACAGGACGGGCAATGTGTGCGTTTTGATGCTGTGACAAAATGCAGCTGAGACAAAGAGGCACACTCTCTTAAGTTACACGCTAGGACGCATGAATACACACTCACATGGCCATGCCAAACTGCTCCAGCCACTTCTTCTTCAGCTCTTTGGTCTTAAAGAAGAATTCGAAGCCGCTCTGGCCCTGGTTATGAGTGAGGTAGAATCCGTAGGACCACTGCAACAGGAAAGAAAAACATGCGCATTTCAGAGAGAAAATATAACAACAGCGATATAAATAAAGTGACGGTTTGAGTGAAAGACAAATGGAGCAGGAGGGGGGCAGGAGCTGAAGGAGACAGGATGCAGGGAGACAGATGGAGACAAAGAGATGCAAAATGAAAGAGGGATGCCTCGGGGAGAGCGAACACAAAGGCTGAAGGGTTGGAGGGTGGCAGAACTGACAGACAGAGACAAAACAAAGAGGAAGAGCATGAAGGAGAACAGGAAAATAGTGTGCCATATAACTGCTGGGCATCAGACAGCATGCACAAATAGTGAGTGGGCTGTTTTGAAATCAGCCACCATTACCCACTTCAAAGGCTAAATATTAGTCTATTACACTGTGTCAATACATGCCTCCGTTGTTTAGATGGCGTCACTCAACAGATGCTTGTGAGATGCACTTTTTATGGCTCCTAGGTGGGGTTTTGAACTTCTAGCACTCAACTCTGAAGGCTAAAAACATGCCAAGCTCACTGTGCTGTCAGAAAACGCAAAGGCTCATCTTTTCTATTGAAAGTAAAGAGAAAGCAGAGGCTTTCCCAGAGGACTTGTGCTCAGCAAAGATATCTCTAGCAACCAATTTGTAAAGAGAAGGAGAAGGTGTTTGTCTATCCGTCTCTCTGTCAGTTTAGACCCTTCTTTGCTTGGTATATCGTTCTGACCGCACATCCAAGTATTTATTTGTTGATTGTCCTCAACTATACTTAATCTGGCACTTTCTCAGGTGTTTCAGCATGTTGTTCAATGTTCCAAGGTGAAACCTGCAATAAAGGTTTCTTTTGACCACTTGGGGGCAGCAGAAACATGTTGAAAACACAACATTCACATATTATCCCCTTTATTGTTAATATGTTGCACTTGTTAGCATACAGCTGCCTATTTACACATCCACCCAACACTGAACAACACTGGCATTCATTTGGCCAACTACTTAAGCTACTAGCTTGTCACTAACTTTGTCTTTCTGCCTTTTGGTGCTGGGCAGGAAGTGTATTGTGGTTGGTGAGCCGTGAGAGCGAACCAAAACCAAGAGTAAAGTTGTGGGCCAGAGAACACAAACAACGAGCTGAAAGATCCTAAATCGATTCCCAAACAACAACTGCAGCGGCACCTTACACATTACATAATGTTGTTATTTTAAGCTGAAAATACACAGAAGGAAATCACTAAATTTGTTGTATTTTATCAGATGCACAAACATGATATCGGCATTATGTATCGGCCATTGAAAGAACGCATATCGGTCGACCACTAACACAAAAGTTTCCTACTGCCGTGTAAGTTGTTTGTTTTTACCTCCAGACGACTTGAATGTAAATGTGATTATTTTGCCTCTATGATGGAGGTTCTTATTGCTGCTTCCCTCAGACAGCCACTGTCATCTTTGGCATTTCCATAACAAATATGTAATCAAACAAACTGCATCAAGTCCATCATGTCAGAAGTGAATGACAATGAAGTAGCTGAGGTTTCATTTAAAAAAGCAACTCTATAAGCCCGTATGGGTCTAAGCCTACTAATGTCTGCTATTTACAACAGCATTATTACCCAAATCATTGTTTCCTGGCACGCCTTAGATATCATTCCTCATTATGATTGGCAATATTTTCACCACTTGGCACTTAGTATTCACTGTGTGTGTGTGTGTGTGTGTGTGTGTGTGTGTGTGTGTGTGTGTGTGTGTGTGTGTGTGTGTGTGTGTGTGTGTGTGTGTGTGTGTGTGTGTGTGTGTGTGTGTGTGTGTGTGTGTGTGTGTGTGTGTGTTGTCAGGCCCAAAGCGAGGTTTAATGATAGCACCATCTGGGAGGAGGCAGACTGTTCTAGTCCAACACTTTCAGTATTATGCTGTTGAATGAACACGACAATGTAAAACATGTGCTGGAACAAGCATGTATCAAATTATTTAAGACTCTTTTCTGGTGATTATTTAGTTGTTTGTGTTGTGAGCTGGAAAAAGCAGCGCATTAGGGGATTCAGAGTACAAAAGGCAGCAGTGGGGTCTAGATGTTGGCGCACTACAGGTGCTTGCATGTTGGTACAGGTGCCAAGAAGCAATTTACCTCCATTTTTACAAATTGTTATGAACCTGTATTCACCTGATAAATTGTTATGGCTGCTCATTATGCTGAAGTAGTGCTTTTAATTAGTCTGTCAGGAGTCCAAAGTGGTTTCTGAGCTTTGCTGACTCAGTCATAAAGAGGCAATAATAGACTCAACAGTGCAAGACTTCCCTCCATTATAGCTGATTGGTTGTTATATGAGATGTTTGCTTTGTTCTTTTGATTTTACAGAATTTTACAGTGTTATTGTTACGTGCTGTTTATAAGGGTGTGAAAGTAGAAGGCAGAATACGCTCGCTAGTCCTAATGGGATAGAGATGACATACAGTCCTGGGTGAAATGAAATGTAATCAGAAGCTGTTTTAGCCATTATACATTGTAAATCAACGCCTAAAGTGGGTTATTCCTTTCTGAACATGGTGAAAACACACCATAAAATTAAAAGCTTAATGCTCAAAACATAGTTTCATGTACAGTCAGTGACCCGAAGATTCATAGTGAAGCTTAGTTCTTCTGGGTAAAAATAATAAAATTAGACGTGTGACTTTCCTCTCAGCTGTGATGTATCTGGACGTGGTAACTCGACGCCTCTGGTCATTGCAATGAGGGGAGGCAGCAGAGGAGAATCAGTTTTAAATTGATCACAGAGGACGGGGTATGAAGCGGGCCCTTCCCACATTAATGCAGTGTTTATCGTAGAAAGAAAGTATTTGGGTGCCAGAATAAGGGCTGGGCCATATGACGATATGTATTTTCTATTTCTTTATATTGTTTCCATGGTGAAGAAGACAAGCTAGCAGCCATACTGTATTAGCTATAGCAATATTTACATCATTTTGGAAACGCTTGTTCTGATCCTTACGAGTTAAGTTCATTTGGCACTAAAGTTGTTGATAAAATGAGAAAACACTCTAGTGTTAATAGACTTTACCACATGCTTATTTCATATTGCATTTGTTTATTGAATAAGCAGAAAACATTCTTTGTCATGTTATACTGTATATTGTATTTAAGATTTGAAAGGACCTACAGTATATCGGGAGAGAAGATTTGGGCCACATTACTCAGACCTCGCCACAATTACCGGGACTTTCTGTCACTGGATCAAAATTTAAGACCTTGGTTCATTGCTGAAAGTCCTCACTTCAGTGTGCAGCACAGTAAGGAATTAGGAAAATGTGTTTCATTATTTTGTGCAAATATAAGCAATAAACTTGGTCTGCAATAAAAAAAATAACACTTTTTTGTTTTGTTTAATTGAGGCTAATGTTTGAGGCACATCTGAGGTAAAAAATAATTGTGCAATTGACTGTGTTGCTGTCAAAAAACAGGAGAGAATATCTTTCATGACATAAAAAACATGTACCGTGACATGTTCATGTCGGAGGGGAAGTTCACCTGCTGATAATCATGCTGATTCTTACCCTGGATATTTCAGACATTTACGTAGTATTATTCCCTTAATTAGTTGTGGCTGCAATCTGAGGCTTTCAGACACAGCTAAATATAACAGAGACATGTCTAAGAAGATTCTAAGTTACCCAGGAAACAGAGCTCCCATTAATGTTAGTTGTGCCTGTGGTTTAAAGTCAAACTGTCAGGAAAAACAAGTCTATTGACTGCCTCGTGGTGGTTGATGTCATCACTAAAAATGTGTTCTTGTTAAGGTAAGGGTCACCTAAGGATGATCAACCACAGCCCTATTTGTTGGCAGGGGACACTCTTTATTTTGGCATGGAGAGAAAGAATCGGCACAGACTTTAAGGATGCCACAAAAGCAAACAATTAAACAGAGCTGTGACACAAAGAAGCCCTATGTGTGTGTGTGTGTGTGTGTTTGTGCGGACCTTTCGGTTCTCCTTGTCCGATGTGGGGTTGTTGGTGATCTTGAAGAGGTGCAGGTCGATCACTTCTTTCATCTCGTAATTGTCTCCTCGCCGCTTACAAACGATCACCGCAGCATCGAACAGGAAGATGTGCCTGCAGTTCAGAGAGCATCATGTCAAAGTCGATGAAAGCATATATTCACATTGCTCTGCCTAGTGCATTTTGGGAAATCAGTGTGTCACTTGCTTTCTTAGTCACTTAAAGCTACAAAATGTATTATTTATGACATAACAATAAGATCCATAAATTAGATGTGTTATACATCTTGAGCATCCGTTCATAACTAAATACCCTGGTACTTTATTTTGTTCTTTACCTACAAGACCCACTAGTTTAGTTTCTAACAGCACTTTGGCTTAAAGCAATACACCTCAAACCACAGCACGTGATTCTAGTTCCACTGCAGTCAGTCACTCAGTGTTTTAGTCAGCCAGCCTGTCAACCTGACAACTCACCTGTCCTGTTTAGCTCGTTTGTCCACCGAGGCCACCCGTACCTCACCGTCACCTTTGGGTCTCCCGTAGTTTTTCAGGGGCTGATTCTACAGGAAAAGGGATGGGGACAGGAAGAAAAAGTCGTTTCTCAAGGAAGGCACGCTCATAATGAGATCAGCATGTAATTATTTGGAGGAAACTGGTGGCTTACCAGGTTTTCGATGGATTTCTGATACTGATCTATTTCTCGCAACGTCTCATTGTCTCGCTTGACTTCGTTGACGTACTGAGCCAAGTCCTGTAAACAAAAATCGGTAAACAGAAGTCATTCATTTCCAATTTTTTCCCATAATGTGTTGGGTTTTTATCTTTCTTTTTGTTCTGTGTAACCACTGCTGAAGTGGGCTTATAAACCCCAATGAGACACTGTATATGATACTGTATATGACATTGGACAATTGAGCAGCTTTTGAGGGTAACAAAATGAGCAGGACTTATAAATGCTGCTTTTAGAGGAAGAAGTATTTATGTGTGGCCAAAAGATGTAGGCATGCAATGGCTTGCAATGAAGTGCATGACTTATAGTTTCTTTTTGGACAGGATCAAGTTGGCGTTGAGCCAACACAAGCTTTCATAGCAGGCTGAGATGTCATGTCAGTAGGTAGAGGGGAAGTTTTATTATTATTATTAACATAAATATCAATGATGCTGTTATTATTTTGAATGATAAACAGCACCTGAGGCCTGTTCCACAACTTTGAAGTTGATTCAGTTCCATAAAGTGAGTTCAACATAATTCAAGCTCAGTTCCTATGGCAATTTATGCTGGTAAACTAGCCTGGTCCAAGGTAGGCTAACTGTCAGGCTACTGAGTTTTTGCTGACAATTACACTTCCAGTAACATTCACCTGTTGCCATATTACTGACTTCGCTAAAGTTGTCCATCTACTGTCAATCACACTGGATAGCAACAAACCCACACAGTCATATTGAAGCAAATGAGTAAGTGTTCAAAGGCCAACTAAAGGAATAATACATGACTTGTGCACTCTCGGTGCATGCAGTGAAAAAAATAAACTGGATAAACTCATGATGTACCTTCATGGCATCCAATGCTGTCCGCAGATTACTCTTGTCTGTGGCATCGTGAGTGTGTTTCACCAGCTCCTAGTGGACAGAAACAAATCACACACATAAGTAAGCAAGTATCCCATGATAATAAATATTTCATAGTGTGAACTAGTTCAAAGAGATTCTCCCCAAAAGAGGACCCCAAAGGACTAGCATCTTATTACGACCCAAATGCACGGGTTTTGTGGTTGTGACCTTTAGACCCCCGCATGACATCAAAAGTCAACATTGACTTAATGTTCCTTAAGTTAACTTGTAATTTAAGTTGCAATCACACATGTATGCAAGCTTAGTTACGTAACAAGATCTTTTCCTAAACCTAACCAAGTCGCTAGGCAAGTGTTGCCTAAATCACCAAAATTGCTGTGCTAATTCAGGAAATGCTGCTATGGGTCATATAAGAGGGTATGAGAAACGACCCATGTGGTCGTATGGGTTGGAGAACTTGTTGGATTAAAGCATTTACAAATAGCTAAGATAATTTAAATGATATACCCAAGTCAGTAATGTTAGAGGGAAAGTGACGCTATCTGAAAAACAAAAAAAAGAAGCATTCAGAAATGAACATTTTCCTGCTGCTTATATTCACTACAGCCACATCCCAAACCTGAGAATGTTATGCTTCGGCTCTAGATATGAAATATAATAGTTTATTGCAAAGAAATCAGGTGTGTGTGTGTGTGTGTGTGTGTGTGTGTGTGTGTGTGTGTGTGTGTGTGTGTGTGTATCTGAAATTGCTTGCCAGTGCCTGGCTGCAGCGTAAACAAGACATCTAGACCTCAGCAGTGGCGGATAAGGAAGGTTGCCATGCATGTCTTTTATACTTCCCATACAAACTGTGTCCAAACACGCACACGCACACACAGATGCACACACTGAGCCGCTAAGGGAGATATATATGTCTGCTTGGCACTGCTCAAATCCCTGGTGTCAGTCAAGCTCAACCTGGGCATTATTATCACTAGCAAGACGACAGAGTTCCATTTATCAAGCCTTGCTCCCACCTCCACACATCCACAGAGATACAGGGGAAGGGAGTGGTCACACTGATAGCCGGGACCATACGTGATGGACTGGTCGAGAGAATCTTGTTGCGGTGTGTTCAGGGGGGGAAGAGAAATGATGAGCGGAGGCAGGGAGGAAGAAAGAGAGAAAGATTGATGACAAAAAAAGAGAGAATGAAAAGAACCAGCAAGAGAGAGGAACTTGAGGAGCGAGAGGAAGTGACTAGACATTTGTTGTACAGATTCTGGCTGTCATCATGTGGGAAAGTAACCCTGCGGGTGCTTTACTCGATGCAGCTTTAGCTATTACCCGCGGGGATCTCGTTCCATGTCGACACCACGTAATCACTTTGTTTTTTCTTTTGGCGTGACATTTGTGTTGCATGCAAACATGACACATCACAAGGTGTCAGTCAGCGAGCCTAATTTAGGGCGTTTTATTAAAAAAACCCTGGGGAAATCAGCTCATTTATGACTGGAGGTAAAAGTATTTTGACTGATATTAAATGCCTTTTAATGCCTGTAAGGATTCTTAGATAAAATATATAATGTGTACTGTATTGCAAACCAAGCTGCCTCACAAACAGGTGTAAATCTATGGGAGCAAAGAAAGGACGATACTAATGGAATCTAATAATCAGCTGAATACCTAATTGGACAGTTAAGCTACAACTGATACTCATCGTTGACGTTTAGATAGATAAATGGGATGGTAGAGGCTCGATCCTTGCAAGCCCACATATTCAAGTTGGCTCGCTCTATGGGATCTATGGGATATTACACGGCTACTTCATTTTACACTAAATATTGATTTAAAAATTGGTCCTTTCAGATTCTGATCAGGAAAGCGTCCTTAACAACGGTTATTCAGAAATAACAGACCATAAAGTGCCTTAATTGACCAATCAGAATCAAGTATTCAACAAAGAAGTGCAATTCATTTTCTGTCTAGGTTTGTGAAGCCTGAAAAGAAACACTTAAAATCACGTTTGTCACATTACATTATTTAAAATGACCTTCTAGAAATTCCAAAGAGGGGAGCCACAAGAAGTCCGACGGGTGGTTCTGTAAGTAAAATATTTCAATAATTAAAGATCTACATTAAGTATTCAGCAGTAATTAATTTTGAAAAGTAGGTGTTCAACTGATCATAGTTTCAAATCCTTTTTTTGTGTGTGTGCTTTTTTTGTTTCCATATACGCCAACAGTGCTCTGCTAAAGTTCAACTGTAGCATAGTTCAAGTTCAACCGTAGCATACCCAATTAAAACAGGTATATATATACACATTATAGTGCAACAAGACACATAAGGACCATACGCGTTCCCTATGGACGACCCTCAAACATCTTTTCATCAGGAGAAATGCTGCTGCTGCTTCTCTTTTCATTAATGCACCATACATCCCAGCAAACCCACATGTGCATTATACACAGAGCACCTTCAACCTCTTTGACTTCTCCTGTGGGAGAAATGTATAGTATGAGTGTGTATTACACTAAAAGGATAGACCATGCTCACACACATACTGACACACACACACATACACATGATTTAGTCTAAGGGAATTCAGTTTTAGTTAGCTGTATTACACATTTATCTCAAGATTTCAACCTTTTAATCTTGAAAACATAATATAACTTCATCACTTATGTAGTCAATTCAAAATGTATCATACAAGGAAAGTCTTGAGAGACATTCTGGATCATTAAAATGTTTACATTGTCAGTGGCCCGTTACTTCTCCCTGAGTTTCCAGCTTCACATTCAGATTCTCACCACTTCATATGTACTTTACCTCTCCGTCTGTCTATCTTAAGTTGTTTGTCTGGTTCTGTCAGCTGCTCTCTCTTTCAGTCCTCACTTCACTATCTATTTCCTCTCCGACTATTTGATTGTCTCGATCAGATGACAATTATGTGAGGGTCATTTCAAACTGAGAGTCATAAAGAAGCTACACAAATAAACGAGAGAGGAGTCTCAGAGCCTGAAGGACGATGGCAGGGGACGGGCAGGAAACGTGGTCAACAGCACCACCTAGCGACAGCGGGTCGTCTACTCATTAGGTCAGATTGGCAATAATGGAGCATTTGATGAATCCAGAGCTCCACTAATGGGGCTCTGTCACTTACAAAAATCACAGTCTTTGAGTTTCTGTCCGGTTTTGATCATTTACAGTGACAGTGACTTTATTTATAGCTGTGAAGTGTGATATTTGATGTAAACTTCAGGTGATCAATAAGTATATAATGCGTTAAGTTAAAGTCCTGCTTTCAAAATTGTACTTATGTCAAATGGACAGACAGAAGTACTATCAGCAAAATATACTTAAAACATTATACTGTATATATGTGTGTGTGTGTGTGTATATATATATATATATATATATATATATATATATATATATATATATATATATATATATATATATATACACATACAAGAATATCATGACAGTATATATAATATATATACACCGTATATAGAAATGTATATATTTGTATGTATATATATTTCTTTATGTAATCATCAAATTTCTTTGCTGATCAGATGTTTTGTATGTAAACATTTACATAGGTATGTTTGTATAATAGAATGGATGTACTCAAGTAAAAGTACTTCAAACCTGTACTTTCCACCACTGAATATGCACTATGTTGCAGTGAAGCTTGATTCAATTCAACAATTGTACATAGGCTACCTTTCTCGGTGGAAAAGGTAACTGATGTCATTTTTTGTATTGAGAAGGTAGGACATAACAGAAGTGTCACTGCCACATGCTTGTACATACGTTTCCATAAGATCTATCTATCTGGAGTCTAGACTCATTTTGGTTAAAGTTTGATGACTTTTTATGCATTTTTTTGCATTTTTTTAAACATTCCTTACTCCCCATGCAGAGCATTCTTTTTCCCAGCACAAACTCACTTATATATCTGACACTTTGTCAATTTAACAAAGTATAAAGGTGCTAGTTACCGAAAAATCAAGAGATATGAAACAAGGGGCTAAGTGAATGTACAAATCTTAAGTGATAATCACTCAAAATATCACCATGCAATAGTTCAAGGTTTAAAAAAAATATAGTTTTACTTGTATACACACAAATACAACAGAAAAATGTAAGAAATAAAACTCCAATACATTCTTCATTCATTCATCATTCATTCATTCATCTTCAACCGCTTATCCTGGGTCAGGTCGCGGGGGCAGCAGCTTTAGCAGTGGACCCCAAACTTCCCTTTCTCGGGCCACATTAACCAGCTCTAACTGGGGGATCCCCAGGCCAGTGTGGAGATATAATCTCTGCACATAGGCCTGGGTCTTCCCCAAGGCCTCCTCCCAGCTGGACGTGCCTGGAACGGCTCCCTAGGGAGGTGCCCAGGGTTCATCCTTACTAGATACCCAAACCACCTCAACTGGCTCCTTTCAACGCAAAGGAGCGATTTTATCCAAGCTCTTTTTCAGTGCCTTTTTCTCATTGAAAGTCCATGTACAGTATGCCTATCACTGACATCATTAATAATTCAAAGGTTCAAAACATCTTTAAAAAACATCTTTCAAAAACATCTTTAAAAAACGATGGCCTACAGACATGAATTCAATATTGTGTGATTGCTATTCAATTTGTCTTTAAATGATATACATGCGGAGTGTATTGACAGATTCGTAAGCAGACTGCAGAGGGTTTGAAACACCTGAGCAGAAAACATATCTGAGTTGCCGGGTTTTCCAACATTCACAACACTAATTGCAAAGCTACGGCTTTACACCATGATGCCATAAGAACTTTATGACGACAGTAGAAATAGCATGAGGTAGATTGGAGCACTATACCTGCAGGAGGAGGTGATACTTCAAGACTCGCTGCATAGGAACCACTAGTAGATCCCTCAGTGTGAACTTTCCGTAGTTGGCTCTCTTTGAACATTCCTGTAAGAAGACAACAAAGACATTCATCATCTTCAAGCGCTCGTCCCTGTCGGGGTCGCGGGGGGGCTGGAACGGATCCCAGCTAACAGACAACCATTCACACCTACGGGCAATTTAGAGTCATCAATTAACCTAACATGGCCATGTTTTGGAGAACCCGGAGAAAACCCATGCAGACATGGGGAGAAAATGCAGACTCCACACAGAAGGAGTGAAGCAACAGTGCTGACCACCACACCACCGTGTCACCCCCGACAACAAAGACAGCAAATCTTTAAATGATATAAATCATAGACCCATAGAAAACCGCACAGTGACAGTGCAGAACTATTGAAAAACATTCAGGGGCTCTCACTCAAAAAAGAGCATAATAGAACTTTCTCTTTGTACTGTAGAAATGGGTACAGTGAAAGTAGGGCTATATCATTAGAGCTATTTGAGCAAGCTAACTTTACAATCTTTTATGCTGTCAGCTATGGTGTCATTACCTGCAATGCCCCAGGTACACACTTGAGGGCATTCTCTTACCATTCTGAGGGGATGAAAAATGAATACCTGTCACTTTGGCTCCAAATATTCATTTAGGGGCACTCCAAACATTTTACCTCGAGCTTCATGCGTACATCCTCCCTATCTTTGCAGATGTCATCCAGACTGATGATGGCCGTTTCCACATGGCTGCAGTATTTCCCATAGATCAACAACCTGACACAGATCAAACACATGCGGCAAGAGGATAAGAGAGGAAGTCAGGATACTTGCACTTTTCTAAAAACAGAATCTGAGATGTCCTAATGTCTTATATGTACAGAATGTATTGTAAGGGCATATGTACACACTCAAAGAGAATAAATGAAGAGGAAGGAGAGGTTACAAAGTCCATAGTGTACCTTTCTTTGAAAGTGATGAAGATCTGGTAAAGGTTCTGGGCACTTCTGTGGTGGACTGAGTCTTGGATTTCAAGCAATAAACATTTGTGAACTTTAACCAGGTCCTGAAACATAACAGCAAATATACTTACACTTTGATCTACATCAAGTTTCTATTACTCTTATTTCTGGCTGCAACAAATGAATATTTACATTACCATTAGGAATATTTTGCTGAATGTTTTCATTATTAAACCATTAATTATGTGGTCTGTGAAAAATGATCAGGAGCCTAAAGTGATTCCATCAAATAGCTTGTTTTGTCTGACCAACAGCCCCAAATAAATGTGTTTATTATCACGTAAGACAAAGAAAAGCAACATATCCTCATGATTATGAACTAGAATCAGGAAATGTTTGATGTTATCAAAAAAGTATCTTTTCTACTAAACAGCTAAATGATACATCGTCATTTTAATGGTGGCATTTGATGTGATTAATTTAATTTAATTTGTAGTTCTCTTTTAACATAAATGTGTAACTGATCCATTAAACAGGCGAACAGTATCCACTGACATTGTGAGCATTTCACTCGTAAAGGTGCATCCTCACAGAACCGCCGGCATGTCTGTGGACTCTTTAGCTTAATAATAATTCCACTCTATTAAATACACATGTAATGCTGTTTGTACAGTTGTGTTTCACTGTGGAAAATAAAAAAGTGACAGTGTGACAAAGGTCTCATATTGTAAAAAGTGAAATTTCCATGTGATTTTGATTAAAAATGTGGTTCAGCTGCTTTATAAATATTGTGAAAGTATCAAAAACCTCATCATTCCCCGGCTGCAACAACAGCGCAGAAACACAGAGAGCGCAGAAAACTGACCAATCAGAGCAGACTGGGCTTTTTAGGGAGGGGGGGCTTAAAGAGACAGAAGTGTTTCAGACAGAGGATGAGTACAGGTATATTCACACAGACAGTATCAGAAACATAATGTTGTTGTTTTTTAACATTAAAGCGTGTAAACGGGTTCTAGTAAAAACCCCAAATTCAGTTTTACGTAAAAGAAGCATGAGAGGAGATCTTTAATGTTGTTATTCACACGTGTGTTTTTCCTGTTGTAACAAGTCTACAGTGAAAAGGGCCCTTCAGCAGAGAATGTTATTACCCTCAGTTGACTACCCAGTCAGATTATTACACTGTAAAGCCAAAGACAAGGACTTACCGGGATATTCACAAACACCTTTTCCATCTCGACCACAGATAGAAACATAGTGAGGGGCATCATAAAGTGCTGCAGCAGAGAGAGAGAGAGAGAATTTAAGAGAATGAACCTCGTCCCCTCCAGAGTAACAGTGGGGGAGTCATTTTGTGAGAAGCTATTATACTATGGGGCCCAGTTGCAAAGAACTGCAGTCAGCAAAAACAAGGAGGACTGTCTGGGTCACGACAATAATCTCATATTCAGAGTTTGCAATTTAATGATTTCCTCTCCGAAAGCTCGCATCGCACAGTCACCTCTACATCTCAAAGGAGTGGGCGAGCACAAACTAACTTCCACCATCCACTTCATATTGAAACTCATCTACTGAGTACTCCGCTGGGACAGCAGGCAAGGTCTTTTTCTGACGTGAACACACTCAAGAGGTAGACTACGAGTAGCTGTGGCTGGGGGGTGAGAGAGTCCTGTAAAAGTGCAGGGTAAGGTGGAAAAACGTCCACGACAAAAGGGCCTTTTTGTTTGTTCTTAACAGTGCTGGGAATACTCATTACCCACTGCTAATTTCAAGAATACAAATATATTCTTTCACTCATTTCTCACTGGGAGTACAGATTTGTAACACTACTCATTATTTTTCCATTATACCCCAAATTACATCCAGTCAGTTTCACAGTTTCTCTTATTGCAAGTTGTAAGGAGGCCAAATTGATTTCTAATGCTCTTCTCATGCTTTCCCTGCATTGAAACAACAGAGTGGGACTTTTTCCACTCTGGAAACACTGAAAAATGAACTTTACTTTTATTTCTGACCCACTGTAGCTAAGTGTGGGCTCATATTAAATGAAAAATAATTCAGTTCATGCCAGATATTTAGAGGACCATTTTGATAATGTAGTTATTATTGTGATACCGTCAGTGACATTGCTATGATTGGCATTCAAACCAATTCTATCCTCAATTTGGACAAAATGAATTCAGTAAAAACACATTATGCATTAACACACTGCTATCTTTTCTTATTTACAATACTTGTCCATCTTGAACTTGTCAATTTACATGAAAGGAGGTTTTCTTTACAGACTTCTGCTTCTAAACACACCACGCTCACAGCGTAGATATTAATTTACCCACTCGTTCAAACTAGACCAGCGTTTACCAGCCGGAGGGTCAGGAAAAAGGAAAAAATATCCCTCTGCTACTTTAATTTAGATTATTTTTTTCGGACTTTTCTAATTTTAGCTTCTTTTTTTTAACGTGAAGAACTAAATCTTTCTTCCTCTTCGGGTCTAAATGAGTCATTGAAGTTAAAGGATATGATTGTATGTAACTGTCAGTGGATGACAGCGCATAGGAGTTTGCATTCTATCCATTCTTTATGTTGTATGTGTATAAAACATGAATTCACAGCAAAAAGGTTCAGCACAAAGCATTGTATTTTGAGGCTAGTGTCATTATAAAGTGACAGTAACAAGCCCTGTTATAAAGACAGTACCTTCTCTATAGACTCCAGGGTCTCAGTGTATTTCTCCTCTGTCTGCTTTATCTCTGTTAAACAGCAACTCCTGATGTCAGTCTCTGCGTGCTTCTGGAACGCCTACACACACACACACACACACACACACACACACACACACACACACACACACACACACACACACACACACACACACACACACACACACACACACACACACACACACACACACACTGTTACTATGTGTCAGTGCTGTGGGCTGACAAACTGTTGAGTCTTCAACCAGATGTACTCTATAACCCTTTGAGCAAGGTCAGAGTCACACCTGCTAGTTAGATTGACTGCCAAATATGAAGATTAGGAGGTACCATCCTAATGTATTGAATAAACCATTAATAATGTGAGAAAACATAAAAATTAACATTATAAATTACAATCAGAAAATATCAAATGTAGAAGTACATAGTGTACGATATGAATAAAACTAAAGTTTAAGTTTAGTTCAAATAAAACTAGAGGATGAAAAAGAATGTGAATGAACTACACTGAAGTAGATTTCTTTTGTGGCTACATTACGTGGTATCGGGTCGGTGTATAGACTTGCGTACTTGCCGATACCAACAACTTCAGCTTTCTTCATTTCAGTTCACTTTCACTAAAATAGCAGTACTTCATCAAGGCACCTTAAAGCTTTGCAAGGCAATTTCAAACAGCCCATTAAGGTAACAAGAGAGTATTTATGTGACTTCAATGTCCAGATTTAGTCAAGAGACTGTTTACGCTAAAGCTACAGTCAGCAGCTGATTGGCTTATTAGCACAAAGACCGGAAGACGGGGGGGGGAAAGGTACCATGCCTCTTTCTAAAGCATCTCTAAAGCTCAGCAATTGGCCTGTTGTGTCTTTTTTGTTTAATCCAGACAAAAACTGAAAGTAAAAATGTTAAAAGTGTCCCCGCTGGGTACCTGTAACTTCACAGGGATGACAGACCTTTGGGAGTCACTGCGACCGGCCAAGTAAAAGTCTAGCAGAACTCCAATAATTGCAACTCTTCAGTTTTGGTACAGATTAAACAAACACGATTTACTGTATTGCGTAAATAGTGTGCATTAGAGGTGCTGGTACTGTAGGCAGATTTAGTTACCTCCGTACAATCATGCTAGCTTCATTTATGCTTTAATGCTACGCTAAGCTAATCGGCTCCAGCTTCATATTTTGTTAACATACATGACATGTACATGGAAGTAGAACTGTATCAATTTTCTTCTCTCTCTCTCTCAGCAAGAAAGCAAATCAGCAGATGATGGCTCAATGAGGCATGGGCCAAAAAGAGTCAAGCTGCATTCATGAGGTTTGGTAAAGAAGTGGGTGTAGTCAAAGAAAGGAGGGCTAACCGGAGGAGGGATGGCCTCTGTCTTCATCAGGTCCTCATAGATCTCTCCTCCATCTTCATCGTCATACACACAGTCATATAGATCCTCCTCATCCTCCAGCCCGTTTTCACTGCAGCAGACATGACAGAATATGGTACTGAGTCTGACATCATATTACATCACGCAGCTGTTTGATCCTGATTTTTACTGTGAGTGGGTAGTGGTTTTTACTCCTCATGACAGCCACATGAAAGGACCACGCAGACCGTTCTGGTTTTAGAGAAGTGGATTTTAACGCTATACTACAAAGCTTGTTAGCCGGGGACAACACTTGAATCCATGGCTGTAAAAGTGGCTCAGACACACACACATACATACACACACACACACACACACACACACACACACACGCACACACACACACACACACAAAGAGTGTTATGTGTGACACCACAGACAGGCCTGTTCCGACGACTGCTCACATCTGAGCCAATTACTGTACGTTGGCAACTGGGCTAACATGGTGTGTGTGTGTGTTTGTGTGTGTGTGCGTGCGTGCGTGCGTGCGTGCATGCATGTACTTTTTGTACGAGTAGCCCTCCTTGTGCATATTGGGGTGAGGAATAGAGGGTGAGGATTAAGCGTGGACTATGTAGGCTGTGAGGTGTATTTTGTACAGATTTACATTCATTTGTAGTACAAAGATAGCATGCTGTTTCAACCAGCAGGGACTGATATTCTAATTTGCATTGAAAGAACAAGTATAGTCTACCATCCGTAGCTCACTGATCATTGTACACTGAATACAATAACAAAGTTGACACTGACACACATTAAAAAAAAAGGTAAAATTTCCCTTTGTAAATTGTTCAGTTATCTATTGTTATATGAATTATATAATTGCAGTATTTTCATACATTCATTCATTCAATCAAATGATTTGGATCAGCTGATAGCCATCGTATAAAACATTAACTTATGGGTTGTAGTAGCTGCCACATCCATGTTATAGTAGGAGGTGTGTACCTGGATTTTAATAGTAGTAGTAGTTGGAAGAAACACTTCCAAAAGAGTGCTGAACAGAGTTTAAAGGCCTTGGAAATTCTTGTCTTGATCTACTTTTTACAATGAGTACAAATGTATGTGTAAGTGTCAAAAATAGAACTGTTTTTGTTGTATCACATGACTTCTGTTTCTCTATTTTCCCTCTGCTAATCTCGCTGGTTTGAAATGGGCAGGACTTTAGTTAGAAAATGGCAATGACTGAATGTGGAATAACTCTTGTTATATAATATTGTCTGAAGATGATTTTTCTAAACTGATTGTTGCTTAAGTAGTCTTTAATATTTGATATAACAGAGAAATTGAAGTTTTCAGGGGCTTTACCTTTGTAAATTCTGTAACCGCACAACACAAAACGCTGCTACCCAGCGTCAATTTCCCACTAGTATGTAAATGTATAGGGGGAAAAAAGGTGAATTCTTATTTAATCCAATGTTCACATTTATAAAACTTACACATACACCTACCATAAACATTTTTGTGGCACATCAAGCTGCCTTGGTGCATCCACTAAAGTTAGTTCCCGAGCTGCTGTTGCATCAAAGTGAATTAAGCCAATCATAGACCTAAAGGGAGCACACCAGTTGCTTTACTTAATCTAATTTAATTTCAATATATATATATATATATATATATATATATATTTTGGCCATGACGTTGACGTTGTTACAGTAAAGTTGGTTCTAAATGGTCAATGGTGGCAGTGAAGCTCTCCTGTTGGATGAATGCGTACGCTTCTGTAAATGTTGTGTCCGTTTGCTGCTGAACACTGAGCAGATGGGAAGTTAAAGGTGAACACGGCTCTGTTCAGTGCGATCCAGGCTGCCACTTTCACCTCCCGTCCACCGCTGGCTGCTGTCCGACTGCTGTTTCCCTCTGTCATTACTGACTAGTGGGCCGCTTCCTACTCTAGGAGCTGTCAGCGCTGAACATAGACCAGAGCACCTTGTCAGTGTGAGCCTTCCCAACATCTTTACTTTAAGATTATCTGTCTACACTGACGTTACATTACCACACAAGTTAAAGCTCTGCCTTTAAATGCAACTCAAAACCAACTGCATATTTTACCATATTGCTAATGGCTTTTGCTTAGGCCCAGGAAGTTACATTTGATTTTAGGCCAACAGCATTATTAATCAAAAGTTGACTACGCTGGCTGACTATAGGAAACCATTCACTTAAACATCAATGCAACACTTGAATTACCATTTGCTGTGAATAGAAGGAATAGTCAAAGGAAAAATATTGGAAAAATAAACTATAATTTGTAGTATTTAAAACCAGGTTCTAAAGTGGGAGTCAGGTCTCCCTTGGGGGACTCTAGTTTCAAGGGGGGATTGAAGTAAAAGAAATTACATTATTTATTACATTGGTTATCAAAAGAAGGAACATTTTTCCTACTTTCCCAGGAATCAGACATTAATAAAGGTCTTATGTATTTGGTGTAGTCTGAAGTTATGTCAAACAGCAATATTACTGTAAGCTTCCTTGGCTCAACTGTTGAGTGTCTGTGGGATCAAATAACATCCAGGAATTGAGCGAAACTAAGCAAGTAAACTATGTAAGTGGGGTAAAGGGGCACCTTTTTCCAAACTTTGTCTGAAGTCTCAGACTTTGAAATCCCCTGTTCTGAACCACATTATCTTCCAAAATCCATTTTACCCTAGCCATAGTCAACTCGCTTCAAATCTTTCAGATTCAGCTTTTATCGCTGCACTGCATTTAGATAAAGTGCTATGTGTCAGGAGTTCTGTTCGCAATGTGGGTGTATTATAATGTTGCTCATTAATTACTTTCAAAAGTTAAAGATGCATTTGTTGTTATTTTGATAAAGTTATTTTAGAACAGTATGCAAATGTTCAAAAAAGTACATTCCTGTTCATTTATCAGGGTCATTTGATCGCCTGAACAATTCACTCAAGTTCGAGTTACAAGTTTTTGGGGAAAGCCTATTTGTATGTATGTAAATCTGCAGTGCTTTCATAAGTGTGTGGAAAACAGGGTTTCAAAACAGGCTGAAAATATGATCAAGCCCACACAGCTTGAAAAGAGAATAAGAAAAGAGCGGGGCGAGCTTATGCTCAACGCCTTGGCGAAGGTAGCTGCCTTTCAGTCAACTCCCAGGGGACACGCCCACAACAGCCTGTAGGTTTTTTACTGTAAGTGGTAGGGACACTGGGGACTAAATTAACAATTGAGTGGGAGAGGAAAGGAGAGGAGACGTACTCTATAAGGTCCTCCAGGTGGTTGTAGATATCCTCATCTTGAACACTCTCCTCAGATGGAAAGGGCCTTTGAATGGGAACAAAGAACAATCTGTCAGGCTTAAAAGCTCATCATCGTGTCATATACTACTGTATCGCATTGTGTCACACTTCATCGGGTGTACAGTATATTCGTACCTGATTCCAGTTTGTTGTGTAATCGTTGTGTGGGAAAGTTTAGAGAGTGTGTCCATAACCTGCAACGGAAATGAGCACATGTTATTATATCAATATTATATGCATGATAAAGAACATTTACGGTCTGGAAAAGCACCTGATGGGGTTTGTTGTTTGGGTCTTGGTGCGCTCGTGGTGCTGCGTTTCTAAACAGACACATGAGGGCAGCATTCTCAAACACTCCGACGCTGCCACTAACGCGTGCCACATATTTGTGTGCAACAACAGACACACCGTTACATTCCCTATAGTATCATTTTGGCGTGTTTTAACATCCCTCTGGGGAAATTTTGGGTTGCATCTAAAATCGTAACCTGCACATAAGCCATTCACATGAATTTAGAACTAATGAGAGAGAAACAATGTTGTATGCACAGAAGTAGAAGTCATCTGACAGACGGTTAGCAGTATAGTAGCAGCAGAGCAGTCACATGAACTTATCAGTAATTGATCGTGCTGTGAAGTTAACGTGCTCCCGTGGGCTGACATGATTGCTATTAGTATGACATGTAATTTCACGCTGCTGTGCTCAGTCCTGTGCCCTTGACCCTCTATGTGTGTGTGTGTGTGTGTGTGTGTGTGTGTGTGTGTGTGTGTGTGTGTGTGTGTGTGTGTGTGTGTGTGTGTGTGTGTGTGTGTGTGTGTGTGTGCGACCTGCTTGACTTATCACGGTTGAACTCATCTACCAACTGAACGATACACACTTATATTATCTGAGTCAACACTCGACAGGGAGCTCTACTCATTCACGTTTTGCAACCTGGCAAACAGCCCACATGCCTCTTTGTGTGGGTCATCTGTCTACTGACATAACGCCCCGACGTGCCGCCAAAAACGTGCCTGCACGCTTGAGTTGAAATGCACATCACCGATGTAACCGTAGATACATCTGGCCTGGAGCATAAGCTCACAAAGATCAATACTGATCACACAACTGGCCTTTCCCTTCCCCCACCAGTAAATAGAATAAACAGTGGAACACAAAGGTCACAGAGAGGCAGGAACATGCTTCTGCTGTCCTTTAAGCTATAAATTGTAACACTGTGCACCACTGGAACTAATAATCTGACATGTTGTGTGTCACTGATTTAAAGTTAATGTTCGTCCAACGTAGGATGCTGAAGATTGATGGACGGATGCTGTTTTCAGTATCAGTATTCAGTGGTCTCAATTCTAAAGATCTCTAATAGATAAGTAGACAAGCGTTGATGGATATCACAATATGTAATCAATTAAACTGTATCACATCCATCAAATAGAAGGTGGATGACACTGACTGACATTTCATATTTCATAAATCTGTCAAAGCCTGACTTTGACAAAGCATTTTATCCTCCCACGCATCAGAGCAGACCAGCAGTGCATTCATAACACCATGAAACACAGATTCAGCTGAGTTTATCATTCATAGCTCTGATCAAAGGGAGATATTAGTGCCGTGCAGCTGAGCAGTGGAAGGGAGCACGGCTGTGTTTGTGACAGAGCTATATGTGGAGTGGAGCAGTGATGCCACTCTATGAGAGGAGGCAGCACTAATGTTTCAGACATGCATTTATATACTTTTAAGGCAATATAATAATAAGACTTGGTTGATGTGCTGCCCATAATAATTCACTGAGTTTACTTTAAATGATTTTTAGTTTTCTAGAGGATGTATACTTTATGATACATCATTTTGGAATATTTTTTTCCACTTCAAATAAGCTAGAAATTACATGTTGCTCTCCAACAATCAGTTACAGTGGCCTGCATGTAGCTCAGAAGGAAACACTCAAAAACAGTATGCAAAGCACTCGCTGCCATCTTGTTGTACAAAGACTTTTCTTTAGCTCTGTGAAATCTGACAATTTGCCTCAGGTGTTGTCACATGTCAGGCTGTTGTGGCTGAAGATTAAAGAGAAAGTTAAAGAGAAGTCAGGTTCCCAGACCTCTTCAACCCGCTGCTCATCTCTGCTTGAGGGGAGCGGTTTAAAGTCACATTAGCCACTTCTAGCATAACACACCTAAATCTCATTTACAACTGCTGGCAGTCACGTTGCATTGTGGGTAACTTGGGCACCAGGTTCTGCCAAGGAAAGAGAATGAATAATGAATAAATAAAGATATCAGATAGATGAAGAAGAAGAATTACTTTATTTATCCCACACAGGGAAATTTAATTTTTTTTCTCTAATTATTATACATGTTACACACACACAGGCCCGAAATACACACATGCACAAACAGGACCTATATACATGCAATTAAGGAGAGATGTTAGAGCGAGGGGGCTGCCAGTTGGGGGTTCAATGCCTTGCTCAACAGCACCTCGGTAGTGCCCAGGAGATGAACTGGCACCTCTCCAGCCACCAGTCCACGCTCCATACATGGTCCACACAGGGACTTGAACCAGCGACCCTACGGTTTCCAGCCAAGTCACCTATGGACTGAGCTACTGCCGCCCTCAGATATCAGATATCAGATATCTCTGGTTCTGCTCCATCAAATGTAATATTTTTATTAAGATTAACACTGTCCGTCATTGGTCGTGGGTGGGTTTAATAGGAGTTCCGAATAGATGGAGTACTGCCAACGGTTCATCCACTTCTTCTGAATTACGGTAGCTGAACAGTAAGCCTTGAAGATCAGTGTCAACGAGTCTACATACATTTTTCCTTATTGTTGCTGTAAAGTGTTCATTATATTGTATTCTTTTTTTTATCAAAATACGCACTTGTCTTTAAAGACTTAAACAAAACCGTTTTTTTTTTTTCAGATTGTGTTTCCTAAGTTTACCTGGGGCCAAGTTTTGCTGTTCGATACAGGAACTTTTCTTCTACATGTTACATTAGAAACAGGGACCAACACTAAGCACTACTGTATAAAGCTTACAGAGCTACCAAACTATCAGCTAAGCACAGACTGAAGTCCTGAAGCAGCCGCCTGGGGGTTGGACAACCTCTGTGCCAACAAAGCAAGCAAAGAGAAATGAGGAAAAAACTCATTTAGACTTTTGGCAGGTGTGAGTATAATTGTAAACTTTTTGGGTCATTAACAATCAACTCAACATAAAGTATGTGCTCAGGAATGAGTGTCGCAGTCCAAACACAGACATGAATGAGTGCAGTAAGGATGACACATTTCTGAGTGCATCCTCTAAAACTCAAAAAGAATCGCCCTCTTTCCAGTTATTAATCCTTACACAGTTATCAGACAAAGTCGATAGCATTCTCCCTCCATTAATAAATGAAGGGCATGACATCCGGAGGCCAGTTGGCAGGTACAGCATGTCCAAAAGCTGGAGAGCCACTGCGCACTGATGAACAGAGCTTTGGAGGATTTCCAGTTTTAGCTGGCGGCGACTTTGGGGGATGTGTTGAGGGCAGTTTTGCTTTTTGGCTCCACTGAATACATGAGTCACACAAAACTGACCATCTGTACACAGCCAAGATGAGTCTCTGAAGACTCACAAGAATTAGGCTACATCCATCACAGGTCGCACCACTGTTAATAGAAATGTCAAGAAAATGACCATAAAGGAAAAGAGGGGTTTTAATTACAACAGGCAATCATTTTAGCTTTAAAAACATGGAACCTTTAAATGGGACGTATCATGCTCATTTTCAGGTTAATACATATAATTAGGGTTTCTTCTAGAACATGTTCGCTCACTCACTCATCTTCAAATGCTTATCCGGGGTCGGGTCGCGAGGGCAGCAGCTCCAGCAGGGGACCCCAAACTTCCCTTTCCTGGGCCACATTAACCAGCTCTAACTGGGGGATCTGGAGGCGTTCCCAGGCCAGTGTGGAGATCTAATCTCTCCACCTAGTCCTGGGTCTTCCCCGAGGCCTCCTCCCAGCTGGACGTGCCTGGAACACCTCCCTAGGGAGGCGCCCAGGGGGCATCCTTACCAAATACCAGAACCACCTCAACTGGCTCCTTTATACGCAAAGGAGCAGCGGCTCTACTCCGAGTTCCTCACGGATGGCTGAACTTCTCACCCTCTCTCTAAGGGAGACTCCAATGCAATGACTGTAAAAGCAATGTAGCAGCTCTTCCTACCTACCTGTGTGTGTATATATATAGTATAGTTGTGACATCATTGTTTAAAGACGCAGTTTCTAAATGCAGGCTGTGCATTTCTCTGTGGATTGAGCATTTTTTAAACTTTCACCATAATGTGAAGCACCTCCACCTGCTTTCTAATTTAAAAAAAAAAGACATGGAAATCTCACTTTTTGTAACATGAGACCTTTAAAAATAGATAAAGATTCACAAGAACTCCAATGTGAAGTATATGTTCTTTAAAGCTGCCTTGACGTACAGTGTCATCAGCCAAAATCATTACGTGAGACAGAGACGGTAAAAATCTGCCCCATACAGTAAGATATCATCCAAGACTTCCACATGAAAAAGCTCAAAGGTCATGCATTAGCTTTAGTGTAAGTGTGTGCACATACAGCAGAGGTCACAGGCTCAGCAGCCGTGAAGCAGATGAGTGTTGAACAAGGGGGGGACTGGTCCTGGTCCTGACGGAGGATAATAAAACCTGTGCTGTCTGACCACGGCTGCACCGCTGGATCTAATGATTCACACCGGAGCCATTAAAGCAGGATGACGGATGTGTCTGCCCAGATAAAAGGCAGACAAGTACACAGTGTGTGTGTGTGCGTGCATGCGTGCGTGCGTGCGTGCGTGCGTGCGTGCGTGCGTGCGTGTGTGTGTGTGTGTGTGTGGGTGTGTGTGTGTGTGCGTGCATGCTTGGCTGCAGGTGTGTGTCAGTAGCAGCTATCAGTGAATTTCAAAATCACCCCATCACCATTAGTTATCATTTCTACATTGATAGACAGCGTAGCTACTTAGTTTTATGTTGCCACAATTTTAGACATTTACAAGAGGAAACAGCTGTGACACAGTAATTATACCACAGAACACGCAAACTCTCCAGTGAAGTCCCAGATAAACTACTGTACATGCAATGTTTTTCATACGTCCATCAATATCAATCAGATGCTCCATATTGTAGCACCGCAAAACCTCTGATTGGATTTTAAATGGAAACTGGATGTCATGTTTACTGTTTTCACAGAAAGATCAATAATAGCCTCACATATCAGTCCAGAGGAGTTACATATTTTTATCCTCAGCAAGGAAACAAAATACTTTTGCATATCTGCCATTGACATGCAAACCCACTGATCACCTCCTCTTTATCTCTTCTGAGAAGTCCTTCACCGTCTCACAGTAGAGGGCACCTCAAAACAACTGGGTGATGCATTTTAGATGTATGACATGCCAACAGTTTTACTGTTTTCACACACAACCCTGAATGCTGTCCCAGTTTCCTGCACTCCGCTTTTACTCCTCCTTTCTGTGGCTTTGCCTTCCATCCCAAAAAAAAAACACTTTATTCCTGTTTACAGATTGAAATTGAGGTCATCTACCCACTTATGAAATCAGTGCTGAAAATGGTGCTTAACTGCAGCGGTTCACAGGAAAACAAACTGAACTGCGGTGTAAAAATTACAAAGATCCACTTAGCCGTATCACCATGTTAGGGACCTTTGTGAAAGCAATATTGTAATTTTTAACTTGAAGAATTTGGCAAAAGTCACTCTGCGTCCATACCTATGCCCCTGTACCATTTTATACATAATACATCACGTCAGCCCCAAAATATCTGATCCTTGCATCTCTTCACACACATTTTTTTATCCACAAACCACGAGTTTCACATGACAGCGGCCCGTGACTACGTAACACAGGCTGACCAGGGATCAGCTGTCGGCTTTAAGGTACCACGTTTGAGAAAAAAAACGGGGAGGGGAAACACCTGGGGGTGTGAGAGCACCGTCAGAAAGTGTAAGCATCATCTGCAGCCCTTGCTGACTTCAGGGGATTTTCCCACCTGATGCTTTAGAGCAGGTATGTCAAAGACACTTCCTCACACTTAGCAAACTGTTTTTGGATTTTGGAACAGTTTATTCAAAGGTCCCATATTATGCTCATTTACAGGTTCAGACTTGTATTTTGGTTTCTACTAGAACATGTTTACATGCTTTAATGTTCAAAAAAACACATTATTTTTCTCATAGTGTCTGTTTGAATATACATGTATTCACCCTCTGTCTGAAATATTCCATTTTAGCACCTGTCTCTTTAAACCCCCCTCCTGAAGAGGACAAGTCTGCTCTGATTGGTCAACATTTCCCTGTCTCTGCATTGTAGTGGCACTTTCTACCTACTGTATACATTACAGTATAGTTGTGACATCACAGAGGTCCTGTGGATTAAGCGTTTTAATGCTTTCAGAGTGTATATAGTCGCTCCACCTGCTTTATTACCAAAAAAGACCCTTTACAATATAGGCCCTTTAAAATCTGGAGAGTTTCCCACTTTAGTGTTCTGCACTAATAGACTCTAAGTGGATGAGTGTCAAAGTCAAGGATGTTCCATGTTGTTCAACCTGAAAGAAAGTCCTTGCTGCACCAGTGACAGAACCAAATGCTCCAACTTGGCTTTTGCTAATATACTGTAGCTCTACTGAAGTTTGAAAAGACCATCAAAAGACTGCTAAAAACAAATAAGGTGAGTTAGAGTTGAAAATCTCATCTGTAAATGTTCTTCTTTAATCAATGAACAATGTTTTAATGCAACTATCTCATGTTTGCAGGCCTCGCTGGATAAAACATTTATGAAAAGCAGGAAAGGAAGTCAGTAAATTGGTGTTTTTGTTTCAGGGAGAAAACCTTGAACCCACACCTTTCACATCAAACATGCTGTTGAAACAGTTTGGAAATAAAGAACGTGAATATTTAACGGCCTTGTCTCTTTCTCTGTTAGTGTGCTTAGTGGCAAACAATGGATGTAAAATTCACATTGAAAAAAACACACCATTTACATATAAATACACAGTGGGGAGAGTAAATTCAATGCAGCTTGGTATAAAATGTGTATGTGTGTGCGCCATAATTGACTTCAGCTTGGTTCCTGTGTGTCTGTTGTTGAACGTGAGATTGATTATTGTTATTCGTGCATATATACATGATAAATGTGTGCTTGAGTGTGTGTGTGTGTGTGTGTGTGTGTGTGTGTGTGTGTGTGTGTGTGTGTGTGTGTGTGTGTGTCGGTTTGACAGATGCAGCCGGTGTATAAAATTCAATCCACATACAGAGGAGCCAATAAAAGCCTGATTGGCTCAGAGAGAGAGACTAGCTAATGTTTGGCAATCAGTGCCATGGCTCATTAACGGCCATAATACATAATTAGTGTGTTTGGATATACAGACATGTAGCTGATTAGAATGCGACACACGTTTCCTCCTCAGTCTTCATTCCCTGCATCATTTAGTTCACCGCTCTCCTCATCAAACACTGCTTTACTTGCATTAACTCTACAGTCAGGCCTGTGGTAAAGATCGCAGAGCAGCCCAGAAAAACTGGACTGTGGGAAATGAAGTAAAGTTAAGAGGCCAACTTTCTGTCACCTCTAACCTTCTCTGTGATCCCTCAATTCAATGTTAGTGTGGTATGGCCCTAGGCCACCCCATAGTTGGCTCAGTAGGCCGTTATCATTTATCTGTAAATTGGATCACCCATCCACCTCAACATTAGACGCTGAGAGCAAATGCTGGACTACGGTGCTGTCAGACAACGCACCATTAAGAGCAACATGGTAGGGTGTCTTATAAATGCCTTGACTTGACTTTGTGGGGGGTTGTGTAGGCTACTTAAAGTTAATTTTCTTACATAATGTTCATAACTAACGCCACAGATGTTAAGTATTTTTACCCAAACCACAACACAAAACCTGACCGAGTAGTTTTGTTGTCTAAACCTAACAGAGAAATGTTAGTTTTGTCTGAATTCACAACAGGACACCAAGTGTATTAAAAACCAAGCTAATGGCAGCTGTTACCATGTGAGTAGATGATAACGAACCTACTAGCAGGTGTAGCCTGTCCCTTCTATCCCATATCTATAGCCTTGTCTCCACTGAGCAGTGCAGTTCAGTTTAGTCCGTTACACATAAGAACCACATTTCCGATGTTTAAACTTTAGGATGGTACCAAAAGAACTGTTCCATTCCATCCTGTTGTCGTTACCCCTCTGTTGAGGTAACTAGCACACAGATACAGTGCTAAAAGGTGGAGCTAGAAACACTGTGGTCTGGGATTGGTGCAGATGTCCCTCTGCATTGTCTGTGAAGAGGGACAGACGGCGTGAGCGGAATTGAGCATTGAGGATTGAAAAGCTTTCAGCTCGTTTCTCAGCACTTGCATCCGGTAACAACCACACCTACATTTAAGAGTGCCATTTCCGGTTGAAACCCAAACTATGTTTAAATGTTTAGGTACGTATGGGGTAATGTACGGTTCTAACTGTTCCAAAAGTGTTTGCTGGAAAGGAGACTGATAACACCCATTCAATGGAGTGTAACAGTTGAACCAGGAGTCAATGTGTTGATGTTGTAGTCTGTATTTGTGTTTATGTTATCATATGACAAATTCAACACCGTTGGCTAGAAATGATCCATTGTTTCAAATCAGCCACTATTGTCTTTGTAAGCTGCATATGTGCAGTGCAAGAATGGGAAGCTTGACAAGCGTAGCAACAGTAACTAAGGTGGGCGGTACTGTGATCACAGCTGTACATGGGTATGGGTTTTTTTTGTTCATGGGTGACACTATGGTGCCTCCCTCTCTAGAAAACATAAAGTAAAATGTGTCACAAATGTAAGATTTCTACAAGTCAAAAAATGGTGTTCCAGTACAAACTTTGGAGCAGTATCTGTCCCAACAGGGGACATTACCTGTAACAGTGTACGCTTTGAGTCTCAGTGTGATCCTTTAGCACTTTCCGCAACAGCACAACAACAGCATAAGGTCAAAAGCAAGGGCATCATTGCTGTCCAGCTAAATCATATCAACCTCCATAGGCTACAGCCCCTCAGGACACACACACACACACATACACACACACACACACACACACACACACACTCACCAATAATCAAAACAGCTCCTGTGCTCCTCCCTGAATGTGTTATGTTCACATTATTATGGCAGCAGTTCCACCCAAGAGATCACACATTTGCATGGTTTTCACACACAGACAAACTCACAACAAGAATACTGATGTTCCCACGCAGCTTGAGGCCTTGATGCACAAAAATCCTCACCTTGCTGACAGGTGAGGTAACTCTAGCTGAATTTCACACTGTGTGAATCAGCAGGCTACTGTACCAACACACATAAACACAGCGTTGTGGAGATAGGTCTGGCAATGATCGTCTATAGATTATATGAGTGTTTGTGCATGAATACAATAAAGCAAAATGAATTATTCAATGTATTAATAATAAAAAGTATTTCAGTAATTTAGAATTGCTCTTTCATTAGTGCTTGTAAGAGGACTCGCAATAGACAGGTTCTTTAAAAGTAGAGCTGAAACAATTGGTCCATTCATCAATTAGTAGTTAGACACTAAAGTAATCTGCTGTTTCGATAGATCATTTAGTGATTTTTAAAGAAAAAATCCAACTGCTGCCTTGTTTCCGGCTCTAAGTTGTAAGCATTTTTGTCTTTTCTTCGTCTTATGTGAGGATGAACTGAATTGGATCAGGTTTTGAAATGTTGTCATCACTTTTGATGATGTCCTTTTTGGCTTCAGGGAATTAAATGAGCGTTTTCCCCCTTTTCTCAGGACATGTGAACCCATCAATTACTCAAGAAAATGTACTTTAATGTGTTGCACCCCAAAAAAAACATTATTGTAGAGATGTCCTGACTTTTAGTCCCTAGTATGCGTTTAGCCCAAAAACCACTGGATCCTTCAAATCCCATAATGCAACCCAACAGCCTTTTCTTCGCTCCTCCCTGTCTGGTAACTGCCAACATCTTTCAAACTTCACATCTGGAGTTCATAACACAGGCTTTCTGTCAAAAAGACCCGTGATAACCATGATGACATCACTATAACATCATCAGGGTTACTTTCTGAGAATTGAGAAAACTACCTACAGAAACACGTAGGACATTATATCAGCAGGAGAATTGAACTGAACTCCTGTGCATTCAGTAATCAACTTGTATGGACTGCCTCTCAATATGGATGTAGCCGGCTGCTAAGGCTTGTAGCATTGTAAAACAGTCTTTTTCCATAAACTCTGGGTTTGCTTACTACGTCGTTGGTGCTTCATTTTATGTGTAGGCACTGTTATCATGCTACTGTAGAGGTTTGGTGCTATTTTGAGCAGTATTAGTGGTTATAAAAAGCCATTTTGGATGGTTCAGCGCGCCGCCCTGAGCTACTCAGTGTTAGCCATGCCCTGGATTTCTCTGTTAATGGGTGAAAAAAACTGTCTCAATGGCTCATTTGATGTAAATTCATGCTGAAAAAGACCATGGAAATACACCAGAATTATACTTTAGAGTAACTTTTGTGTCTTGCAAAAACCTCGGCATCAAATATTCATCACCGACTGATGATGACTTCTTCTTCTCCACTCAGAGATAGCATGAGCTATCCCGCAAGCTTTGTGTTCACTGCTGTTATTATCATCGACTCCCATGTGGCAGCCATGCTAAAGACATAACCTCACATCCCCACCCACTCCCAAATCAATGCAAAATACAATCTCCATTGTTTCATCACGTTGACATGACGATCTCATTCCCTCACCGCTGGAACACTATCCTGCAGTTAACTGAGAATGAAATGAAGCAACTGGGGAAATGTCTTCTCCCAGGGTGGTGTTTCAGTTCAATAATATAAACTCTGTTTTTAAGAGTCCTTCAAACAACCACGGCAGTGAAGTTATCAGGATACTGTTTTAAAGCTGCAGATTTCAGCTCCTTGTAGACTCATTTGGGGAGCCCGGACTTGAAAGACTTGCCAAAACCGTAACCAAGTGTAAGAGCAAGTTTGAGTGGGTTGCCTGTGTTGTAAACGATGTCCTAAGGCTCTCAGTGAAAATCCACATGGACATTCCTCTGGACTTTTTTTTTCTTCTTCTTCCCAGAGCCTTTGATCCTGCTGTGTCAGTCATGGACCCTGACACTTCAGTTTGGGTTGGCCCTGCTTCACGCAGCGGGTCCTCGGGATTCGCGAGAGGGGACAAGCTGATGCTGCAATCAGTTTTGGGGATTTACAATACAGCATGGCATCAGTGAGGGAAAATACAGAAATGATGGCTTAATTCTATACTTAGGCTTTGCATCTGTTGTGTGATAAAACTAAGTATACCCAAAGGCATCGATATATGTAATAAATCAGATTTTTGAGTGTGTTGCTGGTCGACATTATTGTTCAACAGTGCAATGCACAAAGAAAATGAAGAAGCTGTTAAAAAAAACACAAAGAAATACTATGAGTGGTGGTGGGAGAGCATCACAAGAAGCTTAAAAAACAGAAAAGGAGTATTACATTTTTGGACAAACTTTGAGATGTTTCTTTGTGAAGTTTAGTTAGCAACTGCATTCCAAGACACAGACTGACTGATGTTTGCCATCGCATGTTTGGTTAAGTGTGTTGGTTTTATAACTACTTACGGTTACGTCGAATAATATGGAAAACGGCTGCATAATGATAATATTTAAATAACTCAAGTAATAATTTCAAAGTCTTTGTATGACGTTTATAATATTAATAAATCATATTTTAAAGAGACATGTACATTATTTGTGTTTCTCATTTCCAACAGGGGAATAGCTTACATTTTCTTTATAAATGCAAAAAGTGTTTCACTGTAAGCTAATCTAATCAGGAAGTGCTTTACACCTGGGACACCAGGTGAATGTAATCAACTCGTTGGAAGGATAGAAAAGCCAGGAGGTGCCCGGTGCTCCCGGGAGCCAAGACTGGGAAGCGTTCCATAGGGAAACTGCACCCAGCAATGTGAAGAAACTTTAAACATAAAATACATCTCTATCAGTTAGAGCTGTCACTGAAATTAGGGTGAAACCAATCGTGGAGCCAGGGGGTATCCTGGCCAAGACTCCCTCTTCCATGCACTCGGTCTGAATAGCAACTTTAGACGAGAATGGGGTTGGAGTGAGGAGAAGACTTCTCTATAATGAGATATATGAATATTTTAAAGCAAATAAAAATGGATGATGGTTGCAGAGATTGCAATTCAGCTAATGCCTTCCACCTCTCCACACGGGCTGTTTACCTGCGTGCAACCAGAGCCTGCGCAAATGTCATTGGTCTATGCTACTCCTAACAAACCAAAACCAGAATAAATAAACTGATGGCAAAATCCTGTCCTGATGTCTACAGATTCTGCAGTAATATGCTGATGTGTTTTATAGTGATTAAGGAGAAACGCATGTATCTGATATATATTTAGGGAGGAAAATGCCTCACTGTTTGTGAGCCCCAGCAGCTCAAACATAGTAGGTTTCTGGCCAACAGATAGCATCTTTGGCTGTGTTGTACTTAGTCTGATTTACAACCACACTGGCTATAGGTAAACAAAGGCTGAAGCAGCATTATCCATCTAGTTGCACCTCGCACCGCTATTCATCATGACAGTTTACATGTCAGCCATTTTATTGCTTTCCTTTGTCAATGCTGGATTATAGTGTTGACCGGAGCCATAACAGGCAATACTCAAAGGAATGGTGCCATAAATCCTAATGTCCATGGGGGAAAAAAGTAAACATAATGTCATCTATAATATTGGCTCAAGACATTAAAAGCCTGGAAAGTAAATGAAGTCCAATCCTTTAAATCTCAGCTGTCAGTGTGGTATGCTCTTTTAAATTGTAGGTCAACTAGTCATCTTTATTGGCTTTTATCTGTGATTGTATTGTCTAAATATTGAATGAAATATACAAGAATAATATGCTGAAAGCTACTCCTCTAATCACTGGAAAGTAGGGCTGCAAAACTTATTGATGCTCATCCTATTTGCCTGAATGAAAACTCTGATGTAAGTTAGGGTAAGTGCGGGAAATCTCCCTGATATGCATAACTTCACACATCAGAACCAAGTGATGAAATCCCAAACTGGCTACAAAACAGCAGCGAAGGAGCACAAAGCGAGCAAGACTAACAAAACACGCCTCACTCCCTCTATAATGCAACAAATGTGTAAAGCTCTGGACAGAAATAGCCAGCTTGTCATATCTATATGGCGTAAGTGGGTTAGCATCACTTTTCATACCCTGAGGACTATCCATTATAATCATGAACAATTAAATACGCACTGTTTCAATCTCACTGTGCAGATTCTTCACATTAGTCATGCGCCTGTGTACAGCCTTGTGGTATTTCTCAGTGACTTTTCGCTTCAATAATTTAATATCACGGTAAAATATGGCACTTTGGAAGCATTTTGTATACATTATAAAGGCTTAGAATAACATGAGAGAAGAGCGTGTAATAGCTGTTGATAGTGTTTCAACAACTGGGGAGAGATATTTTTCCTTTTTTCTAAAGATGGCACAGACTCTGCATATTTTCAATCACATGGAAACTACTGTAACAAGGAAGGAAAGCATTGATCTCAGGGTTTCATTCCAAAACTACCTCTCTATATGTACACCTTTACCGATCTAGTCACGCGGTCCCTTCCTTATCTTCAGTAATTATGTACTGGATGAATCCACTCCCCACAATTTACATCTAATGCCAATGCAGGAAGAAAAGGGGGGGATGGATGTCATGCAGTGTTTGAAACTGTCAGTCTGTGACAGGTCACCTTTTTAGCCAGGCTAAACACAAATGCCATGACCTTTTTCTGAAGAGAGAAGCCTACTGACTCTTCATCGAGTGTCCTCATGAAGTTGTTTGAGTAAACGTCTCACAATTATTGGATGGACTGCCATGAAATTTGGTTGAGAAATGCATGTTCCCCATTCAAGTTAAAGTTTAAATTTGTCCAATACTTTGATTTATGACCAAATACCTGCAACGCTAATCCCATCTTCATCAACCTGAGCTTAACCTTGTGTTTAGTGCTAATAAGCAAATGTTAGCACGCTGACAGGCTAAACTAAGATGTTGAACATAGTAAATGTTATATAACATTAGCATGTTAAAACTGTCATTCTAAGCATGTTAGCATGCTGATGTTAGCCGTTAGCTGTTGTGTACAGAAACACAAAGTCTGGCTGTACAATCTTAGCCTGACCATAACAGCAGTCTCTCCCCAACACCGTGTTTTGTGTTTTGGTTGCATAATCTTGAGCATTTTCAAAAGTGTTTGAAAGCGTGTGCATTTTTCACATTAGTGTTGGCTTATTTATCTTAGAAACAAATGTACACCATGACAGTCAGATCTCAACAAACTCACTCCTTTTAACCCAATCCAACCAAGTAGAACTGAAGTTCCATTTCACAACGTTAACCACATGCGCCCATCTCAAAAAATTAAATGGAACGGTCACATGATTAAAACTGCCAGAATGCAACTGTTTCACAAAGTTAAATAGAGGGGTCATACATTGTCGTTTTGGGAGTCATTGGCAAATTACCTAGTCTGTCAGTTGGGTATGATGACATTTTAAAAAATATTTAATCTCCCCTCATTATGAAACACGTTTTTTTGATTACAGTAATTGCATGCTAGCAAAAACAACCATGACATTGACATGAACATACCTGTGCAGCAGCACAAAACAATACTGCTAGATCACCCTAATGTTCAATAATACACTTCAGACCAGACGGAGAGATTAGTATTGATTGACACTTCCCTGGAGACATGAGCTGTAATGGATAACAAACATTATCTGCCATTAAAGATTGTGTCTAAAGGGACATTAGAAGTCATTCATGAGGCTCATGGCATCCTGTGTCCGTCCATGAAACGAATAACAAACTGTCCACTCTGGTCTGTTAATATTAATATTTTACTATAGAAGCTGCTGTGTCCATTTTTAAAAGTAAACCTCCATTGTACAAATCTGTCCCCACATATTATTAATCTTAAATGATAATTCCTCACAAGTTAACCCTGATTTGGTATTAGCAGTTTATTTTGTTAAAATATACAGTGACCATGTGTGGATTATTTCACATTAACTCAACTAAACAATGATAAATGCTGCAGTGCTCCTTGTCAGAATGTTTCTCCTATTTGTGCAGAGAGCTGGAAACCACAGTTAGAATGCGTCCTCCACTATGTCATATCTACGGCATGAATCCCCCCCCCCCAACAACCCATGTGATTTCAGCAAAACTGCATCGTTTTGGATATTATATAACACTTAACAGTTGTGAGTTGAGATCAGATTTTTATGTGCGGAGAATGGAGATTAGCTTTTAAAAACGGCCCACTTAGAATGACAGCACATCCACCCACTCCACCTCCACCTCTGGGAAGCCATACATAGAATAAAAGACCCCCAACCCCCCTCATAGTTGAAGCCTCAAGCATCTGGAGAAAGCATCGTTGACATAAATACAGTCCTCTGCACGGCTTCTGCATTATCTTTATGTTACAGAAAAACATCTCAGCGAGATCAGAAGAACATAAACGTCCCTGTGAAATCCCGTCCATTGCTGTTAACTCAGATGCTTTGGAGAGATGACAGATGCTGCATCTGGCACCTCATGAAAGATTTAGAAGAAAGTTTTTAAAGATGTGTCAGAGACAGAGATTGGACTTGTTGAAAATAAAATCTCCCTCATTTCTCTTCTTTTATGATGCCGGCAGGTGTCCAAGAGAGACTTGACTCGCTGCAGGGAGACAGTGGACTGAAGTGAGTGAAATAAACATGCAGAATCTAAACATTACTCCATCTCAGCGCACGGTTGCCCATCTGGAAGACAACATCGACCGGGGGCGAGTCATGTTCTGAATCTAAATGCACCTCGTACAGTCATCTGTAAGCAGGATCAAAGTTTTATAGCTTGAGTCTGTGAGGGTGAACTACATAGTAAAGTTTGTCTGGTGTGTTTTTCTATTCCAAGGCTTCCAATGCATTTTGGAGGGTGTTACTTTAGGATTGAAGTAGCCCTGATCCAGGGCCCCATACTATGTATCATAGTCCTACAAGGATATCTCCAAAACTCTGACATTTCAGTCCCATATCTGCTCATAAAATGTGTTATGAGAACAATATTGAACATTTAAACTCACTCAAATCTTCTTACCCGTTTTCAGATAGAGAGGGTCATTTGTTTGCTTCATGCTGACATTTAGATTAGAATCCAACGTGGTACGACTCATGTGTGTACGCTAGTCTGGCTAGTGAAGAAATCTGCCTATTAGCTCCTTTAAACCTCACTAATTACAAAAACCAGTGTAGAAACAACATGTTTCAGTGGTACAGGAGGGTTATTGCTGAACCCTTTATTGGCCAGGTACAGTAATCCCTTGCAGTAAAGTCCCTGCACCTAGACAAAAAACTGCCTGGCACATAAGCCCCATAACACCACATATTGTCAATTTTTCTATCACAATGATTCACGATTGCTCTACAGCCACATGCTATTATTTCCCAGCTAATACATACAGAGGATCTCCCACCAGCCAGTGAGTTTGTAAAAAATTTCTGAGTGGATCTTCAACTTGTGACATATCTACGTAGGACTGTGACATGTATACAGCTCTGGATCGGGTATGAGTGAAGCTGGAGGAAACAAATATTAAGCTGACATTTCACAGCCTTTTTCAAGCCCCCATGTTTTCTTCTTGTCGGTTGGAAAAACCTCCAAAATAACTTTTATACCACAGAAGACAATAAAGTTCTGCACTGAAATCAAGTACAATAATTGAATTCATATTCCAGTGGAATCCAATTTGTTGTTACATTTGAAAGAGTTCTGTTTAAGGTCATCTCACGGATATATAGTGTACAAGTGATGAAAGCAACATTATTTGATGGTAGATTGGTGTGTTCTCTTTTAAATGAATCAAACAGCATCATATCTACCAAAAACAGCATCAGTCTTGCCATTTACTGTACAACCAATGCATCAGTCTTAACCTATTCTGTATGTCTTAGTCACAGTGACATGTGTGTCTATAGTTCCAGGTAGCTCAGTACGGAAGCTGGCGGGGCTGTCAGAAAGTAGGACAGCGAGGGTAGAAGGGCTGGTGTGCAGACCTGCACTTCTAGTCTTTGAGGTCTTTGATCCTGACCATGGTGGCTTAGCTTCACATGCACTCTGGCTGGCCCAGACTCAGCAGTGGCCTATAAATACCTGCCATTTCTGCTCGGCCAGGTAACCTCAATACCCAGAAACGCTCTAAGATGCAGAGCCTCCACACTAAGGTCCCTGCCAGCAGAATTACTGGTAACCTTGCACTGCTTGCTACTAGTGCTGTCAATCAATAACGCAACAACATGGTTTGTAGGGCATCTCAAAAAGGTATAAAAACATAATCCATTATAAAATGAATATGAATATCTGTGCTGTATTCCTCTATATTTTACTCTTTTATTTGCAGTTGAGCAGACTGGAAAATCCATTAATATTTTTAAAATGAGGATCATTTTCCTTTTGAATCTTTTCACTGTAGGACTACCTGCAGTGTTTATGTGTTACACGCTCAATGGGAGACTCCCTTTGAACTGTTATTAGGCAAAGATTTACACACACACACACACACACACACACACACAGACAGACACACACACACTCTCTCCTAACTAAATCGCAAGCATACATTTCCAGTTTTTCATATGAAGCACCCTGTCGCCTTAGTTTCTTTCTCTCTATGTCACACACACACACACACACACACACACACACACGTCCACTTCCAGGGGCTGTGGCCTGGTCACAGGATGAGTGGGTAATTGATAGAGCCTCTGACAGGGCAACACACAGTGAAGCTCAGGAAATTAGGGGAAGTCCAACAGTCTTGGTCACACACATAGAAAAAAATATTTCTTGACAGGCTCGTTTAGCCCCATAAGGCCTTGGTGAGAGCTGGAGCACATCTGCCAGTGTGTTGCATAGTGCACATACATGGATACTACTTACACTGTTGTAAATGCACCATTACACCTGGAGCTAAATTTGAACATATCCACACACACATACAGAGAACAACTCCAGAGGGGCTCTGTGGTGACCGTTTCCTCTTCCTGTTTCCTGCTGCTTACTGAGACTTGAGATGAGTCAGTCCTCAGGGGAGTCACTCTCTCACACACACACACACATACACACACACACACACACACAGATGCAAACATTAAAACGTAGCCACACACAGATACACTCATAAACCGTATACACTTATTTAAAAAGTAAGAAGAATAGCTATACCTTTTGTCAGACGTGTAAATTTGAGGGGAAATTACTTGTAGCCTCCTTTTCTGTACAGCCATACCGGTGCCACAACTTCGGCTAATTTTCCAGAAACTCTGTTAAAGTATAGGACCAGGTTGTTTCCGAATGCTTCAATCCTTGTCTCAATCTCTTTTCCCAGTCTTACAGTCCTCTAAAACAGTTCTATTGGCAACTTGCATTGTTGGCAACAAAACATGATAGATGCAATGCTTCTCTGATGTATCACTATATAGGCATAGCATCATGCAATCTCAACCTGATCATTCTTTCCTTAGAGTAAAAGTAGAACAGTGCTTAGGTTCCCCGAGTCCTATGTTCCCCGCTTTTTTTGTGACCGCTTTTCACAGAAGGGTCCCACGCTCCCCTATGTTTTTTCCACAATCAGTGCCGAATTCCCCGGCAAATAGGCCTATGTAGAACCTAACACTACCGCCTTAGACCCGCCCCTCACCCTAACCATAACCTCTAGCCCTAACAAAATGCTGAATTGAATCTGTGAAGGTAGAGGCTAATGGGACCCGGGGAACATAGGGATACAAAAAGACATGCTAATTAACGTTAATTCTGCAATCTGACAAGAACAAATCGCTTAGGTAGCTAGTATGTAGCACGGTACTGCCATCGTTGAGTGTAAACGACAGACAACTGGTAAACAGGGTTGTCAAAATCTCAAAACTCATCATAACTTAAAGCTTATCGCCTTTAAAGCTCTCAATAGATACCCCAGGATTCAGTGACTAGTATCGTAATAAATAATAGATACAATTTTCCTTGCAAATTTATCAAGTCCATACATTAACTTTAAAAAAAACGGTTTAATTCACAATGTAAATGAGAAATACTACACTATCCACAATGCTAAGCTTAACAACTCGCTTTTGCTATGGAAATGTTAACAGCAAATGGCTAGTGAGCTGCTGCCACTGATTTTTCTACGATCGTTTATGTGCAAAGTCTTGCACTTTTCCTTTTTCTTATTTTTTTAAACATGTTTTATGTTTTTGCACTGAATCAAACCCCAACAACTGTGAAAACCTAGGTGTTGGTTGCCACAAGTAAGACATCCAGCGTGCACACAAACGGATCAGATGAACAGATGGCCGCAATCTTCAAAGAAGTTTCTCTCTCACACCCTGAAACAATCAAAGAGACAATCCATCTCAGCTGCAGTTTGCAAGCAGGGAAGCACAAAACTCTCCGGCCCAGTAATCTTCAGCCAGCAAGGGTTGGGTGTGTGTGTGTTTTTGCACGACTGCATGCATTCATGCTGAAGGAAAGCCAGCTGATGTGAAAAGTATGATTCCAGTGAAAGCTGATGTCATGCAGTCAGTCACTGGGAGTCTATGGATTATACACAGAGCTTTCAGCACAACCGCTTTAGAGCGGGTTTCATCAAATTGCTTTGGACTCAAAACTCCAAATGCATTGTAAGCGAAGCATGCAGATTTCCGACACCGCACGTTTGGAACTTGAGGTAAATGTACTGTGATTTTAGAGCAATATAGTAAACACATGCATACTCTACAGTTCTGAATGAACTCAGGTGATAATGTGATGAATCACAGTTGAATCACGAATGTAGGTTAAATTCTAAGCTTTGACGCCTTTTTTTATCTCTTTTAAACCTCTGTTCAAGTCCACAAAAGAGACAACAAAACAGACAGACTCTCAAAACACCTAGAGGCATGAATGTGAGAGTCTGTTAGCCCTACATACTCCATCTCCACATACAGACTCTGACTTTGTTGGTCAAGCTACACGTTTGCAGACGACACCTCTGTGTTGCTGATCAGAATTAATTACTTCAGCCACCAGAAATACTCTAGACTACAGAGAACTTTGTCAAGGCAGACAAGGTGTAACATTAATGATAGCTCCATTCAATTTAGGTGTGCAAGTGACCCGGCATGCACAATATCCTTGGGATGCAGTCAATATTAATGTTAATGCTTACACCTGTATTTGACAAAATGCCTATCAGAGAGAGGTCAGTTGTACAGCTATCTGCCAATAAAATCTAAGTAATTGCATTTGCATCCGCTCAGCCAAGTAAGCAAAACTGCTGCGCACAGCTGGTGAACCAATATGGGTTTTTGAAGGCTGCATTTGTGTGCCCAGAACACCGCAAACTTACATAATTTAGTCTTTCCTGTGTGGTTGTATTTGTATCTTTTGTAGTGTTCTCTCATATTGAACAAGAGTAGCAATTGCAACAGCATTTGATGGGAAAGTAAGGCTCTGTACGAGCCTCCTTAAGGCTAACGGTTCGATTGCAGGTTTAACTGACTTACACCTACGCAGCTATAAAGTAAAACCTCCTACACAAAACAAGAAAGACTTCTCTGGTAATCCACTTAAGGATAGCAGTGGTCTGGGGGAAACCTCCAAAGGTCCTCCCATCCATCGTCAACTGCTTGATCCCTATCAGGGTCCGGGGGGGCATTGGACATTGACATTGGGCGTGATGCGGGGTACACCCTGAACAGGGCGCTGGTCTATCACAGGGCACATAGAGACAAACCGAGACAGACAACCATTCACACTCACATTCACACTTATGGGCAATTTGGAGTCATTACTTAACCTAACACATGCACGTCTTTGGACTGTGGTAGGAAGCAGGAGAACCCAGAGAAAACCCACGCGGGCACGGGGAGAACATGCAAACTCCACACAGAAAGGCCCCAGCCGGGATTTGAAACCTCTTCCTGTGAGGCAACAGTGCTAACCACCACACCACTGTGCCGTCCTACAAAGGTCATTATGTAAATTTTATATATCCTCCCAATATATTGACCATCCAATACACTGATTTAGTCTTAATGGCAGCTATCACAATCCCCCCTCCAAAGCAATTGCGGACCACTATTAATGCAGCTTAAGCATGCAGTACAAAGATACACCCACAGTATCCATTAGCACATAGCAGACATATGATATCTGACCACACAGATCTGCTGGAGAGAGCATAGCTGAAGGACAAAGGAAAGAGACAGAGATAATGGGGGGGGGGGGGGGGGGTGCATCAGCCTTTAGTGGGTTTCCATGGTTAAATTTATCACAGTGAACTAAGGAAGAACACATTAATCAATAAACCCTCTCTGTCTGTCTCCCTCTTCCTTTCCATCTTTGTTTACCCCTCCCACAGGGCTGTCACTTTCCACCCCCCACCAAAATAATCAGCATCTTCATCCACCTAAAAATGCTAGAGAGCCAGTGGTACAAGATAGCAATAAAGTAAAGCGTGAGGTTGTGAGGCTTTTTAAACATGTGTGGTCTGGTCTCTCTGTCTGTCTGTCTGTGTGTGTCTGTGTGTGTGTGTGTGTGTGTGTGTGTGTGTGTGTGTGTGTGTGTGTGTGTGTGTGTGTGTGTGTGTGTGTGTGTGTGTGTGTGTGTGTGTGTGTGTGTGTGTGTGTGTGTGTGTGTGTGTGTGTGTGTGTGTGTGTGTGTGTGTGATAGAGAACGTCTATTGTTTATATTTTGCTCTAACATCACACGATATCTTCATAACGCACAGCCCTAGTTATATTGATTTTGCATATGACTAACTGCACTGAAGTAGGTTTTACTTGAGTGTAGACTCAAATGTTGAGGATATTTAAAACTTCATCTGTCTCTGTATAGTGAAACTGGCACACAGTATCTACATAAAATGTTAGGTGATTGAATTGCAGAAGAATCAACAGAACGCAGCTGCAAAAACAAGAGCATGTCGTATCAATCTCTTATTGCCAGATTGTTGATATATTATACGACTAAAGACACGCAGGTGTGGCATCTCCTCACCATTTAAAGGAATTTGCGGTGCAGCAAAATTTGCATAGTCCACAGATTGGAACGTAGCAGATGATCTGAGGTCACTTTACCGTAGCGGAATCAGCCCACATGAAGCCCACAGTGTACATCAATCATCCAGATGTGCTTTGTGTCTCAGTGCACGTCTTTAAGATTATAAGTAAGATCTTAAATCATATTATCATATATATATATATATATATATATATATATATATATATATCATCAATACTACATGAAGCTACAGTCTGTAGTCAGGTAGCTTAGCATGGCATTAAGACTGGAAGCAGGATGGTGTCCCAGTAGCACTCTGCATTAAGGCTGAGTCCTTTCCACAGCAGCCAAGTTGGACCCAAGGCCCTTCGCTTCATGTCATCTTCCCTCTCTCTCTCTCTCTCTCTCTCTCTCTCTCTCTCTCTCTCTCTCTCTCTCTCTCTCTCTCTCTCTCTCTCTCTCTCTCTCTCTCTCTCTCTCTCTCTCTCTCGCCAAAAAAATAATATGTATGAATTTGGTTTTCTGTGTCAGTTTCATTGTGAGTTAATTAGGCAAAATACTGTTTCACACTCATTGAGATGCGAATGTGCGTCTTGATGAAAGAGAGTCCAATGAGTCACTTTAACAAACAATTCTGTGGTCACTGAGCACATCTTACAATCATCTGATTGACAAGCCCAGCAGCAAGGACGATGGCTGCTGTTGCTGGTTTCACTGAGTTCCTATATGTCAGTCCATGACACGCGTTTTTGTTTCCAAGCACTAAGCAACTGCCCATCATGTGACTGTTAGTATGGAAAGATCCTGTCAGCACTCTGATTCTATTTTTGAAAGGAGCTGATACGAGGGGACTGTCTCACTTCTATTTTATTGCTAATTCCACTCGGTGATTCACTCTCAGGGATGATGATGGCAGCATGAATTTTCAATTGTGTCACAACCACGGATACATTACGTTTTTACACGAGTTCATTGGATACATGGTTTACCTCAGCAGAGCCAATACTTTATTCACTGAATGTAGACATTGTGTCGGGTACGGTAAAACTACTGATGCTTATGGTGAAATCCACAGTTTTAGGTTTCGTCTCATTCATCATAAAGCCACCAAATGCCTCCGCGGATTAAAAACTAGACTTTTAAAAGCAAGAGGATATTACAGCTCTCAATATCTTCTTTAAATACTTCATCATTATCTTCTCTCTTTCTCTCTGCCAGGTGTGTATCAGTGTGTGTGAATGCCCTGTGCAGAACACTTTCTGTTCTCCCTACAGAGCCCACAACCCTCCATGTGTCTACAAGACAGATGTGCAAACCAGATGTTCCTGCACTGAGGAGAAAGGGCTACAGAGAGACCTGCTGTATTTGTCAGTCTCACTATTGCAGTGTTGTTTGGCCACAGTTTGAATCCAAGAAGACCAACAAGTCGAAAGCTGTTTGTCGACTGTATCAGTGTTATCACAAATTCAGATAGTCAATGTTGTTTTGATCCTGGTCGTGTTTTCTAAGACCTGAATCTCATCAGGCACAGGCCCTTTACTGCTGGATCCCTTCCCAGCTTTAAAGGTGCAGGAGTCAAGAAGAATTTTCAGGCTGTATGGTTAAGGTTGTCTCATATGAGTTCAGTTCAAAACGGTATAACAGGGTAACAGGGTTCGATATAACAGCAGGCAGGAAAATACCTTAAGATAACACAGCACCACTGTTGAAGCCTAGAGAGAGAGATCCAGCATGTGTTTCCTCACATAGACTCTATCAAGACCACTACACAAACTTTACGATAAACAGGCACGGTTGATGTTTTATTGAGTAGCATTGCAGCTATTTTTTTTTTTTAAATGAAGAAAAGAATGCTGGAACTGCAGGTGAGTTGCAGCTTCTCCCATTCCCTCCTCTCCTCACTCCATTAGCCTCCGCGGAGCCAGCCAAGCGAGGATTACGGGGCCTGCTTGCTGTCTAATTTGAGAAATGTTAAATTCACTCTGGGCAATGTGGGATTCGCTCAAGAGAGTCATCAAAGTGTTGTGCTTGAGCAAACTGGAATCACTGAGGGAGATGAGGAAGAAATCTGAATCTCCAGGGAGAAAGCGAGAAATTGGACGGAGAAATTCAACCTCACACAGTTATCAAGAATGAATATTGAGTCCTTTAGTTATAAGTTATGATAAGAGCTAACCCAGAAAGGAACAAGCAGTATCGTCTGGATTACCAGTTATATTTATCAAAGCAGTGGAATTGTGCTTCAACAACTGACGAAAATGTAAAACATTAAAGCAACAGTTCAACATTTAGGAAGCACGTTGCTTTATTGCTGAGAATTAGATAATGCCACTTTCAGTCTATTAAATAGGAAGCTATCGCCAGCGGCCGGTGAGCTTAGCCTAATTTAAGATACAGTGGGATACAGCTAGCCTGGCTCTGCCAAACAAAAAAAGCTAAAGCTCACTAATGGAAACATTATTTTTAGTTTGTTTAATCTCTCCCAAGTCAAAATAGAGTGGTGCAGAAAACCCCCACATAAAACCGCTAATGGTTGTCTTTACACTTAGCTAAGCTAACTGACTGCTAGCTGTAGCATATAAAGTGTACATATCATAGACTAAAATAAATATTGAAAAGTCTCCGTGACGTTACCCATAGGTTTTTGAACAGCAGATGTGAAGCTCAGTGGGGGCGGCTCCAGCCCACCTGTAACTCACAATGCCCTTAATTAGGCAGAACTTTAAGCATCAATATCCTTTAAACAGATGAGTTATTTAAAAACACACCACCTTACAGTTGTTGTGAATGGGGAAATTAGCTATACAGACCAGAGCTGTTTTGTTGTACCAGGCTGTAAACATGTTTATTTCTGCTGTAAAGTTGGCCGTTTTAACATGGGCGTCTATGGGGATTGACCCACTTTTGCAGCCAGCCTCAAGTGGCTATTTAAGGAACTGCAGATTTAGGCACTTCCACATTGGCTTAATTTTTCAGCACCAGACGTTGCAGCTTGATACAGACATGGGAGTGTTATCAGTGACACTGAGCAAAAAAAAAACACATTTGTTAATTGGATTAAATGATTGGGAAGACAGGATGTATTTATATAGGCCTATGGGTTTTTCCAGTAGCAGCTTCAGCCTATAAAACCCAGTTTCATAGTCTGTGTTACTTTAAAATGCATACAGGGGCTGCAATTTGAATAGAAAAGCACAGGGATGCAAAAGATGAGCAAATCCCACAGTAGCATTTTAGGGTCTCTTTAAGAGTAAGGATAAAGATTTGCATAGCCTCCAGTAATTTACTGAACCCCTGTTGGTTCGTCTGTAGATTTTCTCTGAAAACATTATCCTATGAGGGTGAAGAAAGGAACTTGCCGGCGGTCTAAATGTGTTTTAATTTTGGATGACTTAATAAATAGAACAGAATAAAGCAACTTAATTCTCTCAGCTACTTAATTCAGCACGCCAGCAACGATGAGCATTCAAGCCAAGATAAAAAGGTTCTGTTGACCACATTTTAAGCCCTTTCTCATTTTCCCTTGACTATTTTATCAGATCTGTAGTGCATTGTATTGTAATTAGCTTTTTCATACATATTACATCGTACAGAGTTCATCTGAGGGACTGCATTGACATATCATTTGTAAGTCAAAGCTTTCAATAACTGAACATTTTTCAGTGGATATTAACCCATTGTTTTTTTTACATTTTGAGTTATGAGAACACAAACACCCCTGCCAGGAATACATGGATGATTCAAATAAATGCCAATCTAAAGTTCTGTGGAAATCACACTTCATTTCTCTTTCATTAATGTTTCCCTGGTAGAGTGTTGCTCCCCGGTGGATGTGTTTGCCTTGAAAAGGGGAAGCTCAATAGACAAATGTTTATAGGAGTTATTTTTTCAATTAATCATGAAAGACTTAAATCAACTTCTGGATATGATAGTATTAATTTGCATTATTGTGGGGCTGATTACATGCATACTGTGTATTTATTTTTAAAGCTGAGCTGATAATTATATTAATCGCTCATGTTATTATAATTGTTGGTATCACTGGAGTATTTTTAGCATCCCGTGATGCTCTAAATCCCACTTCTTCACAAATTTGTATTACAATTAAACGGAGGATGATGACAACCAGTCAGTCAATATGACTCTGTGTCTTCATGAGTTTCTCCCACTGACACATTTGCACACATTCTAAGCCGGGATGCATGACCCCGTCGTCTCATAAACGCCTAACATCGTGTGCACCGTGGGTTTGGCAGCCTGCTCTCTCTCTGATTTCTAAGTAAACCTCCTGGGGACTTCACAAGAGCCACAGACAGCTTCACAGCGCTACAAGCACAGTCCTATCAAAGTAATGAACCCGAGGCCAGACTTTTAACCCCTCGTAAAGGCTTCACACTGAGGCGTATTCACTCTAATGAGAGGAAGCGATTAAACTGCTGGGTCATGTTGCTGACTTCAGCTTTAGCTTGGAGTGTGAGGAAAGCTGCAATAAGGCCTAAGACTATTCTGATTAGCACCAGGAGTGCCAGTAAGAGCATCTACTAATGATCCTGTAGACATGACCCAGAGCTATTGAAACTGCTATTAAAATGAGGAACACATATTTTTATTATCCAAAATCAGTAAAGGTTAATTTAAAAACCCAAGTCCAAGATGAAGGAGTTGTCTCCCTTATGAATATTTTTTTTAATAATTTCCACACAAACAAGAGGCATAAAAGCTCATTCGACTGGTTCAGTTTGGTCCTTGGGGACAGCTGGCAGACACAGAGGAAGTAGATGCGTGCTGTCATCACCAAGGACCGAGCCTCCACTTCATAATTCTGCTTCACCGAGCAACCCCTGCCTTACCTTTCCAAAGTCCCTGACGTCAAAAAGGTCAAAGGCCTCGAACAGGTCGCTTTTCTTCATGCCGAATACCTCGCTGCACGCTGCCAGGAATGTCCTGATGTTCTTCAGGCACAGGAACTGTGTTGGGAAGACAGAAAGGGTGCATCTGTGAGTGAGTCACCTAGAAATGTATGACACGCACAAATGATATGTGTTATTGTATTTTTACTTTCGTACGTGTGTATTTGCTTAATGCCACTGAGTTGTGTTCAGAAACCGCCGCCTGCTTCAGTAGCTTTCACTTTGGCTGTCTAATCAGGGCGTGCTAGACACACTGGAGGACCACAGCTCCTCTAAAAGATAGATGACTCTGTGTCGATAGGCACCGTGAGAGCATCTTGTTTCATTAATATGATGTATTTACTGTTGAAATAGGACAGTAGAGTGGTGCGTAATTAGGAGGAGATAATTCAGCAGAGCAGGGAGAGAAAGGCAGGGATCTTATTTACTCCTGTTGGTAAAGGATGATGCAACCGCCAAGATCAAACCCTCCTCATATTTGCAGTTTGCAGTACGAATGTGATTTGTTTGTTCACGCTTTTCTAAAATCAACATTGAATTCAGCCATGAGAAAAGCCAGAGAAGACAAAAAAAAAAAGCAGCAGCAATGACTGATATACCTTCTGTTTCATCATCTACATTTTTGGTTCCAAGAACTTAATGATTTAATGCTGCATTTTTAATCAATCAGTCAATCTGTGATCTATTCTGTTTTGATTCAATTCAATTTCAGTTCAATTACAATTTTATTTATAGTGCCAAATCATAACAAAAGTTATCTCAGGACACTTAACAAACTAGGTAAAGACCACACTCTATGACTTATTTATGATTTACATAGACCCAACAATTCCCCCGTAGAGTACGGTGGCAACGAAACCCTTCCCTATTACAGGCAGGAACGTCAGACAGACCCAGCTCTGTGGAGGACGGCCATCTGTCTTGACCGGTATTTTGATGAGGTTTAATTTTTTATAGGTGTAACTATATTCTTTTATTGTTCAGCCATGTTGGCTGTCAGCGCCCATTTTTGCTTCCAAGTTGTTAGCACGTTGCTGTTGTCATTGTAAGCATGTTGCCGTTAGCATTCAAGGGGAACATTACCTTAATTTACATATGTTCCAATATGTAATTCAAGTTCAATCAATATTTGTGAACATGAGCTACTGTCTCACAAAGCCAGAAACAGGAGAAGAAAGTCTCAAATATACCCAAGTGAGCTTTATTCTATTGTAGTGTTGTCAGTTCTGAAAAAGAAATGTCCCCATACACTCAGAACATTCCCCCGGGTGCTCTGAGTCATCTATAACATCATTGCCAATTCATTGTGGAGCAGTTCTCAACATTCTACATAATGATTTCACACATTTGAGTTTTAGCACTGTAGTATTTTGGATTTGGGAGAGAGTTGTTTGACTGTCTTAGACAATAGGAATAACATTTGAATTTTGAAAATGGGTGAGGTTGCCCAGTATGAAGTTCCCAGGGCATGCTTCCCCAGAGGAAAATGTTGTTAATTTTAAAGTTAAACGCATTAATCTGGTGCAAAATTAAGAGGCTATATCTATAACAAATAATGTTGTGCTCTTCAATCAATGTTGTGCTCTAGTGAGTAATTCAGTCATGATCCAAAGAACTAGATTGCAGGTACAAGTGGTTGAAATGGGTTCTCTCAGGAGGGTGGCTGGAGTCTCCCGTAGAGAGAGGGTGAGAAGTTCAGCCATCCGTGAGGAACTCGGAGTAGAGCCGCTGCTCCTTTCCGTCGAAAGGAGCCAGTTGAGATGGTTCAGGCATCTGGTAAGGATGCCCCCTGGGCACGTCCCTGTGGAGGTGTTCCAGGCACGTCCACAGGGAGGAGGCCTTGAGGAAGACCCAGGACCAGGTGCAGAGATTATATCTCCACACTGGCCTGGGAACGCCTCGGGATCCCCCAGTTAGAGCTGGTTAATGTGGCCCGGGACAGGGAAGTTTGGGGTCCCCTGCTAGAGCTGCTGCCCCCGCGACATAAACAAATTGGTTGTATAGATTATAGATTACAGAAAATATGCATAAACTAACACATAAGTTTTCATCCATCCACATGATGTTCACTAAACTAGGCTCAAGGAGGCACATCTGTGATGAGCTAAGCTAAGCTAATGAAGCTGTTGTTTTGTTTTATTAAAAACAAACTGGAAACAGAAAATATATTAGTTGTGATGCATCAGAGTATGTTTTACCCAGGAACAATAAACAATAAATTGAGGGAATTGTGTTGTCTCTTGGGGTGAATTACAGTCTAAATTCATCATGTTGTTATGCCAGTTCAATTCAAGACACAGACCAATTTCCACAGAGGGTACCAAGGTTGTTGCCAACAATAAAGAAACATAAAAATGTCGTGAAGCTCTTCCTCCTCTAATTTTTATACACTTTGAGCTTAATTACAGCTGAAGACGCACCTTGACCCAGCAATCAATAAGCAACTCCTCTAATAAACAAGGTAATTAAACTGGCTGTGGTTTCTGCCTCATCTGCAACCTAAATCTAAAACATATTAATGATCTTAATGGGGCTTCATCCAGAAACAATTTATCCAAATTATTGGGTAGTTAGCACTGAATGCTGCCCAACAACACCAATGAAACATTAACAGAATTCACTAAGGTCATCTAAGGTGGTTCACTCTATTTATGAAGACTGCCATCTGGTAAGGGAGGGGGAAGGTGTCAACATATGATAGTTAGCCAATGTGCATTGTCTGTGACTTACGCTCACAAGCCTTCCTGTAGTTGATACAGGATGGGACAAAAAAAGCTTGCTGGTGAAAGGGATGTTTTGGGGAGGGGTGTTTTTTTTGCTGCATCACTGTCCACTAGTGCTGGGATTAGGTTTAACAAATGACCTGAGCTGGAAATGTGCATTTTACTACTTTCAATCTTACACTGAAAACGATCTGAACATTGTTGTTTGTTCAATGTTTGACATTTGACAACATAGAAATATTTGCAGTGCTTAATGTTCACCTGTCAAAGGCAGATCATCACATGTGGGAAATGGGGCTTCATGCAAAGTTATGCTTGCGTGATGGAACTGGTATGGAGTAACATCAGTGTTAATATTGACATGCAGGGTTAAGACAACAGCATACCACAGCCAACACAAAGGCACAGAGTGCAAAACAAACTGAGCTTGTGGCTCTTTGCATTAGAGCAGTGAGGCGTTATGGCTGCACCAGTACAAGGGCCCGGCATCTGAAATGAACAAAGGCAACTGAAAACACTGGATTGCTGTGCATACTGTACAAAAGCAGACTTAAACAGTGCCGGAAGAAAAAAAAGCACTGAATTAAATCGTATGATCGGTAGAGTTACCCTAATTTGAATGCCTGTCAGCATCAAGTGTCAGCACTGAAAAATGTCACAATATTATTTGAATCATTTACAAAATGCTAAATTATTTAAGGGAGTCGAGCTTTAGTTGCAGGTGAGCGACATGGGAGAAATGCAGATGTTCAAAAACTTCGAAATTATTTCAAATTGCCCAGAGATACATTTCCATATTACAACGCTTCATCATTATCATCATCATCATCATCATCATCTCCTTCTTCTTTTTCTTCTTCTTGGTTAACAGGTTTACAGGAAGTGGATGTCATCAGCCCTTTCCTGTTTCTTAAAGGTAGCACAACCCTGCAAGTTAATATGGAGTCCATACTCTAAGGGCTAACCAGGTTTGACAACCTTAACTTAAAAACCAACCAGAAGAAGCAGCCGGACTTATTCGACTATTCATAACACACCTTTGCCCTTGTGGAACAAAGCCAAATCAGATTGGTCTGTACGGCACATGTCCATGCATCAGATATGAAATGCCTCTCCACTCCGATCGAATTAGGCTTTACACATGGCTTCGCAATACAGAGAAAAGCCCCCGGCCACTGAACTCCAGATAAGAGGCAGCGTAAAGCAGCGAGCGAGCAGTGAGTGAATAATATTGAATGTTTACACTTGTACACATCACTTTCTTTTATCAGACAAGCACATCTTGTCTGCCTGGAGTCTCTGGAGAGTCCCAAAGGACCTCAGCATATTATCTGAGGGAAGCAGCTTCACAGAGCACATATGAAAGACCGTGTCTCTGCTACACTGAGCTGAAGACAGTAGAGGGGGAATTTTATTAACAAGAGTGTAGCAGCATGAGGCAACCAGTAACTGTTCCACTGGCAGCTTTTCTTCTGCATTAGTGACTCACTGGGGCTCAGGAGGTGAATGGCCCTGTGTGTGTGTGTGTGTGTTTGTGTATGCGTGCATCTATATCTACATGCATGTGTTGTTGACTATGGACATGAATAAGCCAATGCCATGAAAACATTTTTGAATTTTGCTCATTATATTATATCTTTTAAAGCCATTCGCCATTTTCACAAATAAATGTATTCACTTTCTAACCGAGAGTTAGTCGAGAAGATCAATACCACTCTCCTTTCTGTATGTTAAATAGGCTACAGCAAGTAGTCAGCTAGCTTAGCGCAAAGAATGGAAGCAATTAGCCTGAAAATTCAGTCAAGAGCCAGTTAGCTTAGCTTAGCACAAACACTGGAAGTAGCAAGACTGGCTCTCTCTGAATGAAAGAGTCCGTCTACAAGCTCCTCTGAAGCTCAATAATTTACACCTTATATCTTATTTGTTTAATCTGTACAAAACCCAAAGTTTGTGATTTGACAGTTTCTTTTTCATGACCTTTTATTTAGACAGACTCTATTTACAGGCTGTACAGATTAAACAAAAAAGACATTTGTGATATCTCACGTCAAGCTAGATTTTACCCCCTTTCCAGTCTTTATGCTAAGCTAAGCTAACTGGCTGTAGACTCGTTTTTAGACTGCAGGCAACAGAGAGATATATTTCCATCTAAATCTAACTCTCCTGAAGAGAATTAATAAGAGACCCCAAATTGTTCTACTACCCTAACTAGTCCTGAAGTAAAACTTGAAAATGCTGAGCATGAATGCCAAAGAAGAAATCATCCACCAGGGAAAAGATGATATGATTGAAAGGCCTGGGAAAGGAGAAAAACTTGAAACTTTAAAGCTATAAAAGAAAACTATCACAACTATCATTAGAACTTACATTGACCAATTTGCAGATACTATCACAGATATAGCTTACAGTGATATGGCAGCAGGTAATAAACAAGGAATTGCAAAGATATGTTTTAAGTAATTAAGAAACAGCATTATATAGTTTGTCCACGATCACTGACATGCCTCCCTCAGTACATATAAAGGTTGTCAAAAATTGAAAAAGGTTGATACTTCGATTCAATCCCCATTAATTATACATTCAATAATATCAAAAGTACTGAAACTGTTAAAAAAAGATACATATTTACAATCAGATTTCCAAACCGAGGCTGCATAGATGAAATAACAGGGAAACAAATCAACTGGTCCTCAACCTGTGGCTGTTACAGCATCTCCAGCAAAGAACCTACCAGTGAGTTTTTCTGTACCAACACTATGTGCAGGATGTTCATTTAAAAAAATATATAAAAAAAGAAGAAAGAAATAGGATTAGGCCTAGGACCATAGTATATAGAGAGTATCATATATTTCAACTGGTATTGTATCAAAGTTAAAAATGCTGTATTGTGAAAACCTTAGCTAATATATGGTTACAATTCCTTAAAAAATATATATATCATCCAATATATTTTTGTCAGATTGTTCTACTTTCAAATACCAGCATCTGCCTCAAAAACAGGCTCTAATTATAACCCTAGTATTTAATGTACCAAGTAGAACTGTACTAAATCCATGGCAAATATAACCAACAGTGTCAGTATACCTATTTCTGCATTTCAATGACACCTGCAAATAACCTCTTTGTGTAGAATAAGGAATTAAGGATGGATTATGCTGCAACATTTCAGCAGGATGCTCCAAACACACACACACACACACTCACACATACACACAAACAGTGTCTGGAGGTTTTTCAAATCCCACCCGAGCATTTCATCTCGAGGACCAACCATCTGGAATATAAGGCAAAAAAGTATTCCTGTAAGACAAGCCATCTCGCTGCTGTGCTTTTGATATGAGCCCGGTCGTGCTCTGTATCTACAATAAGTATCCAGTTTCTGCTTATGTATTCCTCGGTACAAGTCAAAGCTCCATAGCAACAAGCTGGAGCCTTTTTATGGCCCCTGTGCGTATTGTGGAGCTTAATGAAATCCTGCTCTTGTTCTCTCATAGATCTACGCTATGAAAGACAGCCCGGAGTTTGGCCATCTTACTGCTTAAACCTTGTTGAGCATCAATTAATGCAATCAAATGGATGGGTCTGTTGCAGAGGGCCTGTGTGTAGAATCTAATATGGTAGCTGTACCATGTCTACTGACAGCACTGTGGGAGAATAAAGAGGTATATTATTAAAAGGAAACCACGCTTCTGCAATGTAAAGGGGGGGGGGGGGCTAATAAGACATATGTCTGTCAGTTTCAAACCCCTGCTGGATTACGTCGCTGAGATATTGTGTCCGGAGCGGATGACTTCATGTCCACATGCCTGGTCTGTGGAGCTCTTTTGTCACGACTCTGTAAGTCATAACCAGTGGGCGACATATCACAACCCAAGCCATCAGGTCACATCCATGTCATGTTGGAGCTTTTGTCAGCTGTGTAACCAGGAAATGGGAGGTGGAACGTAGGCGATGGTCTGACGAAAGCATTGCTGCGGAGGTTAGGGTCATCACAGCAGGCAGCCTTACCAATCCTAATGGAATATTGTGAACGTTACAGTGGTCAGCAGCTTTTCATTTCAGCAATAAACTGTGGTAACTGATCACACTCTGGTTTAAGGTGTGCTAAACTGTGAAATGAGCTGCTTGTCTAGGTTGGAATGAAAACCCAGAGGCTCCAGGTCTATCACAGCACATGACCGACAACAGTCTTTCCACTCACTTTTTCCAGTCACTTTCATGACTCTGAATATCCACTGCTTGTTAGTGACGGCCTCTTTATCACCCCCTTTGTCTTCTCACATTTCCTGTAAGGGACTATTCTGTTTTTTCAGGAGTTTGGCTCACTGGTCGCCTCCCTCTTTAAGTGAGGAGAAGATTGGCTTACAATTCATCCTCTTTTGCAGCAGATAGCTCTATGCGGTGCTCCTGCTAATCCACCCGTTCAGTATGTTGAGTGATTGTGGCAGCGGAGCACCATTTTAAAGTGAGAAAGATAAAAATGAGAATGTGTGGCCTTTAGAAGGCTAAATGTAAAAGCTGCACTAATAAAATGTTTATACTAACAACGTACTGCTTTGGTTTTCTGCCCATAGCTCTACTGTTTTGGTGTGACATTAAAAAAAAACCCTGATGCACAAAAATGCTATTCCTTTAAAGTACATACAAAAGACTGAGTCATTTTCAAACAGTTATTTTGGTGTTGCTGCATTGCTGTTTCTTCTCCAACGCCATCGACAAGTTTCAAGATAATTATGTCACATTGCCCAAGCACAGTTTCAAGAAGATTACTGTGCATACTGAAGAGCAATAGCTAAACCACTAAGCCTCTTCCTCATTTTTGGTCTTGTCGCCAAACACACAATGCAAGTGTTGCCATTCACATATTTTTAAGGTCCCATATTGTAAAAGGTACGATTTCAATGTCTTCATTATTAAAAGGCAGGGCGAGGTGCTATATTACTACTTTTATAGCATAAAAACACTCCACCCACAGAGAAATGCCCATATTCCGAAACTGGGTTTTTAAAGAAGCTGTCAGGACTTCTGTACGGTTGTGATGTCTCAATTATACCATATACAGGTAGAAAGAGCTGCAACAGTCATTTCCTGGCTGTGAAGACAGCGCAGAGTGCAGATGTTAACTGTAACCCGTAAACACCGACCAATCAGAGCAACACTGGGCTTTTTCAGGAGGGAGGCTTAAAGAGACAGGTGCTAAAACAGCATTACAGACAGAGGGAGAATACAGGTATATTCAGTCAGACAATATGAGAAAAATAATGTTTTTTGATTATTAAAGCATGTTAGCTAGTAGAAACCAAGATTACACGTCTGAACATGAAATGAGCATATGTAATAACATGCAAATCCTTCTTTATGTTCTCAAAGTCGTTCTTAGAAACATAAATGACGGTTACCAAAACTGCGTGATCAGCTGCGGTGGCATTTAAAATGAACAATCGCAGAAAGAATTGAAGATGACAGAAAATCTGACCTTCTGATGAACCAACCATGTAGGATTTTAAAAAAGCTTTTATTTAGCTTTCATGTAATGACAATTAGGCAATAGAGGAACACCCGGCTCCCTCCACCCCACACCCTACCAGCCCTGTACCTCCCCCACAACACCAATGAGCGTCTCAGAAGCCATTTTCCATTAAATCCTGGTTTTAACCCCGATGACCCCACATATACTCAAAGCCTGCTCCATCCCCCCACTCGATAAGGGAATTGAATTACTGTTTCTGCGTGAGAAATGAACACTCCTGGCTACAGAAACCCAGGTCAAGTGGTTTTAGCTCAACTGTGTGTGATTAGCTCACAAGAGGGTTTATAAAGAGTAAGGATAGTGGAGATTGGAAGGTTGATGTCATATGAACTTTGCTAAATAAAGTGTACACACTGAATGCAGAAATGCTGAAGCATAAATGGTGAACAGACAGAATCCCTCCTCCTCCTCCTCGTCCTGTTTCATACATTTGGAAGATTGTGTTAAAAAGTGTGAATAATGCTCTGTTGTGGTACTTGACAGAACATGGTCAACTGCTCTGGGGTTTGAACACCATGTCTACCATGTTACATGTAGACCATGTCTACAATATTTTTTTATTTTTTTTAAGCTCAAACGTTTAAGCTGATATAATGCAGGTTTGTCCATTTTCTTGCCAAAAAGTATTTGTTTTCACATATTTGGATTTCTGGAAAGGTAGAGCCTCCAAGGAAACTGTGCATTATAGAATTGTACATAGTGTATTGGTAATAACAATAGATGGACTCACACATGGCCCTATCCCTTTCCCTTAACCCCTGTGTGTGTGCCGCGTCATACATGTATGGATTCACTACGATTTCTCTTGCTAGGATTCTTACTCCTTCTCTCTCCGTCTCCATTACACAAATAAGGATGTTGCTATTTCCAATAGACAACAGCCATCCATCACTTCCACCCTGAGCTGCTCAAGGCAGGACGCCTTATACATACAGTACCTGTTCCTGCTGAAAAGGACACAGGGTTAGTAATATGCAGCAGGCGTTACCTCACCAACACTGGGTCCACACACTTGCACATATGTTATGCTAAAAGGTATATGCAGGTCCATTGGTGTATATTTTGGCAGCATATATAGAAGTCTTATATTAGCTTTCTGTAGAGCTTGATAGAGTACTCTCTTTGGCTCCAGGTTTCCACCACAGTGAACCTGACAGTAAAAGGTTGCACACAGACTGCTGCTGGCTATGGCCGTGGTTATAAGCCGGTATTATCTGGATCTAAATCTACAATTCCTGACTGCTCGCTGTCTTCCGATAGCCTCTTGACATTTCCACCAAGCCAACAAAACAGTGGTCAAAACTTCTATCATCATTTGTGAATGTTACTGTTTAAAATGTCAAAATTATACTGTATGCTGAGAGGTGTCCTCTGGTGTGTGTTAGCCCCCGACTACACTTAAAATGTCACTTATGATGATGATTGTTTGCCAGTAAAGACAACAGACAGTATTGACTTTCTCAGAGCTTTCAGAGCACTCAACAGTGATTAACTGAACCCTCCATGGCAGAATTGAGTAACATCATAAACATTGATTGCAGGTACATTCTCTACCACTGAATATCTCCTAATAAAATCAGCATATACATTATCTATACTTTAAAGTGCACTAGACCACGGCCTTTACCGGTTGGCTGTGTTGAAGGCTTGTTACCTTGGTGATGAAATGAAAGGTCAGTTCGCTCTGTGCACGTGTACGGGCACAACATAATCTTCGTCCACGTCACTGTACATAAAGCAGCACATGGATATGCGTGTCATCTCGATGACACGGCGGCACAAACCAATGTTACTGCATTACGCTGCACTGGAATTGTAAATGGAAGGTTGTGGTGCCTGGCTCCGACGTGGCATGCATGGCTGCAGTAATGTGGTGTTTACACACTGACAGGTGCAATCCTTTCTTCAAAACGAATCAACGAGGGCAGCCAAGCCACAGTAACTCAGGGGTAGTCATCAAGGGGCTCACATGCTGTGTCCGAATGCTCACACACTGCATACCAATGACAAGCAATTTGTAGTGTGTGCAATATCAGTATGCAAATTCACTAGGTTAAAGGTATGAATGTTAAGTATGAAGTAAGGTCACTGAAATCAGATACATAATTACTCCTTCTTGTTCCCATAGAAACAATCTAGAGGGAGACATTTTTAACACACAAGATGATGGACAACAAGGGAAGAAGAAAGGGCAAATCTTCGCTCCGTGGCAAATTTCTTCACAATTTTACAATATAATAAATGATTTCTGAGAAGCAAAATAGTTTACTCTGAAAGTCCACTTGCTTATGAAAGTCAGACTGCATGCAGAAAGTATTAAAGACTGTCTCCTGGTTTGTGGCATTCACTTATAAAGCTGAGCGGAATGCACTAAAAACTTCAGATGCCGCGCTGTGGTTTGCCACCCACCACAAAAAAAGAATATTTCGCATATGAATTAGTTTCACTTTAGTATAGCAGTGGTTTATTCTCCTCAAAAAGGGAACAGCTTAAAATGGCCCTTAGATGTAGATTGTAACATTCTTGACTTTATTTTAAACTGTGTCTCCAATAGGCTTTTTCCATAGCAGACATTTGTAAAATAGCAGGTGGCAATAATACTGTATTAATGATGACTCCATTCTCACATCTAAGACTGATGGACACCATGAACGCCTGTTGAATGCAATACATTAGCAGGTACTCAGACTAGAGGTTGGAGGCTGCAACTATTCCTGTTAACATTTTAAAAAGCATGTTTAGGAGGAAAACATACAGTGCATCTTATCCAAGAGTGTGGATATGAATTAGAAAGAAAGGAGACTCAATGTATCTGATGACTCTTTGTTGTTCACACACACATAAAGAGATACATAAAGTATAAATAACCAGTATGCAGTAACGCTTCACATGGTTACACCTCAATTATCTATGACCTTATTCTACTTTATTACTGAGTAACTTAAAGGTCCCATATTGTATTGTATTGTATTGTATTGTTAGAGTTCCATTTCTTTTTTGATTATGAAGCAGGATGAGGTATATATACTTTAAAATGATCGAACCACTCAACGGAGAAAAGCACGTAGCCCGTATTCAGTAAGTGTCTTTAAACGAACCGTAAGGACTTCTGTATGGTTGTGATGTCACAACTCTACTATATATAGGAAGAAAATGACGCTTACGTGCTGTTAAAGTCATTCCCCGACTGCAATGATGGTGCACAGATGCTGAGAGAGCAGACGCAGACAAATGAACTCACCTTAACTCAACATGCATGAATACTCAGGTTACTGAAGGAGTTATCCAGGTCTTTTAACAGGGGAAAGGTGTTTACATGGTGTTTGAGAACATGTCGTATTGCCTTAACCCGAATATAATCAGATTTCTAAAATGCAAGTAAACGCACTAAGTATGAGAAAAATAATGTTTTTTAACATTAAAGCATGTAAACATGTTCCAGTAGAAACACAAAATACAAGCATGAACCTGATAATGAGAATAATTTGTCCTCTTTCAATTTCAGTTGCCATGACAATCTCACAACAGCCTTCACTATTCCTCTCTAATAACACTTTATGACCTAATCTGAACCCTAACTCTACCCATCAAATGTACACAGTAAAATGTCTTTATATCCGACCATTTGGCACGTCTTATTGTGTGTTTACAATGAATCGCAGTGTTTCCTGAGCTTGCAAAGGTCTTATTCTGCACTAACCGAAGGGAAATCAAGACATTCTCTCTGTGTCTTTCTCATTCTCCCACGCTCTCTATCTCTCTCTCTAACTTTTGTCTTTGCAAGTGAAGAGCGAGCCTTTGAAGCCCGCTGTATGAAGCTGGCTTTTTGTTCTCAGCTTTACAAAATATACATGTGCGCACCATGTATAATGAATAATAGTGATCTCTTAAGTGTACTATATGTGCAAATGTGATATGCCCGGAAAAGGTCTCCAAGTGTCAAAATCAAACCTGCTGCATTCCTGTCCAAAAGAATATCATAAACAGCACATTAATTGTTTGTCATAAAATAAGCTCTAGCGTAATAAATCCATATATATCAGGGGTTCTCTGTATGTACATACTGCCTATGCTAACTGTGCCTGCTAGCCATTAGAATAAGCAGACAATTCAGTCGTAATCGTGTTGATTAGGTCTTCACAGCATCTCTACGTTGGTTTTGAATCGGCGTAAAATCTAAGAAGCCTTTGCTCTGGCTTTTGGTGCACTGATGTACTTTGGAGCTCAGTGAAACCCTTTCTGCTGCTCGTTAAAATTAGACCTGACTCTTGCTCATACTCCATCCTTCTCTCACTTTCGCTTTCCAAAAAATGAAGCGAAGTCTTTGATGCCAGCTCTATGAAGAGCAAAGTGTTTAGGGTTTTTTTTTTACTGTGTGAATAGAGCGGCGGCTTTTCTCTTCATTGTGTCTGACATCTCAGTTCTTTGGTCTGTGCTTGATTGAGGGCATGTTTAGTTTCACTTCCTTCCTCTATTCCATTTCCTGATTTCCTGTGCAGTTTGAGGCTCACAACTGGTCTGTGTGAAAAGCTATCAGCTGCTGGTGGGTTGGAAACAAATGTTCTCACTCTGAATCCGCAGTTTATAATCCTATGTCATGGAGCACAAAGCAACAGAAGGCTTAACAAGTTAGGGGGACGATTGAAGATTTAAATTTCAATCAAATTTCCTTATTATATGCTTTTTTACTGCAACACAACCTCAGTTTTATGTATTTAAGCAGCTGTTTGGGTGCTTGAACTGAATGTATCAATGGCTAGCTCACTCTGCTAGCTAGTTTGTTTTTAGCACACTACTTTGCTTGCAGCATTATGACAGAAAAAACACCCATACAAGGAGGTTACTATCCTTACTTATACAAGTTGGGTTTGGAAAATATCTCTCTAGTGTTCTCAGTAAAAACGGATTCAGCAGAACTTCGACAAAAATGTTTCAAGAAACAGAAGGATGGAAAGACTGCATGACCACATGGTCGGTTCGTTGCGCCACGGCAAGCAATCCATAGTTCCCCTTAACGCTAAACTCCTGTTTTTGACTGAGTGAGACAAAAAACAACTACTGATTATGTGCTGTTTTCTCTGGTAGGAAAGAGAATCGCAGCAGTTGCCGTGGTCGCCATGCGTCTAGACTATGTAATTGGTTCATTACAGACCTGTAAAACTATGATCAAAGAGGGTTTTGCTTTACAGTGACCTTAACTGGAACCTTAACTTTGAGCTCTTCATTTTAAACATCTCATATTAAAAATAGTGAGATATCATGTCTTTGTTTTATTATGAAGCAAGTTGAGGAAGTATAAAACGTACAATCAAGAGAAATGCACACAGCCTGTATTCTGAAACTGTGTCTTTAAAAGACCTGTCAGGACTTCTGTACTGTTGTGATGTCACAACTATACTATATATCGACCTTTTCAAAGTTGCAAACATAAACATTGTAAATGTGTCCAAGTTTGATTCCTGTTGCAGTGAATGTAAATGACATCAGCTGACAGGAAGTTAACAAGGACCAAGGCTGTTGCCTAGCAATGGAATTTTGTTGAAAAGGTCCATAGGTAGAAAGTATTGCTACAGTCATTCCCCAGCTGCAATGATGTTGCGGAGGCACTGAGAGTGCATATGCAGAAGACCCGTAAAGGCTGACCAATCAGAGCAGAGCAGTTTCACGAGGGGGACATTTCATAAATAAGTTGAATACAGGTATATTCAGACAGACAGTATTAGAAAGATAAGGTTTTTTGAACATTAAAACAAATAAGCATGTTCTCGTAGAACCCCCCCAGAAAAAAAACGTATGAACCTTAATTGAGCATAATGGGGGACCTTTAAACATTATAACAGACCCTGTCATGCTCACATGCACAGAGTTCACATACACAACCCATGCATCATTCTGTATCTTTCACCACAAGAGCACAAATGGTTTAAACAGTATATAAAGTGATCAGCGGCGTCCGAATTTTACTTTCGCTCTCTGTTGACCTTGCACATATAGAACTGACAGACCATATAGCCCATACAAATCTCTGAAACACAATTACTGTTGCAGAATGAAAAGCAGTCTGTGCTGATGCCAGCATCACACATGTGAAGCCTCCAGAGATTCTCATGCATTGTGCCTTAATTACGCGGCTAACGCTAGCACAGCGGCCTTGCCCTTCAGGGCACTTTATGTCCTCAGAGATGCGTCCACGGAGGCCAGGCAGACTCTTTGTAGCTCTGTCCCTTCACTGCCTTTGTCTTTCCAACGCATTGGTCCCATGGGTGAGTCCACAGTGGCGTCCCATGTGTGATTATTGGCCAATGACAAAGTAGCTGCCACGGCCCTCATGAATTATGCAGGATAAAAGGGAAGCAACTCCGCCCTCAGTTATGTAAATTTAACTTTGAGGAGACAGAGGGAGGAAAGTTGCTGGGGGGGTGTTGACACCCATTTTAAGAGGGAGTTGGTATCACATGGTATAAATCTGTGTGAAAGGGGAAGCCACAAGTCATGATCCACTGACATACATATAAAGTAGTTAAGTCCCACAGCAAATATCCTATGGTGACCAGGAAGTGATGCACTTGACATCTGTGGGCTTTTGCAATAAACAGAACTAGAATAGGTGGTTTTCATGAGAAGGCCTAACCCCCATGGTTGATGCAGCAAGGGAACAAGCACCATCTTAAAACATCATAAAACATATTTCAAACTAGATACACTATTCAATATAGAGGACATCTGAAAAATGCAGTTCAATAACATTTTAATAACAAACCCTAGTCCTCCCAAACGTGAACTTGTATGCACTTTGTAAATGTATAGGACTGGCTTATACTAATACTAATTTACCCCTGAATGGAGCTTCACCACTGCCTTGTGTGAGTAAGCCATCCAGCCATGAATAAAACAAACTCTGCCTATAAATAACCCAGTCTGGGCCATGCAGGCCAGGCCAGGCCAGGCCGAGCACCGTGCGTAAATATGGTTCACAACCTCTCCACACATGGCAGCTCTGTTGTATGTTATTATGTCATGGGCGACGGCAAACACTGCCCTATTGATGTCTCTCATTTAGAAATGGCATTGGTGCTAGCATAACTTCGAACAGCAAATGGACCAATGAGCCTCTCCTCTTACAGGCCAAATCTGGTTTTCTCTGAAATCTCCGAGTAAACAGATCCTTTGACAGTTTATTTCCACTGCCATTGATGACATTAGAATCCTCTGTGCTTTTTAAAACTCTCCGCTTGTCCTGCATGCTCAAGTTGAACAGCGGATACCCAATTAGATTGTGAAGGAACAGTAACTGCATATCATATTAACCATCCCACTGTGACATCGACTTTATGTGCCTTTTCCAGGAAAGAAGCCTAATCCCCCTCTCCCCATCGATTGTGAAGTACATCCACAAAACTGATATTCAAACCGTAATTACCTGTTTTGCATCAGATGAGAGCATTAGAGTATCCATTAATGGTGTGTGTGTGTGTGTGTGTGTGTGTGTGTGTGTGTGTGTGTGTGTGTGTGTGTGTGTGTGTGTGTGTGTGTGTGTGTGTGTGTGTGTGTGTGTGTGTGTGTGTGTGTGTGTGTGTGTGTGTGTGTGTGTGTGTGTGTGTGTGTGTGTTGTGTTACTGGTATTGTCAACATTTTCTAGAGCAGGTCTGCAGGCTCAGTAGGTGAGTGTCTACCTCACTGCGTGTTGACAGCGAGCCAGACACCCAGATTCACTGTTATGAAGGTGAATGTTAATCTGGCTCTGGCTGTCCTGTTATTGAAGCAGATGGTATCTGGCAAACAGGAACCACATGGTCACAGCTCTCCACTATCTATCTAACTATCTATCTATCTATATCTCTCTCTCTATCTATCTATCTATCTATCTATCTAACTATCTATCTATCTATATCTCTCTCTCTATCTATCTATCTATATATATTTACGTATATGTGGGATTTCTAGCTACAGTTGATGGGGTTGTTTGTGGAACAGTAAGAGTTACATTACTTAGCTATAAACAATAAAAAGCAAACAAAAAACACTACTCAGTATAGATGGTGATTGCCTTTGTTTCTTCATATTACCCTACGAGGGAAGCCAAACAAAGTTTATTATAATTAATTATTAATACAAAAAAATGATACTCTCATGAGATACCTGATTATTTATACATGTTGTTAATCCTATGAGATAAATCATATTATCTGATGAGGATAGCCTACAACAAAGCCTCATCACCACTGCATCGACATCACCTGGAGGGCAGATTGAGGCGTTGTTTTGTGCGTATAACGGTTCACTGTTGACCAACATTGTCCATGAGTAACACAGTAAGTAGCCTATCTTACACTACAGAGTGAAGTTAACGCATCAAAGAAATCAGGTTTTTGAAGCATACAGTATGACTTTTAAATGGCACAAGTTGGCCCCAATAGAAGGCTACCAAAGTCCGTTCATTTTTTTGGTAATTTAGTGTTTCTCTGCTTTCTGTCTGAGGTATTCACGTCATAAAGCAACAATTTATAGCTCCTCCGCAGTGATAAGGATCATCTTTTGTATTCGGCATACATTCCGCTTGTTATTATCGACTGCATTGCCTTTAATTCCAACTAATATCATTTGTTGACTTCTTAAACCGTGTTCCGCCACCCGAATACACGGCGGGGGCGTTAGCGAGCGGTGTGACCAAAAATGTAAAAAGTTGATATATTCTTGAAACCAAGTGCTTATTTGTGGATTATATAATGCCGAATTTAACATATCGCTACTTCCATTTACAGTCAGCTCTAGTTGTGTTTTGGCAGGTATGTTCAATTCGCCGAGAAGCAAGGAAACTTTAAACTAGCATACTCCTCATGATGTCTGGTTGCGCTCTCTCCAGCGGGGCTTCAGTTGCAGTTTGGGGACGGAGCTGAGGAGCGGACGTCAGGGTTCTGCGTGCGCTCGTTTCTTACCTGTGACATTTGCGGTCGGAGGTTGATTTCTTTCAGGTTGATGCATTGGGGTCTCAGGTTGTTGAGCAGATGGCAGAGGAGCACTCCATCCCGGAGGGTTTGAGCCAAGTCGAATACCTGTGCAGACTCCCATGTAACCCGGTGGTTCGCTGGGAGCACCTTGCAGTTTATCAACCACAGCGAGCATTGCCTCCAGTACTCCATCATTATTGTGACTTTCGGCCGGCAGAGCTTTAAGAGAATGGGTTCTTGGGTGGGTTTTTTTAGCAAGTCCGACTGCTCTCGGCTCGGTAGTAGTCTGCGTCTTAACCCGTACCCATGCTACACATCCGCCAACTGTGAGAGCCGATGGAGACGGAACTGGACCACAGCAGAACAGCGGAGGATGACAGTCCGGTGTACTGAGGCTGTGGATGGAGCGCACCCTGCTCTCTGTCTCTCTCTGTCTCTCTCTCTCTCTCTCTCTCTCTCTCTCTCTCTCTCTCTCTCTCTCTCTCTCTCTCTCTCTCTTCCCTCCCCCTCACCCAGTTCTTCACCTCTTCCGCTTGTCACCCATAGGCTCGTTGTGTAGACTACTGTATGAACCTACAATCATTCAAATAAGAGAGGATAAGATGAGGGGATGCTTATTCGTCCAGAACAAAAAAAAGTTTTAAAAAAAACGTGCATTTCTTGTGCATTAAATGAATTGACTTCCTCATTTGTACAGATAATATTACCACGCATCTTGTCCAAGTTCCTGTCTGTATGCAAATATCCAAAGTTAATGATTAAACAAACCAAACAAGTGCATATCCCTGTGATAAGGACCCACTTTACTGTTCTGTAAGATTACGAGATGTGCTCATGGCTTATGACTAATAAACCCATTGAATAGAATAGAATATCTTTATTGTCACGCTATCAATATCCTACTTTAATCCATACACTGTTAAACTGTCATTTGATATTAGTCATAATGAGGTGAGCGTAAATGAGTCTATGAAGTATAGGCACTATAATTGTACACATATCTTCTGGGATATCTTCTATAATCAATACTTTATTATATGATCAAATGTAACAACAGTACCAGTGCATTACAGGTACACGTTTTGTTTGTATACATTTGATGCGTATTGGCTTTTTATTGTATTTTCATATCATGGCTGCATGTTCTTGTTCAGTGATGCATCTCAACCTTTCATTTTTTCACGAGTGAATCATTAGGTTTGGGATGAAAAATGACACGTGTATTCACATTAGCTAATGATTTTAAAATATTTGGAAATGTGAAACTGCTCCTTCTCCTTCTTGTTTTCTGCTTTGCTTCCTTATTGAGTCGTCATTTTCATTTGGGATATTCAAATCTGAATTTTGAGAGCATTGAGCTTCCTTATTTTGACCAAAGCCAAAAAGGATGTTGGATATGACATTGGTTTAGAAGGGAAAGTTTCTTTTTAATTGCATTAATTGTTACATTGTTCCCGTAAGCCGAAACAATGGCAGAGCCATTAAGTCCCCCTCGCCTGCCTCTTTATTCTTTCCCCATACGTATGTGTCAGCCAACCAAAAAGCTTTTTCTACGATGAAAGGTCTCTATCCTCCATCTAATGAAGCCATTTTCAGTTCATGATTGCCACCCCTGCCATTGTTTCCTCTGTTTTGGAGAAAGTGAACAGAACTACTTCTGTTTTTATCACTTCCATGACACATTTATCTATGTCACGTTTAGATTTTTACCCAAAACAAATATCCAATGAAGAGACAACATATAATAATACAGTAATATAAAATGTACTGTAGTAATAATGATAATAAAGAGGTATTTTTTCTTTTATGATTTGAGAATATAGAAGGAATACCCCAAGACAGAGGCAAATATGCGTTAAAAGAACAACTTTTTCTACAAAGCATTAATATTTCTTACATATTCATTCTTTCAATTTCATAACCCTGCTTATCACCTCACTAAGAGCATGACTGGCGTGACAGAGACAATAAATGGTCTAACTGAGGCTAGCTTTATCTCGTATTGCTTCTGTGTGAATAAATACTGAAACTCTGCTGACTGCTCGTTTAAACTCATGAGCATCTAATTAAATGTTTTAAACGCTTCAGTAATGGGAATGGTGTGTCATTACAGAATATGCACAAGCTGTCGTTGCTCCATCTTTACAAGGAATTTGGCCAAAAATGTGAATGGTAGAACTCTCTGTCACTGTCAGGTTGCCATTGAGCCCCATCTAATCCAGAAGATCTGCAAAGTGAGAGACTGCAAGTGAATAGCTTCCAGTGAAGCAAGAGAGTGCACCTGCAATACAATTCAAATTGTTTTTATTGATCCCTGTTGGGCTATTAGCTCGACAAAAGGCTACATAAAGACTGTAGCGTGAATGGGATCAAATAAATAAACATTAGAATCGTGATGTTCAAAAAGGGATTTAAGCCTCTGAGCATGATAAATTTAGCATTCTGAATGTATTGCACAAATGTATGCATTACGTAACAAAGACAGGAATGTGAGAGGATGAGAAATCCAATATGTGAAAACACAACTCTCTCTATAGCACAGCTGGTAATCACATTAAAAGTGCTACATGAGGCTGCACTTACAGTATGTGCAGAAAATGATGGTAGATAAGAAGAGAAGAAGAGAAGAACTCCACGCCTACAAGATTAATTTACTCTTACAGAAAGAAACGAGATTTGCAGAGATGTTAAGATTTGCAGGGGAAGGGTCTTTACAGCAAAGCGAAACTGCGCAGAAGGAGACGAAGAAGGAGAAGAAGAATGTATGGTAACGAATTAAAACATTTACATATACAGAGAATGAACACAGGCCTGTGCAAACAATGCTGTGGAGATTAGTCTCCAGCATTTTGCACTCGCAAACACTTCTGGGATGTCGAATTCCTCATCTCCACCTCTTCATATTTGCGCAGATGATTTCGATGAATGTCAGAAATGTCTCCATATCTTTTGTTTACCTGACGTTTCATTCGAATCAAGACCGTGGCGGTGGTCTGTGCAGCAGAGGTTGTGAGCATCCAGCGTTGTGTTCCCCTGGCCTGCAACACTGGATGCCATAGCTGGCATGGCGCAGATGACAGGAGAGGTGGCTAGCTGCTGGATGCTGGCATACCTCTCGGCGCCCTTCTCTTGTTTCAGCTTCATCTCCCGGACCAGAAGGACAGCCACGCAGCCAGACAATTATCAGCATTCCTCTGATTAATGCTGTACAAGGAGGACCGAGGGGAAGCCAGAAGTGTAACACAAGCATACATTGGGGAGATTGCAATACTCTCAGTTCTTTTTCAAAAATTGCAGCAACCCAATATTCTCAGCACTTTGTGTCACCTTGGCATTCGCATCAAAACATGGTATTATTGCTTTACATTTTACATCAAAGCACGGATGATTGATTTACCTATTTCTGGATTATTTAACCTGGAGTAGGACCAAAATTAGAAGGTAATGACTAACCATGTGAGCTTCCAAGAAACAGCGTGATTATGTCTGGGCACATATGGCAGATGTGATCTGATTGCCAGGGCTTTTTTTTTTTTCATCATCACAGTACATAATTCAAATGCTTCAATAATCAAATAAGAGATAAAACGTTGATGGAGGCACTGAAGATAAGCAAAAACAAGAAGATGGCACACGATAAGAGGGTATTGGATGTAAAAGAGAATATCAAAAGATAAAAGATATCACAGAGAAGCGAGTCAACAGCCAGCCGCTGTGCGTCATCTCCAGCCGTGCCAGCATTTTGAATAGAGGATTTTTGTCACTTTGCATCCTGAGCAAAATGTCAAATCAGGTTTCATCTTAATTGTAACCTTTGTTACAATGTTCCTGTCGAGTTTAACCATTTCAGTCCCTGGCAAAAAACTGTGTTTCGGCTCTACTTCCAGAACAACTTTAGAACTAGACTTCATAAGGGTTGAGAGTCAATTATTATTATTGCTCTTATTATAACCTGTATTTATCCAGGTTTCAAGGGAGACCTGGCCAAGACAGGCAGCAGCAGAGTTACAACACATAGTTACAAACAAAAACACAAGGACAAAAGCTATAGAATAGAATAACATTTTAAAGAAAAAAAAAGCAACACAATTTGCAATACATCATATCAATCACAAATACAATTAAAGGAGCCCTTTTGCAACCAGGAACAATTTAAAAACGTTAAAAACATTTACATGCTTAGGAGTTTGACACGATTTCTTTCCTTTTTGATTTAAAACCAAGTTTTAAGTCATTCTGCAGCAAATTCCATGTTGAGGGTGCAAAGAAAACACACCTTTTCCCTGTTCTGTGCGGACATGTGGGACAGAAAGCATAATGAGAGCCTGAGAATGCAGAGAGTATCGGCCAGCACTTTTTTGCTTAATGAGAAAACATGAATACGAGGGCAGCACACTGAGAATTGCCTTATATATATATGAAGGTGTACCAATGACAGAGCCTACGTGTGGCCAAAGCAGGCCAACCTACCCGAGAGTATAACAGCTTTACCCATCTGTAAACATGTTTATTTCTGCTGTAAAGTTGGTTATCGTTTACATTGTAGTGTATGGGAAATGACTTGCTTGGAGAACGCCACAAGTTTGAGGAACAATTCGGCTACTAGGTAGCTAATTGACAAACAACATTTTCAGCATCTTACGGATGTGCTATTGATGACTAAGCACCTGATATAAGCTAGCGTTATCATATTCCATATCAGAACAGTCACTTCACTTTATAGGAGTCTAACAGGACTCTACTGTTACTGTTACTGTCTATGGTCAGTACAGGTCTGAACCAACCCTGTCCTAAGATGGCGGCGGCTGACAAGTCTGGATGCGGTATCTATGTGTATGTACATTGTAATGTGCTATATTTAGTTATATAGCATCTTTGGCACTAATTAGCAAATATTAGTATGCTGCCATGCTCAAAGGTGATTAAGGTAAACACTATACCTGCTTAGAATCAGCATGTTAGCATTGTCATTGTGAGCATGTTTGCATACTGACATTTAGCTCAAGACACCACTGTGCACCAGAGAGCTACTAGCAAGGCTGTAGACTCTTGGTCTTTTTAATTTAACATAAACATGTAGGTTAAAGTGTGACAGTCCAGGACATCAGATGAACCACAGCACTATGTCCAGGTCAGCATGTTTTCTCTTTCTCTGTTACTTTGTTTTTGGCATGAAATTGCAGTGGCATCGCCTCCTCTTCCCGCTCTCCTGCCAGATGATCAAAGCCCTCAAAGCTCAGCAGCTCCCGAACATGCGGGCACTGCCACATTGTCCGCACTCCTTCGATATCTTCTTGCAAATTCTGCCAGGCGGTAATTTATAGAGCTTCATCCTGCTCATTGTGTCACTCGATCTGGTGACAGAGGCTGATCTATTTGTGCAGCAGTTTTATCCCCTCTATGAAGGGCATGTTATCTCCCTGCCAGAGAGAGTAAATGCTCTCCATTTCCTGTAGATTTGCACTATAAGATTATCTGTACATGCATTTAAATGAAGCTTAATGTGTTTGTTTTTAGGCCCCTTATATGAACTGTCCTTCCATTCGCTCATTCAAATTTTTCTCCTACTGATGCAAAATTTCAGTAAGTACGTCTTGAGCAGGATTTTGGTAGGCTACATATAGAAAGTTTAAACATACTATAGCATAAATACTTTCAGTTTTATTCCTGAATGACATCCACAATCATAACGCAGAGGTAACACTGAAGGCGACTATAGCAGCTTTTGTTCATTGTTTTCTAACTACTATTGATTACCTGACCCTTCCCTTAACACTCTATTTTGCTGGTTTAGGAGGCCAGAAGAGAAATCAATGACTTGGATACCCATGAGAGGCCGGGGATAAGTGGAGTTTGGCCAGGCCTTGCAGGGGATCAGCTGGGGAACCGCCAGGATGGATGCAATAGGCTGGAAGATATAAAGGAGAGCATGACAAATTAGAATGACAAAGAAAGTCATTGAAAGCTATTTCAACATGTAATTTTCCCTTTTTGTGTTGCAGTAAGGTTTGTCAAGTGCAAATTAACTGAAAAATGACGTGTTTAACCTTTGGATTTTAAAGGGAAACCATCTTGAGTTCAGACACAAGGTCATACACAGAAACGGTCCATATGTCTGGAGCACCAAGCCCAGTGGGTGACAGCAGTGAGCCCCAGTGTTATGTTTGTAGACAGCCTCAAAAAATCCAACAAAGGAGAACTGTTGCCTCAAGCTGCAGACAGACAGCATCTCCAAAAGCATTTTGATTGTGCAGTCAGTAGAATGGCAAAATGCACCAGCTTTGGACTTTGATGAACCCCCTGACTTCTCTTCAAGATTCACCATGAGGTTGACATTTATGGTTGCGAGTGAAATGACTGCTAGAGGGATTGTCATGAAATTTGGTTCAGACATGGTCTTCTTGGGATGAATTGTTGTAATTTTTCTATACAGTTACATTGAGTGCCATTGTAACAGGTATTTGGTCACAAAGTATTTGACAACTTAATCAAATATCTATCTATATATAGCTATATCAGCAGTACTTTTATGTTTAATGCCAATTAGCTGATTATAGCATGCTAACATGCAACACTAAAATGGTGAACATGGTAAACATTACTTACTAAACCTCAGCATGTTTACACGTAACTGTGTTAGCATAAGGATGTTAGCATTTAGCTCAAAGCACAACTGTGGAAAGCTCCAGGGCTGAAAAATGAAGCCAACTCGGAAGTGCCAGAAATTGCAGGTCGTCCAGTGGACACTTGAGACTGGCTCAAGTCCCCATAGACCCCCATGTTAGAATGCCAAACTTTACAGAAGAAATAAACATGTTAACAGCCTGATACAAAAAATGCATAATTAAGGGCGTGGCTGCTTTGAGTGACAGGTGGGTGCCATCACATATGGCTAACAAACTATAGGCTTCATTCAGCCCACCTCAGCTCCATCCACGCTCCTCTTCTGTGCCCATTTTCACATCAGCTGGTAGCATGTTGAGCTGGCACTGCTAAAATGGCGACGGACAGAGGCGCCCACACTGAGCTTTCGCAAAAGCTCTTCAGCAACCTGTGGATGATGTCAGGGAAACTACATCCATATATTAAACAGTCTATGTGTTGTGCCATGTAGTCGGTCAGATTATGCTGAGTGTCCAAAACAGCCACTGTTGCATAAATCCTATAACTTCCCGAAGTGAGAATGCCCCCAACATTAAGCCTATAGCAGCACGACAGTATAAAAATACCTGAAACACATAACAAGCGAGGGGGCTATACAGTCCCTTACAAACAGATCTCCTGATGACTTCCAAACATGATGCTGCTCTTTAAATGTTATAGGTAAAATGTAAAACGATCAGTTCCCTTGACTCGAATCATGACCAACTAATTACCCTTCATATACTGTACAAAATCTGCTTTCTGTATACTAAGTCTGAACCTTACATAACAACTCCAGTCCAGTGCTGTAACCACCTTCTTGGCCTCACTCCAGTGTATGCTTATCACTGGGTTGAAGGGACCCTCCCCTTGTCAAAAAAACTGACACTGAGACAGCATTCTGTCTGACACAAGTTGTTTGCTAATAGGGGAGGCCGAGGTAAGGATAAACAGGTCTGTATTTGTTATTGATATCAAATATAATTTTGCACTTCATTATGATGCACCATATTGTTTCAAGGACTTCTACACATTAATATTCTACGCATTACAGAGTATCAGAGTCTGATTTCAAAGTATGTTCGCTCTAAGGTTATATAAGTCTTGGATGCATAATTCTCTAATCTTTTCACCAGATGTTATGTATTCAAATGCTGTGCTGTATGCATTTACATTGTAACTAAAATAAAAAGTAAACTGCATTAACCCAAGCATTATTCATCAAAAGAAATAATATGACATGTACTGACCATAGACAGGCATCTGGATATACTAAATGTTGCAGCTGTATTTTTGTTTTATTTATTTAATTACAGACATTTAATTCAAGCAACAGTCTTTAAAAATGTTGTTTGTTTTATGTACAATGAAACCCTAACTGTATTTCTACTTGTGTCTGCTATCCTTAAGAAAACAGATGGCCTTGACTTTGGCAGACAGAGCCATTGGGGCCATTATTGGGGCAGCAGTAGCAGATGCAGCAGGTAAGATAAACTGGGAAATACTGGTGCTGTGACTAAGGTAATTACAGCAACATGGCTTTAAATATCTGCTTCCTTCTCTGCCCATATCTCAATAATTCATACTCCAACTTCATGTTGTGATACTTTCACAGAGCTTCTGCTATTTCATGTTATGTTTATTTCTCACATTGAAAATGTGATTCATAAGAGTTTATACATGGCGCTTGTCAAACTCTATTTCAGTCATTCGTCAGTAGCATTATCTATAAGCAACATATGTACATGCTGATAAAGTACAAGAGTGGTTCCCTAACTTGTGTAAGTCATGGTGATTTCATACATAATGCCATTAAAACACAGGTCCTGCAATAGTTGCTAAACCTAAACTACCCAAAATGATTTGGTTTTTCTTTCTTTGCCTTATAAATTATCCCTAACACATATAAAGGGGGTAATCCCAAATGTTAGTTCCTGATTCAGGATCCCCTCAACACACATCTGTTTCCCTTTACATGTTATCTGTTATCGACAGACTGTATATACAGAGTAGGTCATGTCAAAAATAAAACTATTGAATGTTCCACTATTTTTCTCCCTCTGTTCCCCACCCATACAGCCCAGCCCATGCATTGGATCTACAATCCAGATAGACTCAAAGAAGTTCTCTCTGATCTGGAGCCATCTCCCGAGTTTCGGCCTCAGTCAGCGAATCCTTTCTACCGCAGGACGACGGGCGAACAGACCTGCTATGGAGATCAGGCATACGTCCTGCTGGAGTCAATGAGTCAGTGTGGAGGTACTGAGTCCGGCAGCAGCTATGTTACCATTCTCTTCAGTGTCTGCCAACTTGTAGCATTGTTTGATTGGCAATATATCATGTTGGAAAAGACTGAGCGGTGTTTGTACGTTAAATATGAAACCAAGAGATGAGTATTTTAGCTTAGCATAAAGATAGAGAGCAGGGGAAAATGGCTAGCCAAACTAAAGCTTAAAAGGGACGAGTTGTGATTGTATTTGAGGTGTATCAGACTTTTTTTTTGGTAGATGCTAGAATGTAGTACCAACCAGTCAACAAAGGAAACTGGCATTCTTCTCTAATACTGTGCAAGAGCCAACTTTTACAGTAAGCAGTAGCAGCTAGCTAGCTATGAAGAGTTAGGATTCTGTTAAAAGACAGGGTTAGGGTTGCATCATACAGTATTTATTCACTATAACATCTTGTTGTAGTAGGCCTTCAACTGTGTTGTTGATGCCTGCGCAGTATGGCGGTCTTGTTGTTTGGTAACTACAGTACATTCTACCGTCTACCCTATGTCTCTCCGGGTACACTGACTTCCTGGGGATCCTGGGGTTACTTCCTGAGAAGAATCCAGAAAGTCCTCAGAAACTAGCCAAGAAATGGTCCAGCACATGAATAAAATAAAGGATGTGTTAACTGGTGATCTTTAGAGGTGCTGGTTGACAAAGTGTATTACTATTCAACAAAGCCCAGCTAGCTAGCTGTTTCCCCCCTTTCCCTGTTTTTTTTAATGATAAGCTAGCTACCAACAGTCTCCTGGCTGTAGCCTCATATTTAACGGACGGACATGAGAGTAGGATTGCTCTTCTCGTCTAACCCTCTGCAAGAAAGTGATTACGCTTTTTATGCTAACATACGCTAACCAGCTGGCTGTAACTTCATATTTAGCTGACATGAGAGCATTATGGTTCTTCTCATGTAACTTTTGGCAAAAATGTAACTATTCCCTTTTGGTGACACACCACCTTTAACGTATCACTTAATTGCCTTTTTTTACTACAGTATATAAGAGATGATGTCACATCAGTGTGTTTTCATGAACTAACATTAATTCATTCATTCATCTTCAACCGCTTATCCGGTCGGGGTCGCGGGGGGCTGGAGCCGATCCCAGCTGACATCGGGCTAACATGTTTTTTTAAAGATGCAGTATGTCATGTGTTGGCAGATGTTATTATGGAAGATTTGACCAAGCGCATCTACAAGTTCTTTGGCCCAGGAACAGTGTATGACCTGCCTCTCAATGATCCTTACAGGAAGAAAGGAGGTACTGTACCTGTTCTGCATTTATGTAACTGTCAATATTGTGATGTCCATATGTATCAATCATCAACTTAACAGGCCTAAAAGGATGTGAAAACCTCTGCTACTGTCTGATAACCATGTGCATATGTTTTTCCTACCAGCCGATGGGGAATTCCCTCTCCATGAAAATATTCCATATAGTCAGACTTCTCTGTTCTTAGTTGGTGCTCAGAGCTTTGGATATGTGTTGCTTTATAGTCAGGGTATCATATGAACTCAGTGCTGCTGTAAATCACCATGACAGCACAGGGCACTTTTGGGTACAGCAAACCGCAGACTGCTTTATGCCTTCGAACAACATAAGAAGGGCTGTGTCAGCATCATGGGCAGTGATGGTCATCATGGCTCTGCAGAGAAAAGAGCTCCACCTACAGAAACTTAAACTACATCAACAGAAAGTTCAAGGAAATGTTTCTTTTCCTCTCTTGTTTGTATTGTCACTGAGTCATGCTTCTCTGATTCTGAAAATGAATACTCACTATTCATTTTCCTGCATATAATAGCTGTTGTATTTGTTAGGTCCCAAAGCCATCCTCCCCATAAATGGCCCATGGAGAAATGGGAGCCTGAAAGCTTTCATCAGAAATGTGGACGCTGGCAAAGAAGAACCCGGTAAATAGCCTATTACAGATTGCAAGTGCATTGTTGCCTCCCCAGGTTTGTTTGTTTTTTGTAATCTGTTTTTATATGTTTTTGAGGTTGTGATGTTGACTGTCAGATGGACGGTGTCACTAAGCTGGCTCCGGTAGTGGCCATGTTCGCTGGTCGACCTGAGATGCTGGAGAAAGTGGAGAAAGCCATACGGGTGACCCAAAACAATGACATGTGTGTGGCTGAGACACTAGCTGCAGCAAGGTGAGAAACAGCTCTGAAGAGCATAATAAATTAAACATAATAAACCTTTGGTCAAGCACAGTAGCAATAAAAGTACTGTGAGTGAATCAGAATCAGAAATACTTGAGAATCCAGAGAGAAGAGAGACTTAAGACTTGGATAGACCCTTTTCTGTCTTTCCAACCTTGTTAGGTTCTTGGAGCATTTCATTCTGAATGGTCCAGATCCAAATGCCCTGGATGCAGTTCTGGCTCAGCTGAATGACCCAATGAGAAAGAACCCTCAGGAGCTGGACCGGGCCGTCATTGGTAATGCTACATGTGTCTTCAAAGTTTCAGTCCTTTTAAGATTCAAAGGAATAATTTAATTATAAAATCACACGTATTGTGCAATACTCTAATTCACTCTATTGCAGAGAGTTAGATGAAAAGACCACAATAATAACTGTAAAATATAAAACTATAACTGGTAGCTTTGCGTAGCATAACCGGAAATAGGTGGAAACAGTTAGCCTGGCTAACTCTAAAGCTACCAATCAACCTTCTAATCTAACTCTCCAAAAGAACATGAGAGTGCTGTAAGTCTTCTGGTGAATATGTATGATTTTCTAAGTGTAATTTTGGTGAGCAAACCAGGCATTGTCCTAGCTAGCTAGCAGCATCTACATTGCATTTTACGGAAGCGTACCTATATTCCCCCGGGTCCTATGTTCACCGGCTCCTATGTTCCCTGCTTTGTATGTGACCGGGGAACATTGGACCCTTTTTTCTGCTTCCCCGGTCCGTTATTGTTTCCCCAATCAGTGCCGAATTCCGAGGCAAATAGGCCTATGTAGATCCCACCCATACCCCCTTTTGGGCATCACGTTTCTCACCAAAACATAACAGAATGCTGAATTAAATCAGCGAAGGCATAGGCTTATGCGACCAGGGAACATAGGACCCGGGAAACATAGGGGTCATTTGACAGTGTATTCCATGAGGATAGATTTGGTGTGAAATCTTCTATATTGCTTGATGATTCAGTAAGGGGAAAATAAAATGTTACAGAACAGATGTATAAGATACATAATGTGTGATATTAATAAAGGCAGTGACAGCCAAAAAAGGCTTCCAGTGTTTAAACACTCAACAACACATTTTATCTCTCTTCCTGTATGTCTGCTAAAGCACATATCCACCAGGTGAAGGACAACCTAGCCAAGACATCCCAACAGCTCGTACCTGCTGTGTTCACAAATACATGAGGTAAGCCAGTCGGTAGCAGCAGGATTCAGGTCTGTTGACTTGGCATGGTTTGCGTACCCTCCCTGTCAGTATATCCGTTAGAAGGGTCCTCTAGTCTTTGATCTCCTGACTAATGGTCTCCCTCCTCCTTCCTTTTCATTTTCCCCTTCCCACTGAGTCGAGTGTCTCGGGTTTTACAGGGCTAAAAGGTTTAGATGTTTAATATACATGTGAAGTTCTGCAGGCCAGGTCTATTCAAGCCTATTGATATTGCAAAAGTTAATCAAATGATAGTGTTTTTCAAGACACAGTGAATAGCATACAGTAAGTAACTTGATGGCAATATAAGAAGACTGGATACTATATTTTATAACTGATCTGTCACTGTATAATTTACCACGTCTTAACTCTACTAAATCCGGATTTGTGTCTAGCTTTGCCTGGTGCGTTCCAGGGAGCGCTTCATGGAGTCCTGACGCTGAAACAGCTGGATGAAGCAGTCAGGGACACCATGCGCTGCGGGGGATGCACCGCCAGCCGAGCCTCCTTCATAGGAGCCTGTTTTGGGGCACAGGTACTGTAGAAACGTGGCTCTCAGGCATATAAAATAATTATTAGCCACTGATACTGTTTTGAGGTTTTATGGGTGGAAAGTAGGATTAGGGAATGCAATCAGAAATGTGTTTTTAAAGATTTTTAGGTTGGATGGTTAATGTTAGGCATTACCCTCAAATGGTTAAGGTTAGGATAGGGGGTTGGGCAGTAAGCCCCCCCAGTTTTTGTTGAATTTTTTGCAAGGTTTTGCAAATCTAGGGTTACCATCTAGACACGACTGCAAACCGTGTGTAACAGCACAGAGATTATGGTAAGCTAAGTGCACTATCAGTCCAGTCACAAAATCCATCAACATAATCACTCAAATCAGTCAAAAGCAATAGTTCAATTTAGCATATTGTTGTTGTCTGTTACTATGGGACTCTTGTAATGAGTTTGACAGTGAGCACAGATATTCTGAAAGCTTTGTGCTGCCTATGATGCTTTCAGCTGTGATCTTGATGTGTTTTCAGACTGGTCTCCAGGGAATCCCAGAGTCTTGGAGGCAGAGGACGCTCAGATATCCTGTGCTGCTGGAGCTAGCCCAAAATGTGGTCCAAAAAAGTCAGCAGTTGTAGTTCAGCTTTGATTTTGCCCTAAATGCAGTTGTTTTATCACCTATTAAGTATATATGGAGTGTTGGGTGTTCAAGGCCTTTTAAGAAGACTTTATCAAGTTGCAGATGTACTTTGACATGACGATCCATGACAGTCGCATTCTAAAGTCTTGCACTGAATGAAACTCGAATTAATTTGCTCTGTCAAATCTGCATCCTGTAAGAAAGTAAAAGTCCATGCAAGACATGTATGTTGTGTTGAGGAGCTGCATTGTAAGAAACAGTCTCAAATAAATATGTCACCAACATGTCTGTATTGTTTTTCTATAAGTCCTTTACTCTGAAGTGGACAGTTGGGATTTTCTGATCTCAGGAAACATGCTTTACCTTGACGAGAAGGTTAAGTTTGTTGAGTTTGTAGTTACATTTCAGCAGGTTTTGGACTTTTCTTACTCTTGAGTGCTTTCAGTGATTGTGAAGTGAAAGAGCAGATACACACAGATTTACTACTGGAACAACCAGACTGCAACCGATTCCTCCCTCAAAGGAGCTGTTCTGCCTTCCTGAAAATGCTGACTTCCATATTTACGTGTTTAAAGCACCCGCCCCAACAATTCTGAAAGTTAGCCAAGCATAAAGGAAAGCCAAAGCCTTAATATATTTGACATAGTGTGGTTCTAAAAAATTGAAATGTGCAGGCTACATTTGCTGTTTTACAGCCTATAGTTGTTCAAATATGATAAATGGGCAATAGCTCAAGCGTGCATCTGAAAAAAATTACATCACATGTCATTTTGGCAGACCAATAAGAAACTTCTGTATGTGTGTGATTTGGAAAAGACCCGCAGCCTTTTCAGTTGTGAAGCACAAATGCGACAGATGAACAAATGTGTGGATGAAGAAACCTAAGAGCCATTGTTTAGCTGAGTAGAAAGGTTGTAGCTGACAGTGCGTTGGTCGCCTACAGAGGGGAAGTCATTTGATTTCTCTCTCTATGCCTGACTTCCTCCCACACAGCAGGTAGTAGGCTCTGTCTGGTATAATTACATCCAGACCTGGGGAGTGTTTTTGTTTTTCCAAAATGTGCCAAAGGCCGCTTCCTCAAGACATTTTCTAAGAAAGAGGAAGGGATTGCGGAATATATTATGTTGCAGATCCGCACTGCACTGAACCTGTATCGCAGACAATATTCTAAAGGGGAGGACCTAAATAATATCTCCTTGTCTCCTATAATAGCCTCACTTGCCATGCACACCAATTTGTCCTTTACGTTCATTGGAATTGCAAAGTTTGGAGTCCAGCCATGAATGCTGCTAACAAGAAAAAGCATAACTTATGAGGACAGATGAGCCTCTCCCGTCCGACTCCTCCTCATCATCCTCCTCCTCCTTCTCCTCCTCCTTCGCCACTGCCGCATAGAAGTAATGCATAATGAAATTAAATCTTGTGGTGTTCCTGTTTATGGTGGGAGGGAGAAGCACCCAGGCTCGAGGCTTCAGGATGATATTCAGGAAATATATTCATTGTTTTAATATATTGCATTCGGTTCTTGTATGCTACTGGGCACACAAAAGAATTGCCTGATTTGAGGTTACTTCTCTTTCCGACTTGACAACTGTCAAGAATAGGACGCATGGAGAAGTCAATGGTAAAGGCTCAATGGAGGTTGACAGGCAAAACGTATGAGTCCAGGCTTCAGGGCAGATGATAATGAGGCTATAAATGGGTTTAGCCGCTGCTGTAATGTGCTTTCTTTTCTGTAGTTTGAATGTGGTTTAGCCTATAGGCTGAAACCACAGAGAACACCAGTGCTTATATTTCCATACTAGGAATCGTGCAACACATGATTTTATACACATTTTTTATTTGTTCTATTCCTGACACATTATTCAATTACTTTTTCAATTAACTTGACTGTCGCAGAATGTATTGCACACCAGCTGTTTAAATGTTAGAAGAAGAAGAAGAAGAATTACTTTATTGATCCCGCAACGGGGAAATTTGATTTAGCACGTAATGTAAACATTTCGGTGTGTGTTTTAATGTCGTTGAACTCCTTTATCTCAGCCCATGGAGTGAATGCTTGGCCTATATTGAGTTTTTACCTGTCTTCGGTCACTCAGCTAGTGGGACAAATAAGCAGATGCAGGATTGGCAAACTCCATTTCACCCAGTGCCAGCTTACAGTAGCTGCACCCAACAACAGACAACCCTGGCAATCAGCAATGCCCAAGCTATTGGCTGGTACAATGTTAACTGAACGTGACAGAAGGTCATTGTTAAACCTGTAAAATAAAATCTAAAATATTAATTCAAGTTTTTTTTTGTTTTTTTTATGGAAAAGCAATACTTTTTCTAGTACTTTTTACAACTCAAAACGCCCCATGGGTGTATTATTTTAATATATATATATATGTATATATATATATATATATATATATATATATATATATATATATATATATATATATATATATTTTAATAAAGTTTAGTTTAGTTTTTTTTAGTTTAAATAGTTTATTTCGAATATGTGAAAAAACAAAATTATCATACATTAATGGGCAGTCATAAAAAAGGGGAAAAAACAAAGTATAACAAAGTATACTGAAAAAATATAATTTCTGTATAAATATCCGAAAAGGAGTGGGAAGAAGTATAAACTTATTTTTTCCACCCCTTTTTAAAAATAAAGATTCTACATATTCAACCTTTAACAACGTTATCATTTGAAGCACTTTGTGACTTTTGTCTGTAAAAGGAGATTTATCAAATAAACGTATTATTATTATTTTATTATCATTGTCAAGCGTCCCATTTTGTGGTATTTCGATAAGCGCATGCGCGACATTTTGCTCGCAGCTTAAACGGGGGGAGATGTGAACTATCTTGTCCTGTATGACATCTTTGTCAGGTTCAACAGCTGGGTGGAGATGTGAACTATCTTGTCCTGTGTGACATCTTTGTCAGGTTCAACAGCTGGGTGGAACTTCAACAAAAAAAAAAGTTGCCTCTATGACATTTTCAGTGTGATGGCAGTTTGATTTGTGATACAAACTAGCTGTTATTATTGAGTGTTAAGTTAACCCGCGGTGCCATGGACTTTAATGTGAAGCGGTTAGCTGCGGACGCCGGTACCTTCCTGAGCCGCGCCGTACAAGTAAGTTTGACCGTCTGACGTTAACGTAAATTCATGGAAGTTGTTGGTAACCGACGTTAGCTGCTAGCTTAATAAGTCTGGTTGTGTTAGCTCGAATGCTAAACGGCTAACGCTACCGGGGCTAGTTTGTGTTGCTAGGTAGCCTGTTATCGTCTGAGAGAAAATGCAATATCCGGAAAATTTGCTGCAGTTATCACATAATGAATATGAATATATATATATATATATAAAACAGCCCAGGCTCTATTATAGCCAACACTTTACAGTTGCTCAGCGTAAGCATCTACGCAGGCCTTCGAAACCATTAGATTCAGTAGAGCTATCAACATTAGCACTTTAGCCATAGCCCCTTACCCTTAATACTTCAGTGTATCAATTTACAGGCGAGAGACAATGTGAACTCTGTAACCGGGTCTTTTCTTCTACAGTTTACGGAGGAGAAATTTGGCCAGGCTGAGAGAACAGAGCTGGATGCTCATTTGGAAAACCTTTTGGTCAGAGCTGAGAACACCAAGCAATGGACAGAGAGGATTATGAAGCAGACAGAAGTCTTACTACAGCCCAATCCAAGTAAGATCACTGTTGACGCTGTGTTGAACTTGACTGGACTGGACTTGAAACAAAATGCTTGCACACTGGACCCCTTTTCAGAGCAGTGAACCCACATACTGTATATTTTCCTCTCTCTAGGCGCTGAAAGTTAACAAATCCCATTTTATAGTTCTGTTAATTTAATACCACTCTAAATTGTTTTGTAGATTTTTCATAGTAGTGAACCACCCATAAGTGCTTTACCTTTGATCCCGACATTTGGAAACTATTCCTGTAATATTACAAGAATAACATCAGTTCTGAAAGTTGATACCCCCTTTCATATGTGTTGTCAAATGATAGCAGCTGCACACAAGTAGCACCATCATTCAGAAAATGCCTGAATTTGGGAGACGTACATATTTGCCAGTAAGAAGGGTCACAGTAAATAAATGCTCTGCGTTGGTGTTTGACATACATCAGTAGGTAGGGTGTCTGTGAAGTCTGTAAGCTCAGCTGTGCCTCCTCTTCAGTTCACACCATGATGCCGTACCGCTGTAGCACAACAAACAGACAGACCTGCTGCAGCTTGTGTAACGGTCTTGAACACAAATATGAGTGTAATGGTCCATCCACGTGGTGTGAGAACATTCGCTTGTCATGGTGGATGTCATTATGAAAGCTCCTATTTTAGTTCACAAATGTAAGGCAGGCTGTTTGGACTCACTGTCCTAGAGCCACTGCCTACATTTGGCTCCAAAACTGTAGTCTTATGACTTTGTAATTAAGTTTACTCGTTGCAATCTGCAGATGTCCGGCTAGAAGAATTTGTGTACGAGAAACTGGAGAAAAAAGCCCCTACGCGAATGAACAACCACGAGCTGCTGGGCCAGTCCATGATCGAGTCAGGAAGTGAATTTGGTCCTGGCACTGCCTATGGTGAGTGACACACAAATACATTGGAAAATAGTGCCCAGGTGGAAAAACACCAGAATTCCCATTTAAATTACCATTTAAACCTTGCTGAATTCTGTTAAACTTGGGCTGTGGCTCATACCATGTTTTTTTTTTTAGCTGCTTCCTATCACTGGTTGACAAACACAATCCTCCCATACAATAGTGCTGCTACAGTGATTCCCTGGCTGCAATGACGGTACAGAGACACAGAGAGCGCAGATGCAGAAGACCCGCAAATACTGAACAATCAGAGCAGGCTTAAAGGGATACCCATTTTATACCGGGTCTTTGTGAAGGCTACGTGGGCATTGTGTTTGGCTTGGCTCAGGCTCTAAAACAGAGAGTTTCAGACAGAGGGTGAATACAGGTATATTCAGACATTCAGACATATTCAAGTATGATCCTTAAATTTAGTCTTATATGCCTAGTATTCTGTCCAGTGTATACTCTGAATAAAGCTTTTTGACATTGATCAACAGCATTTTGTGCATATCTACAGGAAGTATTAGGGCCTTAGTCGAGACTGTGGTACACATCGTAGTCTTCTGTCCAGCGTTATATTTAGCGAGTGACACCGTGTTTGTGCTGTTGACCCTTACAGGAAATGCTCTGATAAAATGTGGTGAGACAGAGAAGCAGATTGGAGGGGCAGAACGGGAGTTAATCCAATGTGCTGCCATCAACTTCCTCACACCTTTCAGGAACTTTCTAGAGGGTGACTTCAAAACCATCCTGGTGAGTTGGACTACTGGATGCAGGTCTTGTATCACTTTCACTTTTCACTTAACTTTGAACTTTTATCAGGAACTGACTCTCAGCACTAGTGACTGTAGACTGTAGTGTGGTCTTGATGACAGCCCCTTTTCTATATTTTGCATTCTTGATAATCAGAAATCATATCGAACTCTGTCGAAGTTAGTCCAGAGATATTTGAGTCTACATTGTTAAAAGTTTCTAATTGTTTTAAAAAGTGAAAAAAATCTGAAAAGGCAAAATATCTGCGGATCTTGCATCTATTTGAAAGAAAGTGGTCCAAACAGTACTATGATAGGATTTCATCAACAGGTGAACCACAAGACTTGTACTAATAAGATGCCCACTGTTGGTTTGTGGTCATTGCAATCATCCCCGTTTTGTTTACTTTGGTTTTTATCAGCCCCACGTAACACTTCCTGTCACTCAGAGTTAAAGCTTTTCCCTGTCTGGCGATTAGAGAACAGCAGCTCTAGCATCCAATTATCAACTTTTTTTGTGACCAGATGAGTTTTAAATACTGCAGGGAGGAATGGTAAAAGAAGAAACAGCCCTAGTGAAGTGGTTAGATGAGGATATTTAGGAGTATCTTCTCCTATTTTGACTGTGTGCACCTGTTTGAAACTGATTTTGATACTGATATCATTTGCACTATTAGACTTTTTACCAAATGCCTCCACACACCCAGTCTAAGAATCCAAACATCATTGTTAATTCTCCATCCACCATAAAGTGAGTGGCGACAGCAAATGCGCACCGCTTAGCTCATGCGCAAGAAAATTGCAGTTCAGTAAATGATGCACAAACCCAATTATGTGTTTTGAGAGTTTTATTGTGTTTCGTGTCCAGAAAGAACGGAAGCTACTGCAGGTCAAACGTTTGGATTTGGACGCAGCCAAAACCAGGCTAAAGAAAGCTAGAATGGCCGATGCTAGAGCTGCCGTAAGTACACACACACACACACACACACACACACACACACACACACACACACACACACACACACACACACACACACACACACACACACACACACACACACACACACACACCATCAGCAATGCAAGACTGTCTTTTCGCGGATTAATGAACAGTGTTAGTGAATTTTGCTTTCTCCAAAACTTTCTGCCAATTTCCTTTGGAGAGGAAGAATAGCTGTTTGGGCGTGTCCTGCTGTCCCTCCGTCTGAAGTCACACAAGTCATAACTGCCACACCAAGTTACACAACATGAAGCCGGCAATTTCATCTCTTGTGACTTGCATATAGTCACATGAGCACAGCAGCTACATGGGAACTTGAGACTTCCCTTTTTTTTGGACAGTTGTTTTCTTGCTATGGCGTCTCCTTTTTCCTCTGACATCTGGGTTGAATTTCTCTTTTTCTTTGTTGTACCAGGGCTCCACACTAACATTTAGTACTACTAGAGTTCTTAAATGCAAAAAAAAATGTAGGGGCACAGATGAAAAGGAAGGTGCTCAGTAACTTTCTTTAGAGAAATAACATTTATGCATTTTTCTTTTTAAACATACATACATACGTATTCATGAGACAGGGGTGGGCAAATAGATTTAACTAGGAGATTACTAAAGACTTTTGAAGCATAAGGTGTACCTGGGACCGGGGTGCATAAAGGGTTCACGTGTTATTTTACCATTTATTTTATTAATTTAATTTTCTAAGGTGGTGCTGGTTTGACCTGCCCTTTTTCTTTTTAACTGGCAAAAGCGACTGCTCCAAATGAGAAGCGGCTGCTCTAATGTTTTTTACACAGAGCTTTGCTAATGGAAGCAAATGCTTTTATTAAAGAGCCATGTGTGCACGTAGATTTGAGCTTTGTAAAGGAAACTGCTCAGTTGATCCCTGCGTCATTTGGCGTATCAATCATTACCAAATTAATTGAGCATGATGATTAGGATCAGTACAAAGGCCATCACCGAGTTGGTGCATGAGGCCTTTAAACATGTTGAATACACTTGAGGTATCGTATGTATTAACTGATTGAGATCATTGTAATGTTGGTTGGAATATCTTGATACACATTTTTCTAGTGGCACTTAACAGTCTGACTTTGTTCAAAGTTGCACATTGTCTGTCGTGACCTCCTGTCTGTCTGAGCATGATATCTCTCGTGATCTCAGTGTTTGACTGGGCCAAGCCTTGGCTTATTTACAATTAAGTCGTTTTGGAAAATCATGGCACAAAGGATGTGCCAGTGAGAAAATGGATGAGACAAATACTCAACTAAGCTGCTGATAGTCTACAACTACTTGAAGCAATATCATTAAACAATACGATGTAATGTCAGAGTCATGGATGGACGCTGGGCTGTATCCCTGCAAAGCTATTTGGCTGCAGTCTGCAGTGTATCTCCAGTAAATGAGTGGCTTTGGAGCACAATTTTCCACAAACGCTTACAGAAACATTCTGAGACCCAGTGAGCCTAATTTCCATATTATTTCATTCCCCTTGGTGTATTCAGAGCTAAGCAACTCCTATGGCTTATTAACATGCTCATTCATTGTAGCTTTTCCAAACGTCAGGGCTGACTAGTGATATAATAGTTTTTTTAATCCATACAAACAAACGTGTATCCTGTAAAAGATATCTCAGTGAACTTGTTTAGTCATGAAATCATATTTGCTGTAAATATTAGGATGTGCTGGTTAACACCAGTTCTCCTTGATCTTTGCTTGGTGACTGGTACTCTCAGATGGCAGGGAGCCCGGGGTGGTTTAGTTGTGTGAAAGCTGAGGGATGAGAAATATTTATGCGCTACCTTCTGCGGAGTGTGGTTTTGTCAAAGCTGTCTCGCACAAACACACAGTGTAAGGATGCGTTGTGTGGGCTGCCGCCGTGCAGCAGCTGTAGCTCTAACTAATATGTCACTGTTTTCAAAACGCAAAGCAGCAGATGTGAGCAGAGGAAGTGACAGAGGTGAGTGGAATGTTGGAGCCATCTATGAATTACACACACACACACACACACACACACACACACACACACACACACACACGCACACACGGTCACACACACACACACAGTCACACACCAAACCCCCTGGTAGCAGTGTCAACAGCTGCTGTCTATAGCTTTCTCTATCTCCTCCGTGACACATAATGTCATACCTCATGGAAAATCTTGAATCCTTGTAGAGGAGCCCTTCAAGAACCACACACTGTAAATGTTCACTTTAATGTAAGCTGTGGAGACTTCAGGACGGTACGTCCATTGTCCCGTTCAGTGTCAACACCATATGTTTATTGGACTTTTTTAGCAAGTCTCAACAAAGCCATTGTTCCACAGGTCTTATATTGAATCATTTGGCTCAATCTGAGGAAGGGGAAACATTTCCCTCAGGACACAAACATCATGTTCACTTCTTAAGATGCTGTGTTCCCTGTCTGCGCCCACTGAGGCACTGTCATGTCATATGCACATATGTAGATTCTGGCATCATTTTCTCTTGTGGTTGACTGAACTCTTCATTTGTTCATTTTGTTCTTTTATTTTTGAATACATTGTTGGAATCACTTGTGGTATACATTGATATTCAGTTTAAATTAATTTGATCCGTTTTATGTCAAAGAGTTTAATACAGAAGCCATGAGAGGTGAGTGAGATTTCTTTTTTCTGGTGATCCATTTTCAAAGTCTGATCTAAAAAAAAATGGTTTAAGAACGAGTGAAAATTATGTTTTGCCAGGATAATCTCTTTTTTTTTTTCCTTTCTGTGAAAACAGGTGCTAAAACGTCTTTTCCCCACGGATGGAAATTAGAAACGCTCAGCAAATCTTTTATTTACACCTGCCAAAACCCACCAGTTTTCACAGACGGAAAATTCTTCTGGCAAAACCTATTTTCACCTGTTCTTAAGTCATAACCACAGGAGAGTAAACAATTAGATCAGACTTTGAAAATGCATCACCAGAAAAAAATTCTCACTGGCCTCTCAGGGCTTCCGTAGTTGAAACAGCTGCATTTGATGTTTTTTTCCCCAAATAGCTGCAGGCTTTATACCACAGGACACAAACACTTTATTCACATAAAGATAATATAGCATGTCAGAGATGGCAATGCAGACTGGCCTCCTTTTCAAAAATAGGACATCAGCCCACCAATCTGTTAGTCTGTAGACATGTTTATTCACTCGTATTTTTAAACCAGCCATCCTTTAGTCTGTAAAGCACTATGATTACAGTCAATATCATCTGAAAATTGCACTTGATTTTTCTCTCTTGGATTTCTTCAACTGAAACGTGTGTATGGTGATGTAATTCTTTAAAAATCTAATTTTGGTTCGTGATTCGCAGGCAGAGCAGGAGTTGAGGATGACCCAGAGTGAGTTTGACCGGCAGGCAGAAATCACCCGACTGCTGCTAGAAGGCGTCAGCAGCACCCACGTATGTAGCCCAGTTCAACTCAACACACCCTCCAGGTCCACACATTATTGTTGAAAGGCCTTTCCTCTCTCAGGCTTCTGCTTTAATCATCACCCAATCATTACACAAATAACATTAAGGGATATTATTGCAGTGCTGCTGGTTTTTGGTAGCAAAAACATGCCCCGAAAATCGATTTTGGCATCTTAAGATGACAAAAGGGTTCTTGTAGGCATGTGTATGTCTTGCAAATCTAACCTTAAAACATAAAATAGTTTGGCTGAGAAAGCTTTTGAAATATCCGATTGTAAACTTGAGTTTAAATGTGGAAAGTTAAAGAGAAGCTTGCATCTTACATCTCTCCTTGTGCACTAACAGGCACACCACCTACGCTGCTTGAATGACTTTGTGGAGGCGCAGACTACATACTACGCACAGTGTTACCAGTACATGGTGGATCTCCAAAAGCAGCTGGGCAGGTGAAAATACCACCTTTCAGTCCAATCATCCTGAATAGCTCAACTAGTAAACTTCAAATTGCCACAGACTGTAAAAAATAACCGACATAGCTTCTTGGTCTGAAAAGTGAAGTCCATGTGGAAGTGCCTAAAGCCTGTATTCTTGTTAATGTTCAACAGGGGGACTCCACTTGTCAGACTCTATAAATGTCTATGAGAAAAATTACCCACTTCTCAGTTAATCTATTACCTTAATGAACGTGTTACTAATGAGTTTAGGGACTCAATTGGCAGTTTCAAGTCTTCTTTAATACATTACGATGCTCATTTAGTAAATGATGGTCCCATTTAACACAGGCTACACAGCAACCTGCCAATAGAGGCTTAGTGATACATATTAACGCCACTGTGTTCATTAAAATAGCTGAAAACTTGTTTTGTGGTTTTATTTAGTATCTGTACACTAGTATACACCCATTAATGAAGTGAATGCACACAGTGAGAGTGTCAAATACTAAAGTTAATTGTAATGTTTTGGTCGCCTAAAAATGTATTTTTCAGCATTCAATGGTTTGCTAACCTAGTTAGCACTAGCATGAGCTGTTTATTTAGGGGAGATCGAAGAACGATGAACTGGCGCTGTGTCACTGCAGTACATGCATATGAGCGCCACACTCACCAGTTTAAAATCGGTAAAAGTTTCCCTCCCTCGCAACTTGGTGCTCTGCCCTATTGTCAGAATACGGTCACTTCAGGATACAAAAGACCAAGCTGGCGACAGCCAAATGCTGATCACCTGGCTTCAAAACGGTAGTCCACAAACAAAAGGCCAAGCCCATTATTTTTTACAGTCTATGCTAACTCCAGTATCACACCGCATTAGCTGGGAATTTGTCCACACAGTTTATGTTTCAGATAATGTCACATAGAAGACAGCTTTTCTGAGATATCAGCTGGGATATAAAGGTCGAGTGCAGCACTGGTCTTAATATTTTCCAAACAGAACCTCATTTCAAAAGTTATATCTGCAGTAAGTTGTTTCAGCCCTTGCTCTGTTTCCTTCTTAATGTCACTGTCTTACTTTTGGAAACTCTTCCTGTAGTTCATGTAGAGTTGAGTCAACTTCTTCAAAAGGACTCATACTCAGTCAGAGAGGAGGTCACAGAGAAGTCAGCTTTATCTTATTCTTACAGGGAGAGAAAGCAGAGAAGAGAGACTGGTAAAATAATGTACTGTATAAATGTAGAGCACAGCTCTGCTTCAGGCTGGCATGGCTGCCTGTAGTTGCCAGTCCTTATCATCCCCCCTTCCTCCCACCAGTTTCCCCTCGTCATTCTCCAACAACAACCAATCGTCCGTGTCGGGCGGGGCCAGCATCTCAGTGCCCACCATCCCGGTGTCGGCCTCCCTGCCCAGTGTGTCTGCAGGCCACAGCAGCTCAACGGCATCAGGCGGGTTCAATGAATTGCGTAGCTCCAATGGCAGCCGCAAAGCCCGGGTGCTTTACGACTACGACGCTGCCAGCAGCAGCGAGCTTTCCCTGCTGGCTGATGAGGTGAGCCTGGAATAATCATTGCTCCATTCTGTCTAATCACTGTGGAGAATAGTGGAGACCAACTGAATGATGGGTTTAGTCTAACTTTATATTTTTACTGCAGGTCTTTTATACATTTTTCCATTTTGCTTGACTCTTATTGTCTTTTTATTTTCCAATTTGTATTAAGATTAGTCAACATTTAAACTGACAAAATGAGTCTAAACTTCTATACAGTATGACCGTGGTGTATGAACACTGAACCAACATCACCTCATACGTTCTAATACTCCCATTCAGGAACATTTTCCAGTCTGCCTTGTATTTGGTGAGCCAACTGAGGGGTCTGAACTGCCTTCGATGATGATGAGATTTATAACCAAGCATTTCATCAATTTGGTGCATTTGGAAAACACTGTCTGTTAAGTTGATAAATGCTACAGAATGGACACGTTTTGCTTTTCCAGTCATTTGTCTTGACAAATGAATGTTGGATTGATATTGAAAATGGACGATACAGTCAGTGCACCGTTTTAAAGCTCCCATGTTGTGCCCATTTTCAGATTTATACATGTTTTTTGGTCTCCTACTAGAACATGAACCTAAAAGCTCAGTTTAAGTGTCTCTTTAAGAAGCCCAGTCTGCAGTCTGACCAGATTGGTCAAAGACAAGGACATCTCACCTTTGTATGTGGGACTTTTAAAAAGAAACTGAGATAACTTAAAACAGTAAACTGTGTATCCTTATGTTTCCAGGTGATCACAGTCAGCAGTGTCCCAGGCATGGATTCAGACTGGCTGATGGGCGAGCGAGGCAACCAGAAGGGCAAAGTGCCCATCACTTACCTGGAGCTGCTTAACTGAGACCCAACCCCCCCCCCCCCCACTCCCTCCAGCCGTCTGTAACCAGCTGTGATCTCATATTTATATTGTGTTGCAGGGACAGGCCTCCCTTTCTCTTCCATTCAGTCCTTTTAGAATGAGTTGTATTTCTATGAAAAGGAGTCTCAGTTTTTGCAGACCCCAGCTGGAATAAATAGATCCGAGTGAAGGGAAAGGAAAACGGACCCCAATCCCCGGTGTGTTTTTATGCAACTGCAGTACATTTCTGAAAAACCTGCTTCCGTGCTTTTGTATTTGATGCCTTGCAATCTACGCTATGTGCCAGAAAAATCTCCCAAACTGTAACTTTTTTCTAACAAAAAGTATTGTTTTTGTTTACAACATGTATCTCAGATGGTGACCTAAATGCTTTTATTGCGAAGGGGTTTATTTCTCTTCCCTCAAGGTTTTTTTCCAAGTAGTCATAGCGACGACACATTTTTTAAAGACGAAAGTGCACTTGCGCAAAGTGGAGATGCCGATTATGAGCAAGTCTTATTTTATAATTGATAATCTTATGGTGCAGTAGCTGGTATGGTTATCCAAAGTATGAATTACTTTGATTATTTAACATTATCATTAGTATTGTGTGTCAGCTTTACTCACATGGAGCCACGCTGGATGGAGAGTTAAACGCATTATCGTTAAGTGCCTATCACAGTGGATCAGCCTTTTAAAAAAACAAAATTGCCTTTTTTGCAGCTACACCAGCAGTATTGAGTCTGTCAATTCAATCCCCTTTCAGTATTGATCCTGAATACTTCTATTGAAGTTATTGGCAATTGGAAAGCAGCATTTCTACATTTCTGTTTGAAATGCATTATCCAGAACACAGCTGTTATCTCTGATTCAGTTATTCATTTGTGTATTCATAAATACACATATCGTGATTGTTTTTATCATCCCTGGTGTTAGCCGACTGACTTTGAAGAAAACAAAGTAAAAACATTTACATTTTTAACATTACTAACATCAGTTTCCCCCTAAACCTGCATTTCAACTTTTGTTACATTCTGGGAGATAAAAGTATATTATCACATGGCTGCTTTTTGTTTTGTGTGTAACTGAATAAGAAAGCATACAGTTGTAAAATAAATATACAATTTGATGCATTAAAATAAGAAAATATCACCGGTTTGTTTTGTGAGTTCATTATATTTAACTGGAAATGGACATTTCTTGTAGTTTGGGGGCAGAAAGTGCCATTCACGTGCACTGTTAATGTGTTGTGATTCCTGGTGGAACCACTAGAGGGCAGAAGAGGCAGCCTGACCAGTGTGTGAACAGTGAAATGAACCTGGTTCTTCTGTTAGTACACACAACTGAGCGAATGTTGTGACCGTGTCATTTTGTGGAATGAGCAATGCAACCTTTAAAAAGTTGATCATGTCTGTAACGCATGGACACTTCCTGTGGTAGTGCTAGAGGGGTACATAAAAGAAAAATGGAAACTACACAACGGAACAAACGTTAACATACAAATACTAGACAATTAAAAACCAGCAGGAAATAAACATTTTAGAAATAAAAAATCACCCTTGGTACTCCTAAAGATAAACTCCCAAAATAATTTTCTCCTCATCAGCTCTCAGTAGAGCACTTGCATGTCACTCCTTCATAAATGTTCTGTAGATCTAAAAAAAGCTTGTGCGGTACACTTTTTGCTTTTAAGGGTTGCTATAGTAGTGCTGTGACACACTTCATGACAGGTCAAATGAGTTATCTGAAATAATACCTACCATGATCTAAGAGCTAATATTGTGTGTGTGTGTATAATGCCTCTAAATTAAAGCTTATTAAAGAAATATAAGACATTCAAAGAATTTGGTGAGCGCATGCGAAGAGTGTTAGAAGTGTGCGATGAGGGCTCTCTCCTGAACCCATTCCCCGGTGACTCCCACAACTCCCAGTGTGCTTCATGCTGCAGTGTAAGCAGCTGTGGACCAGAATCATACAAATCCCCAGAAAATGACTGAAAACGCTGACCCATTTTGACAGAATTTCATCATTTGAAGTAGGGTACACTATTATTGGCCTTGCTAATGATGGCTCCTCCCTGGCCACAGCTTTATAAAATGAACCCTCTAGTGCAGGGGTGTCAAACTCAGGCCGGTGTAATTATATTTGGCCCACAAGATCATATCAAGGTTCTATGAGAGCTGGCCCGTGAGTATAAAGCACATGCACTGCTACTTTTCTGGTGACAAACATGAGCATCCATGCTGCCAGACTCTTCTGACAAACTTAATCCACCCCTCCCCAAAAACGGCCAAAAGATGGAAAACAAGCTTTCCACACCGGTGGGAGGCTGATGATCTGTTTATGAAGGTAAAGAGCTGTTTGTCTCGTCTGAAGAAACCAAAGAATCAAACATAAGAAACACCACAACAAGTACAACGACCTGCACTGGAAAGGTCCAACACATCTGGAGAGAAGGGAAAACAATCACATTTGCGGTGTTTTTTTTTTTTTTTGTAGATATTGAGTTTGTCCCACAACTTTGTCCCAGTTTTTAATTTTGCCCCACTGTGACTTTGAGTTTGACACCGCTGCTCTAGTGAAATCTGTTTTGCACATTCTGTCATTAGTCACTTTTAGCAGCCTCGAGGCAGCCACACCGATATTAAGCGCTTCCTGGCTGAACAATAAGTCCAGTGCAAAGTGTCTCGTCCTCCCCTGTCATGAGAGCAGGGAGGGTTAAGAGGAAGTGGAGTTTTGTAAACTGCCTGCCGACTTACTAAGAAGCTGCCTGTACATCAGCTTACACGGGACAATATTTTTCCAGTACGTGCACATCTGTGTCAGACACATCAACCACTAACCTTTAACCTTAGTAGCCCTCTCTTGTGGTACCATTTACCAAAGGATAGTTTTATGTAAGTGTAATATTAAAAGATAAAGTCTAAGATCTCAATGGAGATAAAGAGCCGGAGAAATTAAGTATCAGAGGCGAACATTGGTCCTCATAAAAACCTTAGCTGTGAGCATAGCCTTCAGGGAGTACAGTGTTCTGCATTCAGTAACCTGACTTTTTCTAATCCTTCATGTCTGGAGTAAGCCTTAACCAGTGCGCAGATCAGATTAGTGACCCTGAGAAAACACACTTCTCTTTTGTCGGTCCTTTTTTGTTTGATACGTTGCACAGAGAAAACCTGAAATCTGCCATTTTAGGCCTCCTCAAAGTGCACTTGATGTACCGGGAAAAAAGCAAAATGACAGTTTTTTGGCTTCATCTTCGGCTCACTTGAACAAGGCTTTCATGTCGCTACTGAGGGTGCTGATACAAAATACTGATGTCAACAACTTCACGTCAGGCTCTTGCACATTCCTTTTGACATTTAAGAAAGTGATGAGTTTATCTGAGGGCAAAATCCGTTTGGGTGCAAAAACAAGTTTTTTTTTCGGTTTCAGTCGATGAGAGCATCAGAGAAAAACAGGGTGAAAAAGTGAGACGAGGAGATAAACTGCTTATCTGATGTGTTTGCTGAAGAGGCTGGTTTGCACTGTAGATGTATTTGGGTTTTTTACTATCACCATATTATCACTGTCAAAGATACGAAGGCTGTTGCTGTGTCTATTTGCACAATTACTTACACTTGCTAAATTTGAGTGCAGAAGTGCTTTCATACTGACAAGTATGGCAAAATGCAGTGCACTATGAGTACCTAGGTGTTGGGCTCATAACGGGACACTTCTCATCCTCGGCGGTTGCCATCTTGGATATGTATTGCCAGGCGAAATGCAGCATTTGCAGTTGCTCCAGAGCACACCGAACTATAGTTTGGTGCTGTAATCTCCAGCTCAGGCACACAAAAGTGATAAACAGGAAAAGCATGTTCATTTTTTCCTTCATCAACAAAAGTTTTTGCACAGTGAATGAGGAGATTTGATTTCTTTAATCCTTTCTACTTATAAACAATTCAGGTTTTGCATCTGTGCGGGTTACCTTCCATTATATATATTTTTTTTGCCATGCCAGCAGCGAGGCTCCATGGATGGCACTGCCGGAGATTTCTACTCAAATATTTGTAAAGTGATGATATTTACTTTAGCCACAGCTTAGTTTTAAGGGATTAACAAATATTAGCATGCTAACTACGATGCTTAGCCTCATAGATCCATTAACATGGCTTTAGGCAACTGTTGTTGTCCTCTACTGTATGTATCATTTATCCTGAAAACCCCAAATTTGCACATCCAGCTAAAAATGACTGCCAGTCACTCATACATACTGTACATACATTCACACTTCACCCCTTTTCTGCAGATCACAGTCAGCCAGAGAGACTAACTCACTCAAGATGTTTCACAGAATTATTATTATAATGTACAGTTTCTAAAAAAACACCTGGATTAGTTGTCTTTGCACGCGTTCAATGCATCAGGAACACAGTCACATATGCAGAATGTGACCTTGACTACTTTTGGTATAAAAACGTGTCCAGGTATGCTTTATCTACATTGTGCATAGATCTATCTCGGATGTACACACTCGCTGTCAGAATGTGACTCACAAGAATCTCATTTGACCACTTAAGGGCAAATTTCACTTCTCCATTCACATTTGGATGTATTTGCTATTTGGAACTGTGACTGTGGCACTACTTCAGTGAAGAAATGTAAAGATTTGCTGCGTATATTTGGTAACTCACGCCACGTACGGATGCCATAATGACAGTCCGGCTGTTTTGCAAAGACAAATATGTTGCATCAGTGTGTGTTTGGCAAGTTTGCTGGGCTATGTGCACACATTGACTGGGTGGCGATATGATGTATGTGGTTTCCCTGACCACCACTGAATATGGCTTGTGCAATAACATCTAATGCATGAATATACCACGATAAGTTAGCTACAAAGTTAGCAAAGTTTGGCTGTGGTGTTGCGTCATGACCTCTAACCCATTTTATATGCTTGTCTTCTTCAAACTTCCCAGCTAAAATAGCTGAGTGATCAAATTAAATACCTCTTGGTCGACAATCTGTGACCAGTGGAAAAGTATCTTCCGCAAATGATGATTTCTGACGTCTTTCTCAATTCTTTCCCAACATGATCAGACTCTTAAGCCATTTTTTCAGGACAATAGCAGCATTGTATCACTCTTGGTCAATGTTTTCCTTCCATTCAGTTACCCAGACCATTTATTTATTCTCACCCGCTGTTCATTTCCTGATAGAAACTGAAAACCTTAATTTGCACCCCTAAGCATATTTGGTGGTAGTTTTGCTTCAAAGTAGACTCACACTGGTTTCAAGTTGCCAGTTATCAAAATTAATCCAGAAGTGCAGGGTGTGTTGTTGTTCACACCACCTATTAATAACTTCATGGTGGTTAATGTTCAAACAAGAAACCTTCAAGTCACAAGCCTGTTCCTCTACTGCTGAGTTTAGCCCATGTACACCCTCCCGGCTCTGCAGATGCATACTCAAAAACTTGTTTTGACTAGTAGGACTTTATGTCATAAAGGATATGTAAAAATGATGGTGTGTGTACGCTTTGACACAGCTTCACTCCGGTTTCTCTTTTAATGTTCCAACCACCGTGACCCTGAGCATCACCACAGCGGTATTCTGGTTACTTTCTGGTTAGGCCTCCAGCACCATGCACCGCTACACACGGATCCACACATACACACAAAGGTACAAACATAATGCTGAGGCTTGTTTGTAAGGTTTTTGATGACATGCGTACAAATGTGCTTAAACCTGGGTCGAAACCAACTCTTCATGAGTACTGACACACTGGAATTTCATGTCTATGTTGCATCTGTGTGTCCCTGATGGAAAGGAAACCTTAAACCCCTCCTCTTTGAGATACTGAACTGGGCAGTTCCTGCACATCTTACCAAAACAGGAAATTTCATGTTTCCTCTGCTGCTTATAGCAACAGCTTGCATCACACTACTTCTGCATTATGTTCACACAAAAACACACGCTCCCTCTCTCAAACACACACACACACACACACCCCAAGTACCACAAGAACGCAGCCCCAATTTTACATCAGGGTTTAGTGCTTGGGGTCTAAGTTTGAACCGCACTTCAACAGCACAACAATGTGGAAAAAGGGATTACCCCGTCGCTTAAATACCCATCATAGAATTGATCCTTCGTTATTGTAGACAGTTTTATGATATTTATTTCCGACAGAATGTACATTCAATTACATTTCTCAATAATACTGTACAAAATATGGATTTGTTTAGGGTTTGTAACGTATCAGTAAGATGTAGGCTTCAAACACTTCTTTTTGATTGACTTCTGTAGCATTTTGGGCTTTAAGGTGAGGAGAACAATAATCAAAATGCCCACAGAAGAAAGACAGATGGGTACAAAAAGCAGGATGTACCAGAGTATAGATTCCCCATTTTTCTCGAAACACAAAAAGGACTGGGAGTGCTTGACTCTGTGTGTCGTTTGGATGAGATCCTCACATTCAATGTCTGAATGTCCGACCATATTGACTGTCTTTGTTGTTTCAAATGTCCTGAACCATTCTGTTTGGCAGCAGTTGAAGGGATTTCCTGTGAGGAAAACAGTGTGCAGTTTTGAGGCTAATGCATTAGCCTGACCTGTGGGGATAGTGGAAAGTCTGTTGTCCCTCAAATCCAGCACGTTCAGGTCCAGATTTAGAAGGGAAGGGGGAAGATAGGCAAGGGAGTTCCTTGAAATGTTTAAAGACTTCAGACTTTGGAAATGGGAGAAGTCGAAGTCTTGTATGTGAGTGTTTCCTAAACCTAGGTGCTGTAACGTTCTGCTCAGACTTTGTATTGATTCTTGGACAATGAGTCCAGGGTTGTTGGACAGTTCCAAGTGAGTTAGAGACAAGCCAGTGAATGCAGACGACGGTATTCTTTTAAGGTTGCATCCCTCAAGATGAAGCTGCCTTAGGGACTCGATGTTTTTCCAATCCGCGCAAGCTGAGCTAGTGTTTGTACTGGTCTCAGCTTCCTCAGGAAGGCAAATGGCAACGCTGTTAAAACTGAGATCCACTGACCTAAGGCTTGGCAATGAGGAAAACAATCCTGAGGGTAACCGCTGAAGATCGTTCAGGCTAAGGTTAAGGTACGTTAGATTGCCAAGAGCGGTCAGCGTACCTTCATCCGCTAAGATCTGGTTCAGCCTGTTGTTGCTAACGTCCAACTCGTACAAACTGCCAGAGAACTGTTCTGACGTTAGATTTAAGGTTTCTAGACAGTTCGTGCACATTTGAAGTCTAGACAGGGCAACCATTTTCTGGATGAATCCCAGAGGAAAATACTCCACCTGGTTTCCTCTTAGATCCAAAATCTCTAGAGAGGAGATGTCACCGTGAAGGTTCTCATCCCACAGCTGAGCCGTCACGTTGCTCGTGTAATTCTTCATATTGTAGAACTCAACATTAGTAGTTGAGTTTGGGAATGTGCTGTTGTCTGCCAAGTGTTCGTAAAAGCTAACTCTGTTATGGGATAGGTAAAGATTCCGCAGGTGGCTGTTGCTGGGCAAGAAAGGAAAGAAGAGCAGTTTGTTATCTGATAGATCAAGTGTCTCGAGCTGGAAAGTGTCGTTAAGGTCTTGTCTGGAGATGAACCACTCGATGAAGTTGTGGCTGGCGTTGAGGACCACCAGCTGGGTCATGTGGAAGTCCGTCAGGCAGGGCAGATAATTGAAGGCCAAGTTGAGCCGCTGGAGCTTGGGATTGCTGTCAAAGGCGCCATCGATCTCGAACATGATGTTTTTCTGTAGGTCGAGTTCTTTGAGTTGGTGAAGATCTCTGAACGAGGTCTCATCCAGTCTCTGCAACAGATTCCCAGAAAGATTGAGGTACTCCAAGGACGTCAGATTTTGGAGAAGAGCAGCCACCATTTCATCATCAAGGTCATTCGCAGAGAGATCCAGAGCTCTAAGCCTGGGTAGGGTCTTTAATGCGTGGCTGGTTTCTTCGTAGCCAATATAAAGATTGTTATTTGCTAAATTGAGGTTTTCTAACAATTTTGTGCCTTGAAAAGTATCGGATTCTAATTTCTCCAAACTATTACAGGCTAAGCTCAGGGTGTTTAGTGAGGGGAGACGGAGGAGAGAGTCGTCTTGTAGTGTTTGGATGTGATTGTAGTTGAGCTGAAGCTCCTCTAAGTTGTCTGGCAGTTCCGTCGGAACAGAGGAGAGCTTGCCATTGTTGCAGAGAGCCGTTCTTTGGATCTGCCGAGAAAAGGAGAGCACCTGCATTTAAGTTTGTGTGTTAGTTTGTGTGTTTGTGTATTGTATGTCTCCTCGTGGGAGAGAAATGTTTGTGTGTTTTTAGAGATGATGCAGGAACAGAAATCACAAGACGGAATTTACTCTTAGGTTTATATCAGCCAGCTTCCTTTTGGGAAGGATTGCTTAACTTCTCATACCGCTTTATCTTACATCAACACTTTAGCATGGGCTGTATTTTCTTGGTTTTTAGTCACACTGGCGGCACAGATCTAGGGATGTCAGTCTGTCGGTCAGTTGATCCACCACTTTGGTTCAGAGTGAAGTAATTAATAAACATCTGCTAGATGGATTGTGATAATAAACGATTTATAGTCGATATTTCTTGCCTTGATTAGTTGTATACCACTTTACTTTCCACTACATCTGTCTTTATAAAGGCTTTGTAAGCTTTAATGACCATATTTATTAGTGTTTAGTAAATTAACCCTTGATAGGTCAAAATGTAGGGGTTGTCATGTCGTGAACTTTTTATTTTGTTTTGTCTTTTTAGGTAGCTACTAAATTCATCAGAATTTTTTATTAACTTTCAAAACATTGAGACATTATGGCTTTTTAAAAAGTGAGCAGGTCATAAATAATGGGTACTCCCACTAAAATAGTCCATTAAAAATCTGTTTGAATATATGTAACCCCTACAATATACAGTGGAGATCAAAATTATAGAACAAATAATAAATACTTGCTTTATACTGACATATTGTTATTTTTTACTGCCCAGAATCTGATAGATTATCAGCTGTGGCTATACCACTGCTGTAATAGCATGTTTTTTTTTTGAATAAACAAGGTGACGATTTACATAATTGTTGGACACACCCTATTTATCTGCAGCTCTCCTGGTTACTTTGCAGGATGACGAGTTGCTCTAAGGAGACTGAAACCCTGAGACAGCAGGTTGTCCAGATGAAGGCCAAAGGGATGATCCTCTCAGCCATCAGAGAGAGGTCGGGCGTTCACAGGCTGTGATTTTAAGAATATTAAAACTTCACAAGGACACAGATTCATTTAAGTCCCTTAAAAAGGCCGGTCGTCCAAATGCAAAGACTCTCAATGGGGAATCAGTTCAACACTGCAGCTGGAGTTGCTCATCAGTTCAGTGCTGAACAGGGCAAGGATCCGTCTCGGCACAGTGTCTCGGCACTTAGGAGAATTTGGACTAAAGCTCTGCAGTGACACAGTGGTTACTGGTCTCTAATTTTGCTCACTGTTTTTTCACAAAATAAAGGTTTTTGTTAAAGTGCCTTGGTTATTTAAAAAAGACAACATACTAGTACAGCAGTGGTACAGCCATAGCACATAGTCTATCAAATTCTGAACATCAAATAATAATATTTCTGAAGAAATCAAGTATTTATTATTTGTTCTCTACTTTTGATCTCTACTGTAAACAGAGTGGCTTATTAGAAAGCGGATCATTTTAGTATAAAGTACTTATAGTTATAACATTTGATACAGTGAACTGCCAACTTTGATGGGTTACTGACACATAAGGCGTTGTTTCAACATTGCAGGATGTTCACACGGACATTTTTACACTTGTCATGTGTACGGGACATCTGATAAACGCTAAATGCAGCATCAGCATGTGACTGTTGTAATGATGACATTTAAAAAAGCCAATCTTTTATCAAAGTTGCACATCTGAGTCTAAAAAAATAAAAAGTTTTGCCCTTTACATCAGATATTCTATATACTGAATATACTGGGTTTATTTCACGATGCGCTTTTATAAAGTAGGGCTGAGAATAACGAGAGACATCTCACCAGCTGGCATCGACTGTGTTGGGGATGACTTAAGACCGGTGTCAGGATTCTCCACACGGGAATTAAGCAAAGCAGGATGGGAGTGAGCCTGTGGACTGGCATTTTAACATCCTCACTGCTGAGAAGGAGATGGGAAGAGAGAGGGAGGATGTTGGGTTAGCCTTGCTCTTCATCAGTGTAAAACCATAGTTATTGGGATTCGCATGTGATGATGAGCATGGAGAAGTCAATCTCTCAACTATAGATGCATTATCAAACTGCGAGGGCGAGACCACAGCTTGACATTAACGTGTTGAAGCAGCGTGGAGGTCAGAGACGGTCTGGGTTCAGTCACCTACTCATGCCAAAAACTTTCATACCATGAGTTAAGATCTGCAACTTGAGTTTGTGGTATTGAGTCAAGACTAAAACATTTCTGTAGTTGTGTGCAGTTTTTGTTGACCTGTTCTCACCTCGCCTTAAACTAAAAAGTCATGAATATGGCTTGACGCACATGTGAGAACGGTGTGTCCAGTTCATATGTCTTTCATGCCAGATAAATGTAATCTTTAAAAGGCATAGTAGTCGTACACGTACAAATACCTTTGTTAAAATAAATAGTTTATCTTCACTAACGTGCATGGCTGACAGTAGTTAACTACACTGTTGTGTACACCCCTGGCCATAACACATTAATAAACTATAAAGTGTGTTCTCGGGGAGAGAAAAGACAAAAGACAATACGCAGATTACGGCTTTCTCTTTTTTATGGGTGTTCTTGCTGTGATACAGAGTTTACTGACATGATATGAGCCACGCTTAAATGTCATAGGGAATGCGCGGAGAATATACAGTACATGGTCCCATTAATCGCAGTAATAATAAAATATGTAATATGTTAATTTAACATTGGGAAATTTAAACAGAAACTAAAAATATGCATTATTAAATTGAGATGACATTTTGCCATTTGGTTTTTCAAACTTTTGAGTTTTAATGAAGGTTGATCCATAACTCAAGGGACATTACTCAAATGCAATACGAAGCAATTTGTAATTTTGATTACAAAACTTGTTTTATGCTGACGTGTTTTAACTCCTCATGACATCCTATCAGGTTCTCTAGTATACACAAAAGCAGGAGATGAATAAGATATCTTGCTCAAAAACACCCAAATATGATTGTATTTAACTGTCTAATTTCAGACAAAGTGTGCAGTTTGCTTCTTTTAGCATACTGCATACTGCAGTACTAGAATCGTGCATAATGCATTTACTTACACTGGTGGTTAGGTGTGGATTTCCCAAGCCACTGACGGTTGATCCCCTGACCATATCGCTGGTTGACTTGCTGTTGCAGAGTGTGTTCTCATGTGTGGTGTTCAGCTGCCTTCCCCTGCTCTGACTGAAGCACCGATGCCTCTTTTTTACTATTCACGGAAGCAGGCAAGCAACGGAAACCAAAGTCACATGGACAAGCTGCAATCAGAAAGAGGTTCTCAAGCCCGGGGCCACAGGAAGGAGAATGCAGGCTCAACCGCTCTCAACCAGCACAGCACAAGTTTCTTTTTTTTCTCGTCACACAAACACCACGACAGTACTGATGTTGCGCAGACACCTAAGGTTGGTAGCACAACTGCAACCACAGAAACCTAACGAGAACACACCCTTCACACCCTCAGCTTGATCAGCCAAGCTACTAGAGAGGAAACCAGCAAACACACACACACCCTTCCTGCCCAGGAAGGAAGATTATCGATGGAGAGCACACTTTTCAGCACAAAACATATCACTGCAACATAATCTAAATGAGTTATGGCAAAGTACTCTGATGCTGTACTTTTAATTCTTATATGAATGCAACTGCTTTAAGTAACCGAGCTCCTTCCCTTAACAACGCATGTTGCTCTTTCTTGATGTCCAGCTACTGAAACTAGGGAATGCACCAGCTCTCCTTCATCTTTTGTTACTCTTACTCTGTTCACTGTTCTTAAGTTGTTTCTCTCGGGTGAGAGAATAAGGAATTAGGAATCAGGAAGTGACGGTGCCGTTTGTAGAGTGTTGATTTGTTACTGATTCCTTCCTGTTTTCATACAGGACATCTCCAGCTCTCACTTCTGAATCTGTTGTAAGTTTTTCTTTAGATCATTTTCTGGGCTATTTTGCCTTTCTGATAGATACAGCAGGTATAGAGGGGGTGACATGCAGCAATAGGCCTCAGCTGCTCTAACAGGTGAGCTACCGGGAGGTACCTAAGTTTAGGTGGCCACTCAATTTTTTAATCTATGACTCCCCACTTTATAAGCAATACGTCTAAAAAAAATCTAAAAGAAATCTTATTTGAGTATTGCAAACATGAGGCCGTGCGGCCCACTGATAAATCTGCACACTTACTTTAAGTTTAATGTATACACTGTGTCCCCAAGGCCTCTTGCAGCACTCCAGAATAGTGGCAGCTTTAAAACATAAGAACACCTAAGAAGAATAACGTTAGTGCATATCGGGGTCGTGTCTAGATGACCCCAAGATTTGCGAAAGTCTTGCAAGAGGATTGAGGTCAAGCACTGACCTCAATGGTTAGTATTAGGATAGGTGTTTGGGTCTCTTGCAAATGTTTTTGTGAGTTCTTGCAAATATAGGGTTTCCATTTTGATATGAATGCATCCTGGTGGAAAATTTTCTTTCCCTATGATAGCTAAGTCATGATCCGCCCTACTTTGCTTCTGATTTGTTTGGTTGGGTTGCTTAGGTTTAGACACGAGAGTAAGATTGATTATGGTTAGAGTGAGAATATCAGGGTAATCTAATCAAAGGCAGAGTTGGGTGGGTCATGCCTTTGCCATCCTAGGAAAATAAATATTATATCCTGGTGGCCTAGGGTTTAACATCAGCGGTTTGTGTCTGGTCAGGGAGCCAGAATCTCCAGATTAATTTGCAAATGCGTGTTAGTTTGGAACCTCTCATTATTAATGCCTCTGGACGCAATTAGATAGACCTTTAATCAATCAGAGCACACACACAAGGACAACAACAACATCCTCACTGAACTCATCAGAGACGGCTGAGACACAGCCTCTCTCCAATCACTTGTCTTAATAAACGTCATACTTTGATGAACACCAGACCTCTATTTGTCCATTTTAACATCACACTATTAATCATCTCTTCAACGATGCTTGTCTGATGGGGTTAGGGTTAGGGTTAGGTTAAAGTGGAGGAGTTTCCTCAACAGTATAAATTAAAGAGTGTGGTCTACACCTGTTTGTTCTAAGAAAAGCGTCCTGAGAAAACTTTCGTTATGATTTGACACTATAACTCCCCAGGGCACCTTTAATTTTCACCAACCCTGCACCAATGATGTAATTTAAAAACGTATTTAGCCGTGAAATTACTGTTAATCCCTGGCCTCACACCTTCTGGCTTGCGAATAACAAAAACACGTAACAGGGGAGATCCATTGCTTTATATTTCAGCTGAATGAGTAGCCCTTCGTTTTGTGTTCTAGTGGCTTCGGGTGTACCTTCACATGGGTTAAATAGCCGTATAATTCAGCATCCTTCCTTCCAGTCGTAGTGCAGCATGTTCTGTCACTTGTGTTATTCTTATATTCTGAGCAGACAGATGGAAAGCATCTTTCACTGGACTTGTGGTTAGCACGTGTGGGGGCACAAGTGTGATTTCCGGGCACTAGTATCTGTCTGTTTAAGGTTATATTAAAAGTATGAAAATGCGCATTCTATTTTTGAGAGCCAGGGAGGTGAAGTGGCTGTTGGGCTGTTAAGTCCCATAGGTGTGAGGTGATGTGGGCAACTCACACCCTGCAGTGTAAAAAAAACTTACAAAAAAATCCAGCAATGAGGACTCACAGGACCAAACATGATGATAAATACTAGAATATTGACGATTCACCGGTCTCAGGTTTAAGGTGTCTTGATTAACATAACATGTTCTATGTTTCCTGTTTTCTCAACGGTAATCTCTATGTGTAATTCCCCTTTTATTCAGCCTTATTTACATCATTTGTTTTGTAATTTTTTAAGATATTGTTTGCATAAATGCATGAAAACATACAATTTAGCAAAAGCCTGCTTGATTAACAATAAAAAGTAAGGTTGATAACTGTATCCAAGGGCTGCCACGCCCTGCTCCTGGAGGGCTGCCCAGCCCTGCGCCTGGAGAGCCACTGCCCTGCATGTTTTAGTTTTCTCCCTGCTCCAACACACCTGAGTTTAACGATGTGCTCGTTATCAAGCAGCTGAAGCTTGTCACAGGTTTGATCATCGTTAGACTCAGGTGTGTTAGAGCAGGGAGAGACCTAAAACATGCAGGACAGTAGCTCTCCAGGAGCAGGGTTGGACACCCCAGCTGTATCCTCTTGAAATTTCATATTGGACATGACCAGGATTTTCTGTGTAAGGCTGTTTGCTTAACATGCACAAGAGGTTTACTGCCATCTTGTGGAGACAGTATATATTGGATATTTGAAACTAAGATTGTAAGTATTTAAATGCCTTTATATTTGCAGATGAAAAAAGATAGAATAACCACTATTATCTCTTGACATACTACCCAGATATGGTGTCTGTTTCTGGCATACATTGTTGCAATTTTCCTGTTTTTGTTAAGTGGTATAGCATTAATGATACTCTAGCAGCCGTTAAGGCATAGACAATCAGGACTCTTATATTCCCTTGAAAACTCACACGTTAAAAAGGGGATTGTCAGACTTCCATTAAAGCTACTACATTTAGCTCATGGGCATTCAGTTCAATCTGTCTCACTACTGCATCTAGCCTTATGTGATTTATTGTAGAGAAATAAGACTGAGTTGTAGCCATGCTAGCAGCTCTTTTGAGGTTGCATTTAGGCCCAGCAGTGCTTAGGGTTAACTGCTAATAGCATGCTAACATGACAGTGCTGACATGGTGATGTTTTGATGTATAATTTTTTATCATATTTGCCATAGTTTAGTGTTGAGAAGGCAAACATTTGCTGATTAGCATTTCAGAGCCTACAGCTGAGGCTGATGGGGCATGTCATTAGCATCATCATTTTGACCTGACGATAGCGCTATTGGGTCACGTGTGCAAAAGAATGTCATGGGAATCTTTCAACTAAAACTGTTGTCCTTGAGCCACGCTGCTAGTACGGCTAAAAATGTGCTCAAAACAAATAACTGCATAAATAGGCCTGTAGTAGAAGTCCGATCAGGGCAGCGGTATACCATCATCTCACATGTTCTGCAAGGTAAAATTACTGTTTATGTCAATGGAGTCTGGTGGCTTTGATGAGAGCAAGGGTAAGGGCTTTAGCTATCTCTATGTAAATTAAACAGGACTGTTTGACGGCAAGGTCAAGCTGTGAAAATATTGTAAATGTAGAGTACAGTCAAATTGATATTGTCTTTGGTGGCTAAAATACATTTTGCTGCTGCCCCATCAGCAACCGTAATTGTTTAGCTTCCTTGTCTTTCCTCCTGCCTGTTTCTCCAAACTGGGGGCCTACCCACCACCATCTACTAATGAGACAATAATGTACTGACTATGGAACCACAGTTTAAGAAATCTGATCCATCCCTTTAAAACATTAGAACAAGAATATTATAAGGCAGAGGTAAGGTAATCTCTGACTATAAAGTTTAACTAAACATGTAGCATTGTGAAAATCCTTCAGCCTCATAATGGCTTTATTGTGCCACTTAATGACGGATATTTCAAGCCATAAGTGCAATGTTTCCATTTTGAATTCTATTGATATTGAAAAGATAACTGCTGAACACAAATTATTATTCAACACAAAGAGAATATACATGTAGTTCAACACTTACAGTAAGAGCTGAATGGATAGTCTTTGACTTCAAATGCCTTTCACGCACAGTCACTCTGTGTGGTGAATTCTACGAACTGCATTGTTATGCATGATAACTCTTGTGTATTGGATAATGTGTCCTATACATTATTTACCTCATATGCAGACCGATAACTTACTGCACTGTCACTGCAGTTACAATCCATGCATATCGTATCGCTCTCATGTGAAAACATTGTTCTGGTTTTCAAAAGCAGCCGTTTTCCGCTTTAGGAACAGTGAATACTTCGGTCTAAGTGATAAATTCAAAAATCACACATTTTGGAGATACATGGTTTTCACTGGACAGCAACAATATGCAGCATCTAGACTTAGGTTCAAGCATCTATATGAAAAGAGCTTTTTCAAAACTATAAATGAATGTGGCTGGCTAATAGAACATGTAGTGTAGCTGGACGGCCGTAAGCAGACATCAAACATCAAACCATCTTTATTCTAAGAGTGGCACCACGTATACTTTATTTTCAGGCCTTATTACCATACATTATGTATAGTACCATAGATAAAACCAAGAAATAAATAGTGTGTAATACTACGGTAGCACATTAAGAAGGACATACGTTAACATGATACAGGTATAGTCTACACCATTACTGGATAGGTATATTAAAAGGTCAGATGTTATACTTCCTCCGCCAGTATCCGTGCACATGCATGACAGTTGGTCCGCATGTCCTCCGAGTTTGCCTATAGCAAAATATAACATCAGGTCACATTGATTTGGCATATAACTATTATAATCCAGTCATCGCTTATAGTTAAACTGTGTTAATCCACGATGAGCTGTTTCCATAAACTCATAACTATCAATAACAACTACTGTTTCACTTAAAATTATGTCTTAAAGTATTTGCCACAGTTTCGAATCGTTTTGGCGTTCTTATTCAAGCAGCCATAAAATCTCAAGGAAAATGTTCAGCACTGAATCGCACAAAAATTAAATAATGTTCCCCTATCCTGTAAATAAAACAGTCCAGCAGCTAAACTGTGAAAGTGGACACTTCCACGTCGATACAGAAACATGTTTATGACAGTTCCCAAGCATTCCTTTCCTCCGTAGTTTGTCCGGTCCAAAAACTGACTCCTTATGTCGAACTGTAGTAGAAATGCCAACAGTTCTCTTTGTGTGTGTGAATAGTTATTCTGTCCGGAAGGAACATGGCCACTTGGACTCAAAACCTTTTGAACCTGTGCAACAAACAGAGTCTGTCGCAGTCTGCCCACAGAAAAAGTCCTGCACTCGCCAGTGGCCTGTTAGCTTTAATGGTGGCACAGGTTACTTCGCTTCTAGCCGTCTAGAGGTTTCCCCAGGTACACCATGGTGACTTCAGTGTTGCCATATACTGCAGAGACAGCAGGGAACAGGCAGGCTTTGGGCAGTCCACGAAATGCTATTCCAAGAAACTCAAAACCCCTCTCGAAGGCTAATGTCTTGTCATCCATGTCTAGAATCACTCGTATTCTCTCCCCGATCTGTGGACAAACGCAATCACACATTGCTGGATTACAAAAATGCTAAATAACTTATACGTTTTTAAATAAGCAATCATATCTTCAAATTTGTTTTTTACGTATTGGGCAATTCATTCCACACATTATTTTTTGGATTACCTCAAATCTGAGGAGGGCAGACATAACATTCAGCTTTGATTCCTACCTGATATTTTGGCGCATTGTTACACTGGGGGAAATTTCCATTAACTTCCCCGTTATGAAGCAGGTTGTTGTCGACGAGGTTCCAGCCCCAGCTCTGGTCATCGCTGCCCAGCAGGGCCACGTAGCCCTGGCACTGCATGGATGCCCGCTTCGTGGCGAGGCCTATCACTGCCACGGTGCCAAGAGGGCCTTCCCACCAGATCTCCCAGGCGTGCCTTCCTTCCGAAAAGCCAATTTTGCCACGTGCACCATCCGTGCTCTGGGCAATAGGGTTGCGGTGCAGGGTGAAGCCGTTCTTCTTCACGTAAACATTGCGGGAGCAGTCGTGGGAGCTCAGAGCGTGTTGAAAGGCCTTGAGCTGTAAAGGACGAATGGACAAGGACAAGGACAACGGACATTTAGGTATGAAATATCCTGTTGTTAGAAATTTCATAACGTCATATTGTGGAAGTGTTGCTACAAGGTGTGACATGCAGGACATAATGTGTTGCACCAGTCAAGCTTCTGTGAGGTCTTTTACATATACTGTTATAAGTAAATGATTATGACTGCTATTATCATTTGAAATAATTATATCACTATGTTAAAATTAAAGACTCATTTTATAAAAGATATTTAGCAGAATTACTTCTGCTACAAGTGTTCACTCAGTTTTTGGTTTGGCATTTCAAAGTACAGCATGTGATCTAGGGACCTCCAAGGTCCCTTGAGGATGTTCAAATGATGGAAAATGAAGGATAACTTCATACAAACAGTCCCATTCAGACACTGCTCTGAAGATGGGTTTAACTTCCGGTGGTCCTATTATCTCCTTGCAGAAAGTGTACAGCTGTGCAATAACAGTTACCTGACTATAGGGCTCTGTAATACAATAAGGCCTAATGTGAGCTGATGACAACAAAACAACACATGCATTAGCCTGTTAAATCCCTACACCAAGCCCCATTCAAGATTATGCCCATTTAATTCCTGTTTTTCGACTTTGTATATGTTTATTACAGATTGGGTATGAATTACTAAAGTGTTCTGACTTATACTATTGTAGTTTATGATTCTATGCTGTATTTATCACATTATCAGTTACGTCACGTGGAGATGTTTAAGGAGTTTCTCATTAATCAAGGTTCTCCCAACCCCAGAGAGCAGCACTGGTAAACATACTTTCCCCTTGTAGGTAGGCAGGTTGCACAGGATATCAGAACGCAGAGCTTCATCGCTCAAGGACCGGTTGGAGAGGCTGCGCCACACCTCGCTGTTTTCATCCGCCAGGATATTGTTCCAATGCCAGCAGACCAATGAGCAACACATCAAGTCGGATAGGTCCAAATAAGAAAAAACATGCTCCAGGACCCGAGCTGGCAACCTCCCGGCCACCCCTGCGCTCCCCCCTGCTGCAGCAGCGTAGGGAGAGCCGGCGGAGCTGCAACTGGCTGCCGCTGCTGCGCCCTGACAGGAGGAGCCTCCACCTCCACCGGCCGCTCCAGACATTATACCCCTGCTCTTTACCGACGACACCAGTCGAGCGAATAGTTTCACCTTACACCGTAGAATGATTCCTAACAGAGGATCGATAGTAACATTTTACCTATAATATCACATATAGGTCGCACTGAAACCACAACAGTATGGACCCTCTTCCCAGTTCAATGGCTGAATAGAAACGATGCGTCAAGGTCCTTGAAGAGCAAATACACATTCCCTGTCATAGGCTACCCCTGGTAGAGATAAATACATACATTCATTTGTAGAATCGTTGCTCGCATTAAGTGTTAACAAAAACCGTCCCAATGCAGAATTTATAAGTTGCCAGAGAAAGGGAAGCGCTTGCACAAATATAATATGTTTTACCGTCTGCAAGGACCAATGAGCAGCCATAAGAATCAGTAACAATGTTGCAGTGATAGGATATCGAACATTACGTTACATTATTGCATTGATGTCGAAGTGTAGCGACCGTGTAGCAACAAAAAGCACCATAAAGGAACTATTATTAAAAAAAGAACGGCATTGTTATATAATAAATCTTTTTTTCTGGCCTGTCACGGCTTTTTATTATTTTATTTATACGAATTCATGTTCGTTTTTAAAGAGCGTGCTTGTATTGAGAAAATAATTATTTCGTGTTTAAAGACGAATAAAAATACCCACATAATCATAATAATATTGTTTACCTGATAAAAGCAGAATAGCTTATATTTATAGACCACGTGACGCTACACGGAAGTGACGCGAGTGCTGAAAAGAGTTCAGTTAAAGCATCTGAGAGCAAAACAGCAGCTAAGCTAAAAATACATTCAATCACCAGAGGACTCAAAGGAAGGGACCAACAGACGGACAGAGCAGTTAACAGTAAGTGGGGTATCATCTAGATACGACGCCGTGTGTGTTATCGGTAGTGTTGGGACGGACGTTACTGCAGAGCACAGCTGTCTGTCTGTCTGGCTGTCTGTCTGCCTCCCTCCTCTGCTATGCGGCCTGTTGACAAGCTGCCCCCATCTGACTGCTGTCCGGGGACAGTCCGGTGTTTTTGCGCGGTCAGGCAGGTGATTAGCAGGTCGGTCCGTACATCGGTACCATCCTTCAAAGGCAAACATGCTAAGCTAACGGCGGGTCATGCAGCTAATGAGGCTGGTGAGCCGCGAGGGCTAATGATAACAAAGCGCCGCTCCGTTCACCTTTCCAAATTCTTCTACTTAAAGGTTGCCATCTTTATTTTTTTTGCAGGCAACATTAGTCACCTGAAAACACTCGGAACACCTTTTTATTATTAATGCATACTGGGAACAAGCTTACGTGCATGCAGATGTTTTTTAAGAAGCTACTTATTAGCCTAAATTGCGTCACACTGTTCTTTTTTTTTTTTTTTTGGTTTGTTTGTTTTGCCGCAAAATACTAAAATCTTAAATAGTTCACGATTTTGGATGTAGGCTATTTTATTTATTATTATTAATTATAAAATGAGACGATGAAGATTTGTTAAAGACAGCCAGGTTAGGTTTTGCTCCGTGGTCTATAAATATAATTATAATTAAGTAAGACTATAAAATAGATTGGTTTGTAGTTCTTTCTCCATTACTGCATGATGATGCTGCTGATATGTTAATATTTTACTCACTAGTGCTGTCCTATTTTAAACTTTACCTCAAAATCAAATGAAGTCGTGCGTTTCTCCCACTGCTTAAATTGTCCTTGAACTAGCAGACTTGTAAAAGTGATGTAATGGTATTTGGACCCCCGCTAGAGGGCGTCACAGAGAAACACAAACAGCTGTGCACAGGCTTTTGTGCTTTTTTTTTTTTTTTTTAAACTATTGAGCACAAAGTGGAGCAGAAGTCAGGCTTCATCTGGTAATGGCATTGAGAAAGTTGTAAAACTGCTGCAACACAAATCCATAATATGAATGAATAACATATACGGTTAAATTACAACTTTTCTATACATTGTAGTACAAAATTGAAATTACACTGAGCGTTAAATGGAGAAACACAAAAACAGGAAGCTTTTTAAGGGATGGAAGTGCTCATACTTAGTCAAGACATGGAGAGATATGTAAAACAAAAAATTCAAGCAGTGCAGAAGTCTAGTAGGCAGGCGGGCCCGGTTAAATTATGCATATTATTTAAATCAGCCCCACAAAATGTTGGAATTCCACTCGCAGCTGGACAGTACTTGAAAGATAAATCAACCTGTTGTGACAATGACAACTATGACTAAGCAAGGTCATCTTATAAGTCAGTGGCAGCCCTCACTGTTTTCCTCACCAGATAATTTCATACCCACAATACATTTTTTTTGTTGCCTTGTGTATGCTAATTTGTCAATAATACCCATATTTGGACCAGTTGTCTGGCACTGTGATCCACCGGCAGCATCAGGGGAATGTCAACATTTCAGCATGATTTTGCGCTTATTTTACAGCCAGAGATACGGTATAATAGGATGCCTGGTTGGTGGACAGCTGTCAGTTGACACCTGGGTCTCTGCTAGATTTACCCACATGATCTCTGTCTTTTCATTTTGTTTTTTCTTAATTAAATGTTTGAAACTCATATGATCTACGCTTCTTTCATTGCAGCATCTGTGAATAGACCTCCATTATGAATCCAGTGTACAGCCCGGGACCAACAGGGGTCCCCTTTACCAATACTAAGGGTTTAGGCTACCCAGGTAATTTCATGTGTTGGTGTTTAAAGGTTTAAGAAATATCCCCAAAAGATATCCTGAACTCATTCAAATTGAATTGTTTTGTTCTCTTTTTGGTCATTGTAGCTGGATTCCCTGTTGGCTATGCTACAGCTGCGCCAGCATACAATCCCAATATCTATGCAGGAGCGAACGCAGCCTTCCCCAGTGGTAAGAATGTTTTAGACTACGGGTTTGAACTGTGTATGGCATTAGCTAATGGAGATTTTACAAGTCTGTGCTGTAGCAAGGATTTCAACACCTCTTCAGTTTGTATGTAGGCCAACATTTCAGTCTGCAGACCTTTCTCAAGATGCGTTTAGTAACCACCAATGTGCAACACTTCTGCATATTTCTTCATCACCCCCCACTGATTTTAAAGAGACTGTACATTGAATAATCAGCAGCACTAACTGAACGTGTCTTCTGTCCCACCCAGGCTACGCTCCAGGCACTCCTTTCAAAATGTCCTGCTCTCCCAACACTGGGAATGTGCCACCATACTCCTCCTCACCCAACCCCTACCATGCTGCGGTTTACCCGGTCAGGAGCACCTACCCCCAACAGAACCCCTATGCACAGGTCAGTGCAATAGTGTGGCTGAAGGATGACAGATTTTGTCTCTTGCATTAAAGTGTTATCTAGAGGATAGGATAGGATGGTGCTATAATTAAAGGTCCAAATGTTAAACTGTGACGTCATAACAGTGTCTTTACTGATATAGCTGTTTAAACTTGTTGGCAAAGTCCTGTTTAGTTTAATGTCTTGAACTATAACGTGCTGTTTTGTCCTTCTGTGATCCAGGCACTAATACCTTCACAACAACAGGGCACTTATTACACACAGCCGCTGTATGCTGCGCCGCCTCATGTTATCCATCACACTACAGTGGTCCAGCCCAATGGGATGCCTGCAGCCATGTATGCCCCGCCCATGCATGCTCAACGCCAAAACAGTGTGGCCATGGGGATGGTAGCCGGCACCACCATGGCCATGTCAGCCGGTAAGCGGCGGTTTCTATTTAATTATTTATCAGTATCTACATTTGAAGTTATACCTCACTTCTCTGGAACGTATACTGGCTTTAACGATCTGTAAATCTGGGCCAGTTCTTTGTTGTGAAAGTGTTTGTATCATATTTGTGTTCCCAGGAACTTTGTTGACAACTCCTTCACCAGCGTCTGTTGCCCCCCACCAAGTCACTATGCCCACATATCGGCCTCCTGGCACACCCAGCTACAGCTATGTGCCCCCCCAGTGGTGAAGAGAGGGAAGCGTGAGTATGATGTTTTTTGGCAGGGCTGAATATCAGTCTGATATGGGCTCAAGACTTTCACAGGCTTCTAACGTGTATTTTATATCAACACGCCACCTTATCACTTTATATTCTGTTCTCTAAAAATCTTCATTTAAAACACATGTTTTTATATTTCTGCATGTTGTTCTCTCTGCAGGCCAGAAGATGGTAGATATGCATTCACACTCTACTCTAGTGTTTTTTGCTATTGGTGAGGACCTGCCCTGCCAGTGTCTGCAACCATACTCTTCTTCCAGCATAATGTGAATCTAAAACCCAACTACATAGAGGCCCATTTGGATAGGAGGGGGTGAAGAATAGGCCCATCCCCATGACCCCTCTCAATGGAATAAGGCTGCATTCCATGTTACACCCCAGCGTCAGCACCTCTACAATCTGCTGCATATCTCACATCTAACAGCAATGCCTCCATGCAAACTTTTTTGTGGGTTACCATGCAGGTTTTTATAGCTTAAAGTGGTGAAAAAGGGAATTTGGAATAGTTATTTTTTTGTTTCTTTTAATTTGGGGGATACATATGATGTTGAATGCATGTGTATATATAGATATATGAAGTAATGCTAGCGCAATCTACCTGCTGTGACAGATGCAAAATCAACAAAAGGCACACATCCAAAGGAACTAAAAAAAGTAATAATCTGCAATGCTGAATCACCAGTGATCATGTCTTACATGTGAAAGAAGAAAAGACGAGAAACGTTTATTCATGCAAAAACATACCTGCACAAACAAGTGCAGCGCAAACTACTCTTTTCACTGCTTTGTGTTTTTGTAAGTGGAGCTAGGTTTTTATTATTTCTCTCAGTGGATGCAGTGTATACATTTTGTCTTACCATTTTGTATTTTAGGAAGATGGGGTTTGCGCCTCTGACCGATGGCCATTCCAACACTTAATAAGAGTGTTTTATTTATCCTTCTCTGTCACACCTTTTTAGGAAAAGCGTATCAACTTTTCCACAGGTGTGAAGCAGCTTCTGTTTCCTGCTTTTTGGGTGATATCAATGTTCAAACTATTCACTTATTTTAGCTTGAAGCATTCTCGGTGGGGAACAAGTAGAGTAAGTTGTTGGAAATCATTTGCACCCATTTAAGAGTTAAGGGAGTGGAGGTATAGGAACAGTGTCGTGTGTGTGAGTGTATGTGTGTGAATAAAAGCTGATTAAAATAGAAACCATTAAAAATGGTGCCATATAGTGCGACACGCCGGAAATATTCAGCCTACATCTCACAATAATCAATTTGCTCTTAGGTAGGTCTGAAGCACTACATTATTCCAGTATATCACTGCTAACTGTGGACATGTTAGGAAAACATGATATCGTTAAACTCCATTTGTGAATAGCACTAGTCAAGGAAGGCACTAATCGAAAACCAGTAAAGATATCTGACCTTTTACATTGCTCGCTGTTTTACCTCAAGGTTTTAGGCTAACCCACCAATATCACTGTTTCAGACATGCTTTTCTATGTTGCCTCAGTTAAATACTCTGTTTTGTAAATGTTATTTTTGTGATTTTGGTTCTTGTTTTGTATTCTAAAGACCAAAAATAAAACAAATATAAGGATAATCTTTGCTTCCTGTTCTGTCGTGTTGTGTTTTTGGCCCTCAACTGTACCTGGGGGATAGTTTTATATATTGTTAAGAGCTAGGCAACGCAAGTTTATTTATATAGCACATGCAACAACAAGGTAATTCAAAGTGCTTTACATACAACATAAAAAAAGAGTTGTAGATAATAGCTTGCCTGAAAGACTGGGCACAGGAAAATGTATTTAGATGAGTAATTACACAATCTCATTCATAAACTATATTGTTAGCCAGACAGGTGGTTTGTAATCAATCTTTAATATGTAGACAACTGATAGATTGCATGTGCGGCTAATAAAAATGGAGGTCAACTATGTTTCCCTCATTTATAGGAAATCTTCCCCACATCCAAATTAGGCCCTATATTCCCTCGTGATCTAGTCTCACAATTTTAGGAAATTGTGTTTGTGGTAAAGCTGTGTGCAAGTGAGGGGAAACTGGTTTAAATCTGAGCTCAATCGTTTTCTCTCCTTTGTTTATGAATTAAAAATAAGTCTGTGTGTGGGTAGTAGTGTGTAGAAGAAGAATTCCTTTATTAGTCCCGCAATGGGGAAATTCAATTTTTTTCACTCTATTATTGTTATTCATGTTACACACACACACACATGCACAGACAGGACCCATATACATGCAATTAATGGAGAGATGTGAGAGCGAGGGGGCTGCCAGTGACCGGCGCCCCGAGCAGTTGGGGGTTCGGTGCCTTGCTCAACAGCACCTCGACAGTGCCCAGGAGATGAACTGGCACCTCTCCAGCCACCAGTCCACACTCCATTCATGGTTCACACCTATGGACTGAGCTACTGTAGTAATTCTTTAATTTTCTTTGTAGGGTAACTTTTCTAATACTTTTTTAAAATCTGAAAACACATTCAATTCAATTCAATTTAATTTAATTTACAGTGCCAAATCATAACAAAGGTTATCTCAGGACACTTTACAGACTAGGTATAGACCACACTCTATGACTTAAAATGCAGGTGAAATGCTTAATTGTATTATTAATCCGAGGGACCACATGTTTGTTTTTTTTTGCTTGTTTTTTAATTATTTTTGTTTTTTAAGAAGGGACAATGCACATTAACAAGAGCAATGTCACACATGTAAATGTGCCAGATTTAGCCATACAGGCTAATTTTCATCTGAAGTCCCTGGCAGGTTGAAAGAACACAGACACGCTCCCATTAAAATACTGGGGCTGTAATGGCAGAATCAGCTCTACCTAATGTAAAAATATCTAATTATGCCCAAACTGCACAGAATCACTGTTCAGTTGTAGTAGCAGGTGTGAACAGGAGGGGGCGTCGCAGGCGGAAGTCCGCGGTAGACGATTCCAGAACAGCAGCAGAAGAAGACTCCGCGGCATTAAATAGGGCCCGCGAATTTGGATTTTGTTTTGGAGTAACAAACATGGCGGCGTCGCACTCATGGATGTTATATTAACACATAAAGCTGCCAATACCTTACCCTATACACCTCTGCTTGTTCCCTGGACTCGTTGGCGTAAGTCTTAATTTTGAAAGCCGAAGTTGTCGCTAATTTAACGTTTTCTAACGGCTGTTAGCATGTTTTTAACGTCAACGTATACGGTTAAGTGAAGTTTAATTTGACTGTGGGGAAATGTAAAGACGGTTTAAGTTGTGTGGTGTCTCTTATTCAAATATCTCAGTAGCGAGGAGTGGACGTTTAGCTTTAACGTTAGCCGTTAAGCTTTAAGTCGTTATTTTAAATGTTCTCCGGTTATTGTAGGTTTGACTTTGGGTAAGGTGACATTTTTGGGTCAGAGGCGTAAAAACCTCCAAAACATGACCTTTATTATGTCAGTTTGATATTCAACATTCATTTGATATTCAGAAAAAAATCTGCATTTAAACCATTTAATTCCTCATGTATCACAAGGCTTGTTGAATGAAATATATTTTTTATTATTTTATTTTTATGATTTCTAACCTGTTGATTTCAAACCACTTTGGCTTTTGCCTGTGAGCAAATTTTGCCAGAGTTTTATTTTTCTATTTTTTTTTTTTGTACAAAACTTGCATCTATTATTCCTCCTCTTTGACCTGTGGATGTCAACGCACTTTTGCAACATAAGGACTAATATTACTCATGTATCACAAGGCTTGTTTTTGATTAAAATATATTTTTTATGATTTTTAACCTGCAGCTTTCAAACCACCTTGGTGAGCAAATTTTGCCTGTGCTTTTATTTTATTTATTTATTTATTTTTTTTTTTACAAAACTTGCATCTATTATGCTTCATTATCTTTGACGTGTGGATGTCAACGCACTTTTGTAACATAAAGACTAATATTACTCATGTATCACAAAGCTTGTTTTTGAATAAAATCTATTTTTTTATGATTTTTGACCTGGAGATTTCAAACTGCTTTGGCCTGTGAGTAGTAGTGTGTGCAACTATGAGTCATTTGGTCAACATTTACATTTTTTAATTTTTTCCTATATTCCATTTTCGGATCTTTCAGTCGCAGTGAAAGCTGGGGTCATTTCCGGGGGCAGTAGTAGCCAGGGACAGGTCACTGAAACCGGGGACGTCTGGTCACCCTAACTTTGGGTTATAAGTTAATACAAAAGAGATACAAACTGGTCCACTTTTATGAGTTTGTCGCATACTGTATAGTAGTTAACGTTGGTATTTGACATTGAGAGACCAACATGTAAGTGCACTAAATCATAATACCGAATTATGTGATAAAGATGCGTCTTTCCAGGTAGTTTTGGAGGATGAGCAGCCCAGGACAGAGCAGTGGGACACCCACCACTAACCTCTTTGATGATTTATGGAGGCAGCTGGGAGAGTGCCACCAGAAGGCCCTTCAAGGTAACCATGATGGCTTTTATCTAGCCTAGACATAAAGTGAATTTCCTTAATGGCTTCATCTACGTATAAACTGCAGTCTGTCACTAAAATGTAATCTATTTAGGTTTTTATTGCATTGTGTTTTGCACGCGTCAACACTGCGTTTGTTGCCGTTTATAGAACTGGAGGCAAAAGTGAGCAAGTTGAAAAAGGACCGCTGTTTGTGAGTATACTATGTCACTAACTTTTAAACATAAGGATGGTTTTAATAACATTATTTTTGACCCAAATCATTCGTGAGTGTTTGAATGTAGTCTTGTCTCCATTATTTACCTCACTTTATTTGTTTTCCTACAGAGATGCTCAGAGACTTGAGGTGTTCTACAGTCGCACCCAGCAGCTGAAGGAGCAAAACAAAACCCTGCAGCATACCATAAGTCTCCTGGAGGAAAAGTAACTTCCCACCACAGCAGGTTCATTTTCTTAAAGACGATATGTAACAAAGACCAGCAACTTTTTCCCTGTTTCCAGGTTCCATGCAGGAGAGTGTGATCGATGTGCCATCTTAGAGGAAAACCTGAAAAATAACCAGGATCAGAATTTGTGCCTCATCGCCAAACTGAGTGAGTTTACTCATTATTCTTATTATTCCATTGTCAGATAGAGGTGATGAACTGCAGTTAACAACCCTCCCTGTTGTAAAAATAATAATTCTTCTATGTTATGCTTACGGGTTAGGTTCAGGGCTGATATGGGCAAACTTTGAAGGTCATTCTGGTAAAGTAGATCGTTTAAACTCTCTCTCTCATATGGAAGGCAAGGCAAGGCAACTTTATTTGTATAGCACTTTTCATACACAAGGCAGACTTAAAGTGCTGCACAGGTAGGAAAACATTTGGTCAAAACAGGTTAGGTCAGAAAGTGGTTGATTTCTGATGGAAATTAGGACCTTAACTGACCCTTTTTAATTTTTAACATGTAACCTATATCAAGTTTTCTCAGGTTTGTCATTTTAGCCATGCTAGCAGCATCACTCCAGAGACGGCGGTTGGTCTACCATTTTGGTCCAGACTGAAATATTCCAACAGCTGTTGAATAAATTGCCACAACATTTTAAGTAGACACACATGGTGTCTAGAGGATGTATCCTAATGACTTTGGTCATACCCTGACTTTTTCTGTAGCACCACCAGCAAGTATCCTGAGAAATAGCTCAACATATGTGATGTAGCGTGTGTGAAATACTTTGTGTGTCGTTTGTTCCCCCAGAGAGTGAAAGAAACGGCCTTGAGTATGAAAATCGAAAACTATATGCTGAACTGCAAACATTAAAGATGTCTGGGTAAGCTCTTTAGTGTGTTCAATGGAATTTTCGATATTTAATCGGCTGTTTGTTTTTTTTGTTTTGTTTTTTTGTTCTATAAAAAAAAAGCTAAAGTGACTTTAAATACTGTAGAACTTCCAAATCATATGGCTTTGATTTCAAGTCAGGTTTCAAGCGTCCTCTGTGCATCTGTATGCGAAGACAGGTTTATAGCTCCAGTTTAGTTTTTAGGCTGTGGTGGAAGTTTCGGTTCCCAGTTAAACATTGCAGGTGCTTTCTTTGATCAGTTCAGAGCCCCAGCAGGCCTCTTCCCCGGAACAAGAAGAAGGCATCATCCCAGATTCACCAGTCCTGCCAGGCTCGCTGCCTGTGGCAAACAAACTGAAGAAACGGAAAAATACTGACAGAATGAAGTATGTTCGCTATGCAGAGCTACCTCTACCACAGTGTAACAACACGCTCTTCAACGGTCAGTCTGCTTTTAAGTAACTTTCAGACCTTTAATGCCCTTTTTTGTTGTCTTAATAACCTGTTTGGTCAACTCTTCTAATGTGGTCTGTTGCCTTTTTGTTTTTTTAAAGTACTGGATAAGGAGCCTGTTGACGCTGCAAAGAATCCTGGGAGGACTCAAGTGCTTGTACCCAACACATGTGAATTGGACGCACCCCAAATCTCAAGTATGACTTAATCCACTCCTATTATATCACCAGTATTTTAGTATTAAGAAGACTAGTTCTTCAGTCCTCAGTTAGCAATGGGCAATATTTATCTACACAAACTCACCCATCATATCAGCCTAATTCACACGGTGGGGCTGCAAGAGGCGTTGCTGTGGAAGTCACCCTAAAGTCTCAGATTAGATTCTCTCTACTCAGAGAAAAGTAAAATACAAACTGCCTCCTACTACATACCAGTCCATGTGAAATGAAGCAGCATAGATTGCCAGAAGTGGTAGATGTAATTATACATTTTGCATTTTTAAAAAAAATCTTGTCTGACATGATTTTTGGGAAGTGAAGATTGAGCATTTTCAGTTGCCATGTGTGATTGTGAGATGTGTAAAAGTGTTGGGTTTCATTTCAGATGATGGAAACCTAAATCCGGAAGAGGCTATAGCAGAAACCTGTGGCCTTGAACTTACTGAGAAGCCTAACATGGTAGGTAGAAGGTTCACCGTGTGAACTGAATGGTTCTATCTTCAAACTAATGTAGCTCTTTGGATTGATTTTGTCTGTAATTTCTGTCCTTGTTATATTTTCTCAGAAAACTGTGACAGCTGCAGGCCAGAAAAGCAAGGCAAAGTCTACCTGGAAGTTTGGCGTTAGTTTAAAGTAAGGATGGCAACAGTCTGGACATTTTTTTGCTGAATACCTTGGTTGTATCATGAGTTTTAAATGTATATTTAGACTTCAATTCAATTCAAATTCAAAAAACTTTATTTTTCCCCGGGGGGCAATTCAGGGCACACAGAGCAGCAAATAACGACAGCGCAACTATACAAAACATTTTAACCTAACAACAAGAATAAATTGTAAAAGATTAAGGGTCAGGATGTTAGTGTTTTAGTACAGGTTAGAATCCAGTCAGAGTTAGATAGGGAGAACATCGTTGGCGTGAGATGTAGAAAGACATGAGTGTATCAGATGTAAGCAGACATGTGAACAGGTGTATATAATGTAAACAATGTAAACATGCAGTAGACTGTTGAAACAGGTATGAACAAAACTGTAGTGCAGAAAAGATATAAGTGGACAGTGATCGGATTCAGATGAGGTCTGACATGATACATGTGTGTAATGAGCAGACGTAAACAGAACTATAGTGCAGTAATAGAGTATAAATATAATATATAACTATAAGCTATGTGCAGATAATAAATAATAAAGTGATAGACTTGTCACAAACACTGTAGCAGACAACAATACATGATGTTATCCCCCAACCCCTTAAAACTCCATGAATTCTCTTTAAAGGTCCCATATTGTAAAAAGTGAGATTTCCATGTCTTTCTTTATTGTAAAGCAGGTGGAGGTGCGACAAATAATGTGAAAGTATCGAACCATTTAATCCACAGAGAAAGGCACACAGCCCGTATTCAGAAACTGTGCCTTTTAAACGAGCCATCAGGACGTCTGTACAGTTGTGATGTCACAACTATACTACAGTGTATACATAAGTAGGAAGTGTCGCTATAGTGCCGTTACAGTCATTCCCCGGCTGCAGTGGTGGCACAGACTACACACATCCTGTAATAGAAACCCAAAATGCAAGTATGAACCTGTAAATTAGCATAATATGGGACCTTTTTAAAGCAACAAATTTACAACAACCTTACAGTACTATACAACCTATTTTTTTTTTTAAAGGTTTCAATTTCACCCGTTTCCTGATTATTTTTGACTGTATTCTAGCAAAAAAACAAACATTCCAATAACATCTGAACTTGTTTCCCTGCTTTAAGACCATACCCCTCGTCTTCATCCACGCTGCATCACAGTCCAGACTCGACCACAGAAAGGTCCCCATCACTGCTCTCAAGTTTCAAAAGGTTCTCGGAGGATGGCTCCGTTAACAAGGCAAAGCGAAAGAAGGAGGAGAGTGAACCAGAGGCGCGAGAGAAGGACAAACAAGGAATCCAGGAAGGACAGGACGAACCGAAGGACGGCAAACACATAAAACCTGAACTGGTCAAACGAACCTCCGCAACTTTAAACAATCGAAGCTTCAAGAAGGAGGACAGCAAGGTTAGGGATGTGCCCAGAAGGCTTGTATGAATGTGTGTGTTGGGGAAAGCAGCATGTCAGATAGCAAGACAATTTGAAGCAGTATGTTTGTCCTGACCTTCATATAAACATACTTTGATCCACCATTTCTGAGACACTTCTTACATCTATAAAAGTGCCTATGATATAATATATAAGCGATATAATACAATTCCTCCATATGTTTTAAAATGCCATGTGATTCTTCTAATATTTAACAGGTGCAGTCAACACAAACAGGGCTTTCCAACCAAAGCCCTGCTTTCAAGAAGCCAAATGCTAAAGAAGCAAACGAGGACGGTGTCGGCTGGAAAGGCACACGTATAGGAAAAGATGGTGAGCTTTCTGTCCGGTTGCAGGCAGAATGTGTTGTGCCTGACGAGCTTTGCACTACATGTCATTTTCTGTTTGCTTATTGCTCAATACATTTTTTATAATCAGTTGGCTAAACTGTGGCCAATGCTAACTCTGCTTTCCCAGAGGAAAGGAGGTACAAAGTGGAGCCCACATGGAGCATTGACCCCGCGCTCGCCCTGTCCATGTACGACAGTGAGTGGAGAGCAGACGAGGTACAGTCACTGGGGTTCTGTGCCTTGTTTTAGCAGCCAAACTGTATCATGCTGAACAGAAATGCATTTTATTTTATGTTCATTCAACTTGGATTGTTTTTTTTAACTTTTAATTTCATTTAGCAAATACCAGAGAGCATCTACCTTTGACAACTGTTTCTGTTCAGAGACACATGTCAGGATTGTTTTGACTACTTAAAAACATGAATCTTTGGACTTGTTCATCTGCAAATATTGGATAGTTGGTGTCCCTACCAGGCTGTATATGTGCATATCTGTTTATATTTCAGCCAAAGGAGGAGGAGGAAGAAGAAGAAGTAGAAGATGATGATGATGATGAGCGTCATGGAGAATTGGTAGATACCGACCGCACTTGGGTCAGTCACAGCTTACTCCAGTGTCGGGGAGAAAATGCCCAGGACAGGAGGGACCGCGTGTCTGGTGAATAATTAAAGTTGTGGTGAACTGCTGCTTTTTAGAATGAATGCTTCCTAAAATGCTTTGACTGACTGAGGTTAAAGACAAGTTGATTGGTTTTATCTGCAGCAGTTAATATAATTTTGTCAAATGTGTTGTAACGCAGATTTTAACAAGATGTGTCTGCTCTTTTAGGACTGGGCAAGAAAGCAAATGACAGTTTGGATATGATGTTTGAGACGACAGCTGACGTGGAGTACAAGTCCTACAACTGTTCGCACTTAGGTCAGAGCCAGCCCTGTGCTGATGAAGATGATGACGGTGATCATAAAGAAGAGGAAGAGGAGGATGATGGTAGGCTATTTGGCTTGGATAAACTTTTTGTCATCGTGTAATTTGACCAGTGTTTCGTTTGACGCTGGTTCTAAAATTTGACTTCATGTCCTTGTTTCAATCTCCACGATCAACAAGATCCTCATGAAAACACTATGAGCCAAATAAACAGGCGCAAAGCACAGTAAGAAACACTTAATACTCCATGTTGTCATCCTTTGGGGTGTTTTATGCAGAAAAGTGAAAAGATAGATTCCAGTTTTGCATTGTCGATTTCCCACAACCAACATTTTCTCTCTTTGGATTAGACCTCCAACATTTGCACACGTGGCCGTCGTGCGCAAGAAAGACGAGAGAAGAAAACTGAAGGGCACTACCTGCAAGGAATGTGAGATTGTAAGTATTTTGATGATAAAGTCAAAGTCACACTGACTGTGAATGTTTTATCACAGACCCTGCTCTAAGGGTGTTTTTTTTCCCAACAGTATTACGCCCATCTACCAGAGGACGAAAAGCAGAAAAAGCTGTCCGCGTGCTCCAGGCACCGGTTTCTGTATATTCCTCCTTGTACTCCTGAAAACTTCTGGGAAGTTGGTTTCCCATCAACTCAAACGTGCATTGAAAGAGGTAATTCACTGGTTGTTGTTTTTTTTTGCTTTTTAGTGAAACCCTCCGTGTTGGTAAAGCATGAGCAGAACATGGTAACACATCTCCCTGCGGGGATCCATTAACGGTCATTCTCACAATGTCTTCATTGTTGCATACATGTACTAAGATGCCGTTTTCTTTATAGGTTATATCAAGGAAGAGAAAACCCCCCAGGCACGTACTCGGAGAAGACAACCATTCAATGCTTTATTCTCCCCGAAGCAGAACCAGCAGGAAAGCTAAAAAAATATATATATTTTTATTTTTTTCTCAATACAAGTACTGTTTGACATTCGCAGAGAAGAAGTTCAGTATATGAAGAAGTGTTAGATTTGCCCTGAGTACACTGAAGCTCTGTATTATACAGTGACCTTATTTAGAACGTTGACTGCTTGTCATCTGTTTTTTCTGTTTTTTAAGTTAATAATGTCGGTGTGTTGTCCGCATGTATAGACGGAATGGTTTGTGTTAAGCTTTTCCTGATGGTGAGTTTGCTTGGGGTGTGTTTGGACGAATAAAAGAGTTATTCAATCAACAAGAAATCCACTTGGCTTTACCTCATTAAATGGTGCAACTCTTTATTCAGTGATTTTAAAGGTCTCACATAATGTTCATTTTCAGGGTCAAACTTGTATTTTGACTTTCTAAAAGAACATTTTTAGCTTTAGAGTTAAAAATCGCATTTTTGTCTTACTGTCGGTCTTAAACACTGGAAATCAAAATTGGAGAATGATTATGAATACTTGATTCATTTTGATATACTGTTGTTTTTTTATTGTACAGAATTCAAGACCTGACAGCTTGTTTAAAGGCACAGTTTGGCCTCTGCGGCTTGAGCGTTTTGATACATTCACAGTATTTGTGAAGCAACTCGAAAGACGGAAATCTTACTTTTACAAAATGGTACCTTTTTAATAGGCTAATAAATGTCGCTTTGTTTACACACAGCAAGCACACTATGTACTCAAAGATCATTTTATTTGGTCAGCTGATTGTCAGCGCAGCGATGAGAAATTACAAAAATGTGAAAAAATACATATTCTGAAAAATCTTTATGAAGTGCAAGTTGTGGCTTAATCCAAAGAGCTGCGACTTTCTCATCCCAGTCGGGTGTCTCTCTCAGAATACACCAGCAGGGCCTCTCCGACATGACTGACGACCACACTGCAACCACACAAAATCATAGGAATCATTTATGGTTTGATAATAACTCATCTGCATAATAAAGTACCTAAAATGAGCCGGTGATGTGCTTACCAAATAAGAGATGGAGTGTTGACGTCCATGTAGAAAATGAACGGGGAGAGGGACATGGCGGTAATCTGGAAGGAAAGAGAAGCGCAACAATCCGTACGTCAGGTGGGCAGTAGGTCATGAGTTCCTTTGAAGTGCATGTTTCCTAATAAACCTAAATTTAAAAGAAAATACACAATCACCTTGGACAAAAAAATCCAGACCCCAAAGTGCTCGAGGGACAATCCGCTTTTTAGTTTGACTGTGGCCAGCAGCAACAAGAACCCCAGCAGTGCACTGTGAAATGACACCGAGGTGAGTTCTCATGTTGAAAGCAGACAATATAACACAAAGTTAGTTACACAATTAGACATCCCCATCATTAGAAAAGAAGTGTCACGGCTTCCCTGCCAGAGGAGTTCCTGACATAGAAGTACTTTGTAGTCTTGTTAATAATAAAACCTTTCCAGATCCTCTGAGCTTCTCTCCTCTCTGTCTGTATCGTTCCTGTCTCATCAATGCATGTTACTAATTCAACTTCTTCCCCGGAGTTGTTTGTTCTTTGTCGTCTCGCAGGTCTCTGCTGACCGTGGTGGTGCCTGCTGCCGTGGTCCCGCATGACGCTTCCTGCTACTATTATAATCTATAACCTTAGCTGTGCTTGTTTCTACTATTCTGCTGTATTAACTGCCATAACATATAAGTCATATTCACATTACTATAGATATTATTATAGTTACTGGAAGTGTGTCTGTCTCTGTCATTGTGTCTGTCATTGTCTCTCTCTCTGTCCATCTGTCTGTCTTTTCTCTCTTTCTCTCTCCTTTTCTTCCTCCCCAACCGCTCAAGACAGATGTCTGTCCTCCACAGAGCTGGGTCTGTCTGACGTTCCTGCCTGTTATAGTGAAGGTTTTCAACGCCACTGTGTGCATCAGATTGCTTTTACTCATGGGGGAATTGTTGGGTCTATGTAAATCATAAATAAGTCATAGAGTGTGGTCTTTACCTACTCTGTAAAGTGTCCTGAGATAACTTTGTTATGATTTGGCACTATAAATAAAATTGAATTGTTTATATAGAAACGTGTTATTAGGACTCTGTAGATACAGATCCACTTGAACCATGTATCTGTAGGCCTCCACATGCTCTAGTTAACGGTTCGTGTTGTGCACTTCTCTGATAATCCCGCACAGTCACATTGACAGTCTGGGCTCCGCGCCAAGTGACAACTGGCACCTACAGCATGTTCTATTTTGACCCTGGATAAAGTATAATAAAGTGACGCTGCTTCTCACAACCTAGACCAGGGGTAGGCAATTCCGGTCCTGGAGAGTCACTGTCCTGCAGGTTTTAGGTTTCTCCCTACCCTCACACACCTGAGTCTAACAAGAATCAAACTGTGACAGGCATCAGCTGCTTGATAACAAGCACATCTTTAGAATCAGGTGTGTTGGAGCAGAGAGAAACCTAAAACATGCAGGACAGTGGCTCTCCAGGACCGGAACTGCCCACCCCTGACCTAGACGATTATTTGGCTGAGCCGATGTTCGTACTGAAACTGTTACGGTGGCTCTATTCAGTAAACAGTGGTTACCAACAAAACCCTGTTTCCTCTCACCTGGCACAGCAACCACAGTGAAATGTGTAGGACTGAAGGGAGGGGAACTCCATGGCGCCCGTGAGGTCACCTGTAGAGGGACAATGCGCTAATAACTCTAGGAACAAAATCTACATTAGGTTATTGCGACTTTCGTAGCATTTACGAACACAACAAATATGCGACACAAGCGTATGGTCATCCATACCTGAGGGGTGAGCGGCAATGGCCAGCAGCAGTACACTGTTATGGAAACGCAGGGAAAGCGGTTAGTTACTGAGAATATCTGATGTTGCATTCTTATTATCCATCTTTATGAATCACTGTAGCGTTTCCGTATGTACAAGCAAATACCTTTTACAATCGCTCTATTCAAAGAGGTTATCAGGAGGTAATTAAAATTCTGAATGGTTGGCTCTACCTCGAACCTTTCTGCTGCAGCATTTCCTGATTATAGTGACTCATCATGCTCCTTCTAGAGCTCCAGGGAAAGCAATAAACATTAGCCATCTGCATGTTTCATCAAATTTGTGAACCTGAAAGGCAGTTAGCTTGTCAGATGAAATCGGTTTATTATTATTATTATTATGGCTTAGATTTATAGAGCGTCTTTCTCAGTGCTCATGGCACTTTACAGAGTCCAGGTTCCATTCATTCACACGGACACACATGGTCAATATTATTGTCTATTGAGAAATAAATGATTGCTACGAACATTTGAGACATTGTAAAACCTTCCATCCGCACATGAAACTGGGTTTATTATCTGATCCGGTCGTTCAGAATAATTTATTCTCACCTGAACAAGTAGTTGATGCACTGCTGTTCAAGGTCACTACGATGAAAATGGCACAAAAAGAGTGTCTTTAGTGGTGTGTTTAAGTTACAAGCGTGTGAAAAGTACAGTGTTTTTTCATTTGGTTCCAAGAGCAGAGAGTAGATTAATAACTTGGTGTTCGATAAGGATCAGACGCACGAATAAGAAACACTCTCTTCATGCAAAGTCGTTTCTGCGTTTATGCTTCGTCATGCTTCCACTTACCTCAAATTACTGGATTTGTAGTGAACTTGAAACGCTCTGTATGCACCTGAAAGATGACACGATATTCTTATTACACTCTCAGGCCTTACTGTTTATCACGACACTTTCAATTACCTGGGGTGTCCCTCAAGGCTCTAACCTCGGGCTGCTGTTCTTCTCTTTATGTAACTCCTAAACAATCCTGGTTAATAGTGTAGCATCTCTGTACGTCAGACTTACCGACACAGAGCAGATGACCGGCAGCCCAAAGGTAACTAGTGAGGTCAAACTGCAAAACAGGCATACATGAGTTTATTTGGTGTGGCAAAGGACCCCAAAACAATGGTCTTCTTCGTCTCAAGTATAAATTATATTATTGTAATAAAATAAACCCCACTTTTTGATGATAATGAAGGATTACCTGAGGATCATGGAGGGGGAGGTTGACGGCTGAGAGCAGCATGAAGCATATGCTACGAGAAAAGGAAGCACATTTAAAGACAGTGATGTAAAAAGGGATTGTTTCATCTTTGGACTTTAGAGTATAATCTTGGTTTTATATATTACTGTTGCTGATCCCGAGCTAAACCTGTTTAATTGTTTACCTTTATCAACATCGCCACCATTATTATTACAAATCAGTAATTATGCTCCTTTAATGGGAGAACCAACGTGTTGAAATTGAACCGGCAATGAGTTGCATTGATACAACTCACCGCACCTCTCTACCCACTAATGTAAAACTAGAGAACAGCAGCAATACTTTAAACAAAGGACTCAAACAATGGCTAAAATCCAAACAATGGCTAAAATCAACAGTGCTCACATGAATAGCTCTTAACTGCTTGATTGCTTGATCATGTTGCCTTTGCTTTGTAGCTTATGTATTTACCTAAAGTGGGAAAATGTTGCATTTGGTTTTTATTTTTTATTCATTTGTTTGTTATTTGTTTGTTTATTTAGGGGGGGGGGATCTTTCCTTTCTTTCTATTTTAATTGTTTTATCCTTCAAAAGCCGCCTGTGGACAAGTGTTGCGCATAAGCACGTGTGCTAAAACACTCCAACAATGCATCTGGTTTGTCCAATTGCTATGTCCACATAAAAAAAATATTTAATAATAATAATAATTATAATTCCATCTGTGGAAGGGAAAAGTAGAAAAGCCCAAACCTGATCAATTTCAGCCATTGTGTCTTCTGTCGATAAAAAGAGAGATTACAACCCATTTTACAGAGTGGAACGCATCATAGTGACGGTTAAAGCTTGTACAACGTGGAGTGTACGGCCAAGGTCATAAAGCAGTGGTGCATCTGCCTCCTTTGTCCTCCATTTCCTTCCAGTCGATCAAATGAGAGGGAGAAGGACATAATTGTACATCTCCACACACAGCAGGCGGTGCAGGCACGTACCTCTCTCTGGACAACCTTCAGGATTACGTAACTGACAACATGAGAGGAATTCTGAAGAGTGAAGAAAAGAGGAATGTCCTGGACAGAGAAAAAGAAAAGGCTTTCAGATAGATCCCACTCGCTGAGCGACACGATTGCTTAGAACGGGTGTAATTGCAAAGATAGTGCATGTATAAGGGGGAAGGTTGTATGACATACTATGCTCGATAAGGCCCTGGAACCAGCATATATGTTCCCCACGAACAGGAGGGAGCCCGGAAGCCAGGAAAGAGCTGCCGATCTGTAACGCAACAAATACGCTCTTAGAAGAAGAAGAATTACTTTATTACTTTTTTCAATATTATTATTCATGTTATACACACACAGGCCCGAAATACACACACATGCACAGACAGGACCTATATACATGCAATTAATGGAGAGATGTCAGAGAGAGGGGGCTGCCAATGGATCGGCGCCCCGAGCAGTTGGGGGTTCGGTGCCTTGCTCAACAGCATCTCTGCAGTGCCCAGGAGATGAACTGGCACCTCTCCAGCCACCAGTCCACACTCCATTTAATGTCCACACCGGGACTCGAACCGGCAGCCCTCCGGTTCCCAGTCGAGTCACCTATACTTGCAAATACACAGGTTTATTTGCAGCATGAATCTTATATTAGTGAAGTACCTGGTGATGCGGCTCATTTCCACCCAACCAAACTTCCCAGAGAGTAGAAGCAGTGCAGCTCCGATAAATGTCTGCCATCTGGAAACACAAATATATAATAATATATAAATACATTTTTCCACGTTAAGGAACACACACAGCAGGTTTTTAATGTATAGGATGCACATGAGAGGCCGTTTTAATCAAGATACAGATTGAAATTGTTTAAGAATTACACACTTTTTTAAGAATTATGAACTACATGTGTTTCTCTTAACACTTGAAAGTGGCCTTAAAGGTCAGCATTTGACCAATTTACTCTATTTGTTGATGTTTGTAAGTGCATGCACACACATTGTAAAGACCGTGACAGGACAGAAGAGAGGTTCCACTTAAACCTTCACTTACTCACCCTTGGAATAAGGTTGGATATGTGAATTTTAACACTGACAGGACAAACTGGAAAGAAAAAAGGAGGAAATATAATTCAGGTCATGGGATTATCATGAGAAACAAAGCTGTGTGGTAACTTTTACATCATATATTCTGACACTGGGAGATGTTCCACCCCTCCAACCAAACTCCATTCAAAATTCTGCAAATCAAGTGTTTTCATAAGATATCTGCAATGCCACTTATCTGGTATAACACAACTGTGTATGCATTAGGATGGGTGGGATCCACACTTCGATTCGGCTACTTTTACACTATAGTTGTACACCCAACATGCTGTGTTTACAACTTCCTTTCCTGCGACTGTTATCTACCAAAATAAGAGTCGAGACTGTGTTAGTAGTCTTTGAAGGGGTCGCAGTAACTCGAGAAGCGTCTTAAATCGTGTTTACTTATTGGTTATGCTTGGTGATGAGGGTTACATTGCAATTTTCACGGGAATAAGTCACAGATACAAAAAAAAAAAATATCTGGAGGACTGGTTATGAATTAAATCGCTGGATAAAAGTCACAGTTTTAGTTTTCTTTTTAAAATTGTATTTATTTTTTTAACTCGGCTGAGGGATAATGTAGTAATAATGGAGTTAAAGCCCAAACACGTCGTCTCACACTCACCTTATTTGTGAAATATGATACAACGAAAACGAGGCTAAAAGCGAGGCCGGTGAGGTGTCTTCTCCACTGCATGTTGACCCGCAGACGCACCGCAGCGGGGACATGACTCCGGGCAGAAAGACTCTAATACATGGAGCCTGTTTTAAAGGGTTTCAAACTAGCGACGCTAAGAGATCAGGGAACTTCCCTCACTGTCCCCGACGACACGTCAAGACGCTGGGAGACAAAGATCGTCTATGTCTAGGGTGATCGCTCACTGGCACAATGTGCGTCTTTTCTCATTTTCTGGACACCATTTAGACTTAGACTTAGACAAACTTTATTGTCATTCACACACATTTTTTTCATGTATACAAACGAAATTCCGTTGCAAGGCTCCAGAAACCACCAAAAAATATACAATATAAAAGGTAAATATAAAATATAAAAGGAGGCAAGATATAGACATATCTACAACAAATAAAATATAAAATAGAATATAAAATAAAATAAAATATAAAATAAAATAAGATATAATATAGCATCTAAGTTGACAGAGTTGACAGCTGTTTGAAGTGAGTATTAGCAGTAGAATATGAAGTATAAATAATAAATAAACAGTGAACAGTGAATATAAACAGAGAGTAACAGAATGGAATGAGGTAGTGCAAAGTGTCTAAGTAAAGTGACGCAGTGTCCAGTAAAGTTTGGTATGAAAACAAACATATCAATAATGTATTTACTGTGATACATATGTCGGTCATGTACAGTTAGAAAGTATGGACTATAAAGCCCTTATATCAAATATTTTGGTGTCAATACGTGTATACCAGGATCTGTATGGAGGCATAGAAGAGGTAAAATGATTGGTTTATTAATGTAAAAGTTGATCTACAGACATTTCGTCACCAGCTGATTGGATAATCACTTAATTGAAGATGTGTAATGAAATGGGATTGGGATGGGATTACATATAAAGTCAATGCAAAGACGGGAATTTGCGGTGGTTTACGCAAATGTGGAATTCACTGCAATTATGTGTTAGGCTACTTAATATAGATTTGAATATAATAAGTATAATCAACTTTATTTGTATAACACCTATCGTACACAAACGTAGCTCAAAGTGATTTACAAGTCAAACGAGTAAAGGGCGGAAGATTTAAGCAAGTTAAAATACATTTTAAAGGAGTAAAATAACAAACAGCTAAAGCATTAAAGTTAAACTGTTATAATGGATATGCATTTGTAGGATTTATTTGGGGCTTGGCTGGGTAAAACAATTTATTGTGAGGCCTGGGAAATGGTTAACATAATCAATGGAAAAGAAAATGAATCCATAATAGTAATCATTAATTGTGAGTAAGCAAAAGAAACTCTTGCTTAAAGACAGTTTATCCTAGTTAGTAAAACATGGATTGATTTGGACCTTGTAGTGGTTTAAGTCCACTTGCCCTATAGCGGGTTTAATCCCATTTCATTACAAATCTTCAATTAAGTGATTATCCAATCAGCTGGTGACGAAATGTCTGTTGATCAACTTTTACATTAATAAACCAATCATATTAGGTGTGACAGATAACTTCCATTTTTTTTGAGTTCATCTAATGCTAGATTATTTTCAGTGAGGGGATGGTATCCTGAAATAGAGTCAGAGTGAGCGCTCGCTCCACTCCGTTGTTAAAGCATCGTTTGTCTCAGGATCGGTCACGTGGCCTCCGGCAAGTTTCCGTGTTTGGGTTTTTTTTGGAGGTGAGCACCGGAGACTGGAGCTGCTCGGTGCCCGCGCCTTAGAGGATGGTGTGCAGTCATGGCTTTTTTAAAGACGCAAGAACGAACCAAAGAAAGGTTTGTGTCGCTTCTCCTCTTGTTAGCGGAGCATTAGTTCAGGTAGGGGAGGTCATTTCGGGGGGCTTCGGTCTCGAGCTCCGCGGTAGGAGCGGTGTGTTTTTCTCCACTGTGGCTGAATCCCGTCATCACGTCAGTCAGGCTGAGCCACTCAGCTAATGAGAGCTCCTGTGTCAGCTGAGGGATGCACTCTTGTTGTTCAAGGCGCTGAATGAATGGCCTGGGTGGGGAGCAGGAGTTTAGTCCCTGGCTGTGTGCGGGTAGTTATATTTATATTTGAACGCAGGGAACCTACCGTGAACCCTGCTTTGACTTCTGTAACCTTCAATAAAATCCTCACGAGGCTATTTCTGACCTGACATCAGCGACAACATCCATGTACAACTGATACAGAGCTGTGCAGCAACCAAAGTGCATTAAGGAACATATAGCGGGTCGTCCTCCATTCGCGAGATTGGCGGTTCGATCCCCACCTCCCCCGGCCCACATGTCGAAGTGTCCTTGGGCAAGACACTGAACCCCGAATTATGTAAATGTGGTGTAAATGATTAGATTAGATGGTATGTAGATGTCCACTGTCATCATTGTGAATGGGTGAATGTGACAAACACTGTGAATGCGCCTTGAGTAGTCAGAAGACTAGAAAGGCCCTATATAAGTACAAGTCGATTTACCATATCGGCCATTGTGAACAAGTGGATAAAGAGGTATTGAATAAGTCTGCAATGATTTCTACATGTTTCAAATGCACCACAACAGCCAGCTTTTCAATGATGTTCCCTCTGGCCCTGATCTAAAGTGAGGCATTAGATTTCATTTGACTCAGGGTTTTACTTTGCCAGCAAGAAGAGCTGAGGATCAACTATTTCAGCTCCAGTGAAGTGCTGTGTTCACACTAGTGTTTATTAGTATTAGTGTACAGGTGTGTCCATGTAAGACACTTTAGATCAGCTTTTGCTTCAGTCACCACAGCTTACAACTAGAGATGCACCGATCCATTTTTTCCGATCCAGTCAGATACCGATACCTGGGCTGAGCGTATCGGCAGATACCCGATATCGATCCGATCCTCCTGTTGAGTGAACGGACCGTATACCTGTCCATGTGCGTGAAGGGATCAGGCTTGACATAAACATTTAGCCTTGTTCAAAAAAAGGTCACAAATTAACACAGATCTAAATGTACTTAATATTATTTATGAACAAATAACAAAGTGTACATTAGAAGCAAAGAGAAATAAATAACACTTCCATATGAATTGCACTGCAAACAGATATTTTAAAATCTATACAAAACCCTAGTGTGGAAATATAGAACGGAAGTGACTAGATCGCTGTAACTGTGGCGCTGTGTTTGATATTAATAAAAAAAGAAATGAATGGATCAATCATCAGATATCCGAATCAGCTAATTAGCCAATATCGGAGCCGATATCCAATCCAGGTATTGCATCTCTCCTTACAACAATGCGGTGATCATATAAACTTCTCCCAATCATTTAAAATCCCGTTGTGTTGCACTCATTCAAATCATTTTTTATGGAGGTAACATGAGGCCGGGGAGGGCTGTGGCACTAAAGGCTGAATGAGTTCTATCATGACACTGTCAAAGAAACTGTATTATTATTCAAACCCTTATTCTCATAATTGTGATCATTCTGACTCGAGGGTCATGCTAACATTACCCCTCGCCACCTTTTGTTTTGAAGATTTGTTGAAACCCAACTCGGGCTGAACAACGCATCAGAAGCTTCCAAAAGCTTTTCAAATCCAACCCTCCACTCAAAAATGTGTGTTTTTCCTATCGTTGCTTCTCTTGGATGTTTGACCACCATTGTGCAGAATGACGTATGGGCTTTTACTTTCATCTGCTGTAGGGGGGAATGTTTAAGACGTGTGTGTGCAAGCCTGGTTTTGTGACGTCCCAACTAGTTTGGAAGCTAAATGGTCCAGTGTGCAACTGTGTGATGTGGAAGATTTAAGCCTCCAGTGCACAGACAATATACTAAGAATTCATTTTTTAAAGAAGTAGGAGACGTCGTGGATTCAGCAGATTTTAAAAATATAATATAAAAAGATTCTGTATTTGAGAATGTGAGTATGTATGCAAGTATGCGAGTGTTTGCATCGATCCTATACCGCTTTTTATATTTTCAATGCACTTGTATCGGTTCGGTTCACGATATTGGCAGATGGTCAAGTTCAGGTATTGGATACCAAAAAAGGATAAAATGTCGGAACATCTCTTAATATGTTTAACAAGGTAATTGGCCTATTTTAAACGCTTTTACACATATGAAACGCTTGTCCAAAACAGGAAAAAACTCAGGAATTAGCCTCCTGAATTAGCTGTTGTTGCTAACAACATATGGATCTAGCCTACTTCCCAGCTAACTAATTAGTCGACTGTTCATCTGCACACACCTGTTTGTTTACATGTCGGTAAACACTAGTGGCATTTCCCAAATCCCTCCCTGAAAGGTGGTGAGTTCAAAGTCAGAATGAGCCAATAGTCAACCTTGGTCTCTAACCCTTGATTAGGATATTTGACACAATATTTAGGGTTTTAGGACTATTTCTAGCCTACAGGCCTGGCACATTTCTTATAATGACGTGTAAGTCTATGAACTGCTTTAGGCTCAGCTCAGTTTACGTTTACTCAGTTTAAGTATTTTTCACGTGAATTCATGTTTTACTATAAAATATGAGTCAGAATGGAGGACATGAAAACGCAAAGTAAGGGTTTCACCATTTAAAGCTGTGATTTGAAGATTTTTCTCCGTATGAGAATAAGACAAATATCTAAAAGAGAATATAAACCATTTCATTACCTATACTGCTACACCACAATGTATGAAGCTACTTAGTTCTGTAATTAACATCTGCTTATAATTCACACACACACACACACACACACACACACACACACACACACACACACACACACACACACACACACACACACACACACACACACATTTTGCTGTGGACTTAGTTTCCATAGTACCATATTAATTATTTTGTAGCTTGTACCTGGGTCTGACCAAAGATGAAGCATGATAAAACCAACAGATTGCCACCATATTTGTTGTTTGGCACATCCAGTCAGCAGCAGTGGAATAACTGAGTCAGTGTCAGCCACACTGTTGCACTTTATGTACCTTTTGGGGTCGGATTTGATGGGAAGAGGCTGCTGTTTGTCCAGTTTAAACAACTTTTAGGATTTCTGGAAGGTGTGGAAGGTGAAAGGCTTAAGATGAGCAGGAAGTCCATGAAGCTTTTTTTGAAAATGTACTCTCAATATTCAATTCAATTTTATTTATAGTGCCAAATCATAACAATATTGAGAAACATTACCTTTAACAATAATTACCTTTACCTTTTTTACTTCCCAGTGTTTTTGGAAAGTATTTTGGCTTCTTGGACTAACTCCGATTCAAATAAGATTAATATATATATATATATATATATATATATATATATACAGCAGAGATACTACACCCCGGCACTGAAAAATAAACAAATCTTCACAGTACACCACTCTAGTGACCTCACCTGAGGCAGTTTTTCAGATTTCCTCCAAATGTTTTTCACATATGCAGTTATACTCCAGAAGACCTGTAAACAGAGTAATGTGTAAAATCTGTAGTTCATAATTTAATATTTCCATGTCTCACTGTGCTCTCTTGTTTTCCCTAGATTTTCTCTCCTGTTGCTGGATTTGGAAGAATATTATTTTGAGCAGCACACTGCGTATCACGTGACAGCCGGTTCAAAAAAGGAGAGGTAATTTAGATCAAAGAGTGAAATCAGTCTCTTCAGTACATGTAACATATGTGACTATATGAACGTGATTTCTCTGTCAGTCTTCAGAATAACTTCACACGTTTCTTTTTGTTTGGACCTTCCCGTCATAATACGTGATAACCCTGATCACCATGTTGTGATGCCAATCCAAACCTCAGTAGTGTGTAAAAACCATTATAAGGTGTAAACCCCAAGATATGCTTGTACAGTAGCACTTTTATTGTATTTATGAGGTGTTTGCGGGTATATTAAGGCAGGTCTTTAAAGCGTGTGGCGGTTGTGTTAGCCTACAAGGAGCAGCTGTTCAAACATCACCTTATCCTGTTTATCCTGTATGAAGGCTTGAGCAAACTCAAAAAAAAAGTCACACGCCTCTCGGGAGAAGATTATTCAGACAATTTCGTTTTATTGTCCTGTCAAAGCGGGCGGGTGTGTCCAATAAGGAGAAGGGACTCACGCTGACATGTGATTATGAACTTGAACGTGTATAATAAGTGTCTTTTGCCTCTTTATTTGGTGTTATTAGTCTAATTCTGCCATAGACGTATGGTTTTATACACAGTTTATGTTCAACAATGTCAGATTAGCCTACAGATCTGCTTTACAGTACAAAACAAACACAACTTCCTTTGCATGTATTGCTCTTGGTATATTAATTCTGTTTCTATGAAGTATTGTTTGAATAAATTACGGTTTAGGAGATTTTTTTTTTCTTTCTTTTTTGACAAACAAGCATTTAATGAGCATTCTTCAACTTTCTTAAAAGAGCTGTTAATCATTTATTGCGGTCTTAGTATAAATGTTGTTAAAGTCAATTAAAGGGGCTCGTGGCTAACAGTGCTAACACGCTAACAAGCTATTTTTCTTTCAGAAAATTCCGAGGCTCGTTCAAGGTCTGTTCCAGATCTGTCATTTTTGATCCAGAGGATCTTACAGAGCCCATTTTAAAGGTTTGTTTTTTTATTTTTATGTAGTTTTATAGTCATGTAGAGTATATTTTTTAACTCTTGCCAACAGATAAAATATAAAGTTGCCACGCATTGGAAATATTAATATGAAAAGCGTCACATAGGAACCATAAAGTTCATATTATCATTCATTAAGGAAAGCTGAAGATATAAGAACTAACAGAATATATGCTGTTTGAAAGAAAGTACAACATTATTTATTCATTAGGGTCATGTTTTTCCTGGATTTTATACTGTGCACTGTGTGTCTGTTTAACACTGGATATAATAACCAGGTCATTGTAAATCATGGTACAAGCTCATTTGTTTCATCTGTTTCTGCAGATTCCTCTTCGAGACTGTAAGAAGATTGAGTTTGTGGAGAGAGACAACAACCCTTTCAATGAGTGAGCATGCTTCCATCTCGAGCTCACTTCACACGCTGATGTTTATTCAGTTTGTCAAACTGGTCCGCTAACTTCAAAATGGCACGCAAATGTTGTGTGAACTCTACTCGATGACCAGTTTTGAAACATCTCCACATAATAAAGGCTACATCTTATCATTTAAAACAACTGCGGTGCTGCTTTTGAGGCGGCGTTACAAGGAAGTTCAGCTCTGAACACATTTGATGTCGAGCAAAATCCCAAAATGCAATGTCTGCGTTTTTATCTTTGGATCTGGTTTTGTTTGAAACTTTCCTTTTAAAAGCCATGTAAGTAAAGAAATGAACCACAGTGATTTTGTTTGTATATGAACTTGTTTGTGTCTTCCTCACAGGCCGAGGCCATCTGCCATCTGTATTTCATGTGTACAGGTGAGTCATTAAAATGTCATGTTTGTGACACATTGGTCTTCAAAGATGCACCCAGCCGCATGACTTGTCACACTGTTGTTTCACTTGTCTTTGACTGACTAGATTTATTACCTTTAATTGTCCCAGTGTATTATTTGTCATGACAGCTTTTCAAAACACAAATACCATTTTCACTTTCATTTCAGGTTATTTACATCAAAGAGAGCAATGTGATCGCACCTTACAGAAATGAAAGGGTGAGTCAACCGATACTCAACAGAGGTTCTCTTTAGTGCTGGGCGGTGTGACCAAAATTTGTGTCATGGTAGTTATTTATTTTCTTTTTTAGGATTGTGGCAGTTCATCGCTGTATTTTCTTATTTTTTTTGCATATTTACAATTCCAGGTTTATAATGGCTTATTGTACTGTCAAGAGAACATGATCTAAAAACATACCCTTCTGCAGTGTAATCTTGTAAATGTACTTTTATCAGTGTCACAAATAGTTGTGTGTCATGGTGTTTTTCCCTGTTAAAGTTGAAGGTTATTAATTGCTGTGTTAAAAGTTATAACGGTTAGTAAGAAGGGTATGCAGATAGTAGGTTCCACTGTCAATACACTCACAGCCAAACAGTAGCGCTTTTCATGTCAACAATGTGCTTCCTATTGGTCTGGTGTTTGCATCGACTTTACTGGGCTCTAAATGTGTCTGTTTGTTTGTAGTATGAAAGTCGTACTTCATTATGTTATAGTATGTTTCTTAAAGGGCTCTAATAAATTGGCTGAAGCCACACAGCAGCATTTAACCCAAAACTAAGTGCAGAAGAATAAAAATTTGCTCATTTACTGACGTGAAACACTAAAACCACTCTCATCACTTTGGCAGGGGACGAAGAAAGTGACTTTTCAGTTAGAGGGTTGGAGTAAAACAGAGGATGTCGTTCAAACATTACATCAGGTACGTAGCTACTCCCAAACAGTAGTATGGGAGGATTTGGAGGTCAATCATTTACTTCCACCACTACCTCAGAGTCATGGGAATTGGGCAGAGTGTGTTTGTTTTAATCAAGGGAGCTGTTAGGCTGTTCTTGACTCTGTTATACAGGAAATATGCTGCATTTGTACTGATATGTGTTGGTGTAATGCTCATTTTGGTTCTGGTGAATGTTGCAGCTCCACAGGGCGTCCTGTCTGGATAAACTTGGAGACCAGACTGCAATGGTGAGTCCGTCAATACTTAAAGTTCAAGCACACAGCTGGCCTCTAAAGCCTGAAAGGGAAAATGATGAAAATCAAAAGCATGAATGATCTATTGTACTTCTTGTTCTTTATTCCACAAAATCTTCTTTTCTTCAGTGCATGGCTATGAACTAATGCAGTGCCCGTTCAAAGCCGATTGCTTGGCCTGTGGGTTTGCTGCTGCTAGCTTACTCGAGAATCGCTCATCGTAACTTCACACTCAACAATGCGCTTCCTTAGGTCCAGAGCAATACACCTGCCATGACATAGTTAAATCCACTAGCAATGCTAGAGTATCGACATCATCTGCTAACAGCAAGCTATTTGGGAACAAAAGTTACATCACTGATGCTTGAAATATTTGCTCAATGTAACAGCTCGGATCTGGAGAGTGAGCTGTACCAAGCATGGTGTTTGGAAGTGGTACAGTTAAACCTGGGGAAGACTTAATCCATATTAATCTTCTGTCACATTGTAATTAAAGTGTTCTGAGACAAAACAAGACCTCTGCACCTCCTCTTGGCTCTGCATTTGGCATTGGAAAATCTAGCCCATGTTTGAGACTCTGGCTAATTGCAGGTCATTTAAAAGAGAGAGTACTCCCTTTTTTAATTTATTTTCTTTTTACCTACTATAGCTTTTAAAGAGTCCCCTCTACATACACTACACAATGTGTACGTAATGCACTACTAATTAATATGTCCCGTAGATCCCAAGAACTCACACTCGACACGGCACTTCCTTGGGTTCAGTACACTCACCAAGTGTGAAGTAGATAGACAGAGACTCGTTACATTCTAGTTAGATTATTTGTTGGTGACCATCATGTAATCATCTGTGATTAAATATACATTTCTTGTGTATTTCTAGGTTGCAGCCAATTTACAGTCTCGACTGGCGAGGTCATCTTTTGACAAAAACTGGTATGTTGACTTCAGCACTTTCATTCACATTTCACTGTGAAATAATGCTGACTGAACGCGAAAGGTATTAATCATTTGTGTCGGAGCATGCAGCTGGATAAGACAATGTTTGTAATCTGATGTGTAGCTTTCAGAGTGTTGCTGAGAAGCCCCACATGGAGTGTGCAGTGGAGATGGTCATGCCTCTGGTGTCAAATCCAGGCCACGTCTGCATAACAGATGAAAGCCTCTACTTCCAGCCTCTAAATGGATATCCGGTGAGCCGCCACATCTGAGTGGACACGCGGAGTTCCGTTATTGAGCTGAGGTAATAATATCATGATTTTACGGCTTGTCATTACAGGAACAGGTGATTCAAATCAAACTCCACAGAGTCAGAAGAATCTACAAAAGACGGCATGGACTCAGACCTCTGGTAAGTAAGTAAGTGAATAAATAATAATGTGGTCAATGAGACTCATCATTTCAAATACCCATGTTTGTGTGCATGTCTCTCCTCACTCAGGGTCTTGAGGTGTTTTGTACGGAGAATGATTTTTGCTCCGACATCTACCTGAAGTTTTACAACACGGCTGACAGAGATGAAATCTACTACTACATTGCCACTTTCTTGGGTGAGAAAACTCAAAGCCAGTAGGGAATCTGATTAGAGTTTCTTGAGTTCCTAAACAATCTTATGTCTTAAAAACCAGAAGATCAACCGTATCAAAGATGAAATCTTATGGATGTAGGTTCATTTCTCAGTTTGCAGTTTTTCAGTGACAGAATCTGTCTTTCAATTCAACCCTATTCTCCAACATGATGCAAATATTCAATGACATAGCCCGGCTTTCAGAGGAGGATTTACACTCCCTTGATGCCCTAAATGAGTGTCAGCATTGATCCAAAAGTATTGGCATTCACGCTTTGAAACGAATATTGGTGAAACTTCCTCAGAGAACCACATGATGGAGCACACAGCAGAGAGTTACATGCTGCAGTGGCAGCGCGGCCATCTGAGCAACTACCAGTATCTTCTTCACCTCAACAACCTGGCTGACCGCAGCTGCAACGACCTCTCCCAGTATCCCATCTTCCCCTGGGTCATCGCCGACTACACCAGCGCGCAGTTGGGTGGGTCGACGGAAAAGTAATACACACAGATTATGTTGCTTCTGGAATGCAATTACTGAACATCCAGTTGTTCTTGTCACTGATATTGATATTGGGCTGTAATCGGCCATTTGAAACATGCACAGGTAGCTCATTTTCTGGACTTCTCCCTCTTTTTCCCAGATATGACCAACGCTGCCACATTCAGGGACCTGAGCAAACCTGTGGGAGCCCTAAACAAAGAGCGACTAGACCGACTGCTGGTGAGACTCTGCCGCATCTGTGTTTTCTTTGAGATGGTTTTTTTTTACTGTGACTGTGGGCCTCCCCTCAGGCAAAGCTGGGGAAAACGCCCCTAAGATTGATGTTTGATGTAACAGAAGATGATAATATAAATGTTTAAAAAGGTCTCTCCTAAAAAAATCTATTAGCTTCTGACTGAAAAACAGTAAAATTCCCCCAAACTACTGTATCTCAGAATTATCTCCTTAACCAAAACACAGTTAGACTATTCTATGTTCTCTTCCTTTGATAACCAATGTGATCATTTTCACTTCCCTTCACTGGGCCTCTCATGAAACTGTTTGGAGCCACCTGGGGAGGCCCGCCTCACACTTTGAAAAACTCTGTGAGCGTTTGCTACATAATGTTTCTGAAGTGTGAGTGTCAGTAAACATGTTGTCGTCATGTTCACAGGCTCGCTACAGAGGCATGCCCGAACCTCGCTTCATGTACGGCAGTCACTACTCCTCTCCAGGCTACGTCCTCTTCTACCTGGTCAGAGTCGGTAGGTCACACACCTAATCTTGAGGTGTGCTTCCATTACAAATGTATGGAAGCACAGTGCACACAACTCAGTTTGTTTATTCACGGACCACCACTGCGCAACCACAATGTCTGTTTTTTGTCTGCATGCTTGTCTGTACCCTAAGAATACTGTGATTCTTGTGGAGGCTTCTTAGATGCGAATCCTGTCCCTTCATTAATTAGCGCTCATATGTAAACACAAATTCTTCTTTGTACATTCAAAACTCGCATGGCGTCGCCTGTAGACAAATCATGGAGACCAAAACGAAATAACAAACAACGATAAATGAAAATAATATATCAAATCATTTTATCTTGGTTTCCTTTTTTAATCTCTACGGAGCACCGTTCACAACAACTGTTAACATGTTACACAGCACACTAAAGCAACCTAAAGCCTAATCACACAAACAGATGGTGAGGTCATTTTTATTGCAAATGTATTCTGGCTCTTGTTGATCTTATGTAGTTGCCATCTCTGCTTCTGCTGAAAAATGAAGCTAATATTATGTGAATGCTTTCTCTTCTCCCCTGCAGCCCCAGAGCACATGCTGTGTGTCCAGAATGGCCGCTATGACCATGCAGATCGCATGTTTAATAGGTACATGAAACCATGAAAATGTAAAAGATGGGTAGTTTTTATATTTAATCTGTGAATATTTAAGTTATTGCATGAATTACTTTGTATTTAAATTTAGTGTTTTGAACTTTTGAACTTGCATGATGGTATTTATGATGTATGTATTCTTACAGCATAGGTGACACATGGAAAAACTGCTTGGACGGGGCAACTGACTTCAAAGAGGTAAAAAATGACTCTACTCTATATTATGCCAGTGAAACACTACTGCCACATTCACCAAATATCTCCCAACATGTAATAATAGGTGTAAATCACCAATTTATCCATGCTTGTCATTTTCATTATTTGCTTTTTAACAGCTCTGCAGAACCGAAACCAATCACAACCATATATCTCATGTAGGGCTTGTTGAATGACTTGAATGTAGTTGCTAATGTGTCCAGTGCAACTTATCAGGCTCACGAAACTCTGATCAAACAGTCAAACAAGACGACTCTGATTAAATATGAATCAAGATTCTGTATTGCCTGTTTCTCACCTCCAATGTTTTCAGAAAAGCATTTTAGTTTATCTGTAATTTGAGGAAGTTGGGGATCATGCTACAATTTTTTCTCCTGCTTCAAAACGGACCAAGCACCTCCCCAGACGTCGCTCAGCGCTATGTCGTTTAATTGCTGTGATTGGTTGTAGGTCTATCTAATGTCGTCCATAAGCTTTTCGCTCTGCACTGTTGATAGTACCCCTTGGAAATCAAAAATGACCCGAGTGGGTCCAGACTATTATGCGTTTGCAAATTAGTCTTGTGATGCCAGGCCAGTGCTTCATTGGTACAGCTCACGATGACTGTGAAATAAGCATGTTTTAAAGTGTCTACTGTTTCTTCTGTAAGAGGCAGACTTGGTGGCTAACAAGTTCAGACAAGAAAGATAAAGGGTGGTAAAAGCAGAAAATACTCCAACCATAACTGGGAATTACGGAGTAGTCTGAAACAAGCAATTCAGTCATTGATGAAGTGAACATCTTGCTTGTGCAGGACTCTTTATCATACATACTGTGTCTCTCTGGCAAAGCAGCATTTAGAGTGTCTGGATTAGTTTGTGTAGAAGAATGTGTTTAATGACTTGTCTTCTTTATATAAATATCTTTCCTGTGATGCAGTTGATTCCAGAGTTTTATGGGAATGACTGCAGCTTCCTGGAAAATAAACTGAGTCTTGGTTTGGGCAGAAGACAGAACGGGAGCTTAGTCGGTGATGTCGCTCTCCCACCGTGGGCCTCAGGTGACGTAATTCCATCTCATCCTGGTATGCATGTAAGCTCTTTGGGACCCAGGTGTCATATCCTCCAACGATGACATGCAGCAGACAACATCATGTCATACACTTGTCACGGGGCTGTTTTAACAGTGTTACTATTACTTTGAGTCTGCATGCTGCTTTACATTTACTTTGTCCCGTTTCTCATGATTCCAGATACCAGTGATTTTCTCCAAAAGCACAAGACAGCACTTGAGAGTCAGTATGTGTCAGAGCACCTTCATGAGTGGATTGACCTGGTGTTTGGCTTTAAACAGAGAGGCAGTGAAGCTGTCGCAGCCCATAATGGTAAAATATCCAGCAGCTGTTCTTCAGCATCACAACCACAAAAACTGGCCAAAGACTCATATGTATCTCACTGTGTTTCAGTTTTTCACCCACTGACCTATGAAGGAGGCATCGACTGCGATAGGTATGAAGAAAATGTACTAATAAGGGATCACTAACGATATGTAACATGTCTTTGTGGAACTAACTTTCCATTTCTCTGAGAAGTATCGAGGACCCAGACCAGAGAATCGCCATGCTGACGCAGATCCTGGAGTTCGGACAGACGCCCACACAGCTGTTCACCACCCCTCACCCTCAGAGGATCACACCGAGGTTTCACAACATAACTCGAAGCCCCAGCAGCAACTCACCAGTCAGTGAATTGTCTCCAGGTAGAAACACACACTCACAGTTAAAAAGATTAAAAACAACTGATGAAATTTAAGGACATGTTATAATGTTAGGAAACTGCACAGTCATGCTGACCAAAGCACTGGCTTTGTGCAGTTTGGGAGGCAATTTGTTTTTCAGTGAATCATCCCTGTAAGTCACGTGATGCTCTTATTCAGAAGGTGTGGGTGTATGTGTGTGTGTGTGTGTATACACTGGAGATCAAAATTGGAGAACTTATTATAAATACTTGATTTATTCTGAAATACTGTTATTTTTTATTAATATATTTTGGCTATACCTCTGCTGTACTAGCATATTTTTTTAAATAACCACTTTAACAAAAACCTTTATTTTGTGAAAAACACAGTGAGCAAAATCAGAGCACAGTAACCACTGTGTCAGAAGAGAAGATTTAAACAATGTTTTCTCAGGGCTATAGGATTAAAAAATGAACAGGAAGTGTAAAGGCCACAGCTTTGAATGACTTCAGCACATCTGCGCCCACAGCACATCCCTAGTTTCTCACACTGCTCTGGTTTGATCTTGGTCCGTTCTTCTTCAGTCTCTTTCACAGTTTGGTAACTGTAGTGGGTTTCTTAACCTTTGTTGCCAAGGGTTTTCCAGAGATTTTTGAACCCTATAGCCCTAAGAAAACATTGTTTAAATCTTCTCTTCTGACACAATGGTTCCTGTTCCTAATAACATACATAACATAATATAACATAATATGTATCAAAGTGTGTCCAGAGGGAGGGTGGTCGTTTTGTTAGCGGGCCAAGATCATTTCTCACTGTCATTGATAATGTAATAATCTAATAATAATTTAATTGTATTTATATGTAAAAATAAATGATAAAATCTCCATATGTCCCTACTACAGTTCTCCCTGTTCTTTTTTCTTTTTGCAGCCTCTCAGAGTGAGGACTCGTCCTTTGAAGACCTGACTGAAGAGAGCAGGAAGTTAGCCTGGGCAAACATGGGAAATCTGAAACCCATCTCCAGCCACAAGATCCATAAAGAGTAAGCCAGCTACAGTAATGACAAAGTGCAAATATAATTGCGTTGCTTGTCCACATATAACTGAAATTAAAGCTCTGGTTCAAATATAAGGGAAGTGAATGCAAAGCTAGAAGGCAGCAGCAGGCAGCTGCGGAAAAGAAACCAGTTGAAATGTATTGAGGACACTTAACAACTGAAGACAGGTGGCTGCTGTAAAACTACTTCCTCTGGTTTATAAAAATGAAAAATGTTCTTTTTTATATATATAAGTCCCCATGCAACTGTATGTTGCTCAAGTGTGACTGCTAAAGTTACCTAAGTACATCCATGTTTCTTGTTGATATTTCTTTATTTTTTGTGTAACTGTGTGTTTCTGTTGAATGTGCAGGGCTGTTACGGGCATCGCTGTGACTCGAGATGGAGCCGCTATTTTCTCCACATCACAAGGTCTGGAAAATACCTTTACATCTTAAGTCAGAGACAGATATCAATTATTGTAGAGGTGCAAGAAAGGATCAAAGGACAGGCACTGAGAATCTGCAGTATACTGTAGTGTTACCTGAGATATTCTGATCCATTATGGCCATTATGAGTTCTCCTCACACCAATAACCCTGGTTGTGTAACTTTAGACAGAAAAAACACAGAGCAGTGTGTGTTTAGTCTCTTCATAGTCAGGCATAGACATTGTGTGATGTGATTTTTACATGTGCTCAACAGTATGGTCACTTCTGCCTCTAGTGGTTCCTCTAGTACTATAATGGTGCAAAGTGACGTCATCGCAGTAAGATCACTCATGCATTCTACAGTCAGTTGTTTTGCCTATGGACGCAGTTCTGATCCGCAGAAACAAGTCCACTAAATTTCACATCAGCTCTGGCAAAATTAGCTTTCTGTTGAAATCAGTATTCTGTCTAGAACTAAGACAAAAAAAAAATCACTTTTAAGTTACTTTTAAGTAACAGTATAATAAGCGGGATAAAATACAGTAATACAGCTAGCTGTTTATTATTGTGTAAATTATTTGTTTAATCATGAGGAAATGTTTTCTGTTTTTGTCTTTGTAATATAAAGAAAGAGAAAAAATAATAAGTAATAGCACAACACTAACAGTTTCAATTGGTCAGACATCAGAATGCAATGAGGTTTACAATGAACAACAATAAAGGACAAACAGATTGCAGACTGGTTCAAAGGGCACTGGTTCCAGTTTAGTTTAAGCTGAAACGATCGCTGTTCCTTCACTGTAGTGTTGTTTGCTCATTACTGTATCACTCAGCTGCGTCACTCTTAATTCCAGACTCAACACTTAAAATGTTTTCCAAAGAGTTGAAGGATTTCCAGAGAAGCATGTCCTTCTCCAACATGGTAGGTGGCTGTATTTACGTTCCACTTCACCATCTCTCTAATCTAATTTAAACTCCCTCTAAACAAAAAGTGCTCTGCTCTTTTTCAGGCACTATCATCATGTTTGATGCTGGCAGAAGGGAAAACCGTGGTGTGTTCTTCCTGGGACAACAATGTGTACGTATAGTATATATGGACATGTGATTTTCAAAATGATCTTTATTACTTCATGCTGATCGACATGATTCTCTTCCCCTAGTTATTTCTACTCCATCCCGTACGGCCGGCGGCAGGACACACTGATGGGGCATGATGATGCTGTCAGTGAGATGTGCTGGTTTGATGACCGGCTCTACACGGCGTCCTGGGATTCCACTGTCAAGGTAAAAACCAATGCTATTCAGTTATTCTTTAGCCATGTATTTCTCAGACATTATGTCATTTGGACGAGTTGAGGCTCTGTGAAAAATGATAACGTCATTGCTGCGGACAGATGAGGTATGTTGGTGTCTGATTGAGGTGAGAGTTGCAGATGATGTTGTTTATTTCACAGGTGTGGCAGTGCGCTTCTGACAACCTGTCCAGTCACAAGAGATCACAGTTTGAGTTACTGGCTGAGTTGGAACATGATGCTGGGGTGAGTCAGGAGACCAAGTCTGTGTTTAAAGGTCCCATATTATGCTCCTCTTCAGGTTCATATTTGTATTTTGGGTTTCTAGCAGAGCATGTAACATGCTTTAATGCTCAAAAAGCAGAATATTTCACCTATAATACTATACCTGTATTCATCCTCTGTCTGAAATGCTCTTACCGCCTGTCTCTTTAAGACTCCCTCCTGAAATAGCCCACTCTGCTCTGATTGGTCAGTCTTTCCAGGTCTTCTGCATCTGCACTCTCAACGTCTCTCCACTGTCCTTGCAGCCTGTATTCACAACACCTGCTTTATAACAAAAAAATACATTAAAATCTCACTTTTTACAATATAGGACCTTGAAAGAATGTGCAGTTTTTAATTTAATCGACGTCATTCATGCAGATGAAATGGAATCTGGGTTGGTCTGAGTCCAGGCCCGCAGGGTGCCTGTTTGGATTCTATGACTTGTCATAAATGAAAAACTAAAAGTGTCTTTATAGTCATGGTGCCAAATGTTTATTTTATTAACTGATACACTTTTTAAAGGGTTTTTTAAAAAAAAAAAGCATTACCTTCAACACTGAAAAGTAGTAGCAGCACTCAAAACATACAAACTTGTTTTTGTCCTCTAACATCATCTCTCTTCAACTCATGTACAGGTGAACACCATTGGTCTGAATCCAGCGGGGACTCTGCTGGTGTCCGGCTCTAAAGATGGGACCGTCACCATCTGGGACACCAGCATCTATGGAACACTGCAGCAAATCCACTGCCACACTGGAACCATCCACCACATGGCCTTTAGTCCGGGTATGTGTCAAAGCAGCCAGTATGACACTTTTAGTACTGGTCAGTGTTTAGGGGCACTGAAAAACTAGAATCCAACCTTATGTGCAACTGTTATAGGTGTAATCTAGGGTACACCATCTGCCCTTAAAAACACTAAAGGTGAGGGGCTTCTTGATTGGTTTATCACTGCCTTAGTCTTAGAGACTGCCCTTTAGGTGGTGCAGTATGCGTTCTGCTGACAAGGGACTCAAGTACACTTTATATGAAGGCAAATCAAGTAACTAACGGGATTTAACAGCATAAGTGCATGGATGTGGCATTACAGGTGTCTGCCTGGAGAGAGTACTAGGGGGCGGGGGCTGCCACACTGAAGGCTCTGAGCCCGAAAGTCTTCAGGTTGTTGTGGGGAGTGGTAAGCAGGCCTGTCTCTTAGGACTGGAGGTTCCAGGGTGGGATGTTTTTGCACCCTACAAACTAACTTTGACACACTGCCTTGAAGGGGCTGACAACTGCTTTATTTTTGGTGCTGTGTGAGTCATCGAGATCTACTGCAAAAGGGAGGCCAGCATTACAGAAGTAGGGATTTTCTGGCTGTATTCCAAAGTGGAGGCTGCAGTCTTGCTAGAACAGAGTCACGTTCAATAGAGATGAGTCTAGAGTGTTGCCTAACGTTTGTGAGCGTGTTAGTTTGGAACGATTCCGCTTCTGTTTGCTGGGCTGACCCTAAAAAAAGAGTAAACACAAACATAAATAGGGTCATTTGTTTGTTATACGGTTGGGAAATGCACTAATTGAATCAATGTTCAATGTGGTCACAGGAGAGACAGAAGCCTTCGCTTTCTGCTGCAGAAAGAATGAATGCTCCAACTCTTATAGTTTTTATTTTAGATGGTTTTAAACATGATCATCTAAACAGGAACCACCTGCGGCCGCTCCGTTTTCAAAGGGTTAAGCTTAACGATTTTGTTTTGCATTTCATGATGAATCTATAAAATCTACAAAAAGCAATACTGATTACAATAACTCCACTTACATTGTGCACTATTTGCGCCATTTTAACTCATAGACTTTATGTCTTGGTGATCTGTATTATATAACTAAAATATAGCGAATATGACCGGTATACAGTACTGTATGCCAGCCTTTTTCTCCGTGTAAATTAACTCACCATGAAAATGAGCAGTGGCCCTGAAAGTGTATTTTAAAGATCCGAGTAAGCAAATGAATAGACGTATCCTGTTCTGAAAGAGCAAAGATTGCCTCTGATACATCCCAAAGTCACCTTCCAACCATGGCTCAAGGAACAACTCTGACTGTTACATCCTCAGACAGCCGACACGTCCTCAGTGTGGGTGCCGACTCCTGTATGAAGGTTACTGACGTCCAGACGGGAATGGTGATCTCATCTGTGAAAGCTGAACAGGAGCAGAGGTAAGATCACACCATCTGTACAACAGGAAAGGCAGATGTTGCCCAAAGCTCAAAGTCACTGCATCCAATGCTCCTTAGAAAGCCAAAGAGTCACATAATTGAGAATTTATGTTGTTAATCTTTTTGAATCATTTTCAAATTGAGTTTCTTTGCCCTACTCTGTACATTTAAATGTCTAGCACTGTACTGGAATTGGTATGTAAAATAGTTTCTACCTCGCTGACTGATGCAAGTGTTTGACATCTGTGGGTCCAGGTGTTTCTGCTGGGACGGAAACTCGGTGCTGTGTGGGGGACAGTCCGGTGACCTCCTGCTGTGGGACCTGCTCAGCAACACAGTCACTCAGAGGATCCCTGCACACTCAGGTACACCTCACCTCCCCACATTCAACAACTCACCTGGTTAAACAATGAATTAGTTTTGCTTCTTATGTTGAGTAACAAGAGCTTTTTAAGTGTAGCCTACCTCGGAACAAATGTCTCTTGGCCCTAATACTACATGTCAATTTTAAATAAAGATCCTTGCAATATGACAAAGTCCAAAAAGCATGCACTTGACATTTTTGTTCTTACAGAAATGAATAGATTATTATGATGCAAAATATGTTCATTGTGAAAATGGTGTGGTTGCACAGGTGCCGTCACAGCCATGTGGATGAGTGAGCTGTGCTCCACAGTGATCACAGGCGGAGAGGACCGACAGATGATCCTCTGGAAGCTCCAGAGTTAAAGGACTGTTTCTGCACAACCCATCTGCTGGGCAGATAAAGACTTCCAGTGCAATATACTGGACAATACCAGCCAAGTATCGCACACTAACTGACTTTGAACAGAGACTCAGTGAACAGTTGTGAGGGGCTGAAAACGTACTGTAACTACACAGTATCGGAGCAGTTCAAGGGAGATGACGACTTCTCTCTCTCTCTCTCAACTGTTCTCAGTCTAAAACCAAACGAAAGGTCACATACAGTCATGTTACTTCTTAGCTATCTGCATATTGAGAGAAAATGTCCAATTGCAGTTTTGTGCATGAGAGCAGGGAACAGTGTACACGCCTTATTTTACTTCTGCTTTCAGCTTATCCTGTTGGTGTGGATTTTTTTTTCCAAATGTATTATTTGTTTTGTGTCATGTTTAGCTTTTTTTTTTTTTTTTTTTAAATTAGCAATCATGTTTCTATAGCTTTATGTGCATTTTATTCTGTGAAGTGGACTTAAAATGTCTGTCAGTCGCTTCAGGCTGCTCAGGTGTTGTCATTATCCGAATAACACCGATCTCTAAAAGTTTCCTGTCTGCTGTTTGTTACCATCACTTGGGCCTCAGAGGTTTCTAGAAAGCTTAGTTGCTCAGCTGGAACCAGTTTTAACAACGGTACAAAAGTATTATCTTGTCCACAAAAACATCTAAAAAGCAGAGACCATTTTCCTGATGTTACAGGCTCAGTACGATTCAAACACATTAAGTTCATCATCAGTGCATCAGGTTTTACTTTGTAGTACTGTGAACAGGAGAAGTCATTTCTTTAATGTGCTTTCCACAGATTATCTGTCAGTTGAACAGTGCGAGCCAGGATTGTTGTCATTTTCCTGTAATTTTCTTTTTACATTAAATATCAAACCGATGGTGCTCTTTACCTGTCCAGCCATGGGAGCCATAGCTGTTCATACTAACTTTCCAGTTCTTCTGATCTCAAACTCATTACAGACTAAATAACTACAGAGGAGACACCATCCTGAGGAATGTAAGAGCTCATATTGGATTAATAAAACAGAGGACACATTTTGTAGTAAACATTTAAACTTTATTTTATATGAAAAAGGATGCACAATATACAAACTTTAAACCTAAACGTTAACCTTCAGATTTGGCTGCTGACACTGATCAGGTTAAATGTAACTATTAAGTGATGTACAAAGGTTTACAATGTGAATATCACCAGATCATAATTGCAGATACCCTGTCTCGGTCCTCTTGTGAGCCAATAAAAAGTGGAATATATAAAATAATATAGAAATGTGAAGTGGTGGAGCTCAGCAGCATCACACATGCCATCCTCATGTTTTATTTTTCTGTGGACAGAAGACAAAATGTCATGCTCATTAACCATGTTGCACTGTGTTTTTAGTAAAAGCTGCAGTGTGTCTGCTGTAAGTTTGGTACCAGTTCTCTCATCATAAATAGTAATCAATGCTCACAAACATTTACTTTAACTGTCTGGGGGTGACATTTTCTATAGCCCTGCAAGGCTGTTTGTCAAAGACCACACCAAACAATCCCAGTTACCTCTGTATGAAGAATGCAGCAACACTATAAAAGACTTTACCTTGAGATTGCCGAAGAGTTTCATTAGCTTGGGTGTTGGTGGTTTTGGCCCAAACAGAGTCAAACCTTTGGGCTTTTCCTCGTTGGCTTTAGCAGCTGCGGGGCCTTTGGCTTTGGTCAGTTGCCTTCACACAAAAAAAAACAGATAAATCCTTAATGGGCTGCATTTTAGAATTGAAATTGCAGTGTATTTGTAGTATCATGAGGATTTGACTAAGGTTTTTGGAGGTTAGTACTGATAAATGACAAAAAAAACAGCTTTTGCATACCAAAGATGTTCCAACTGTGAATGACTCACCTTCCCTTCCTGGCCAGCACTTTCTGAGACTCTGGGTAGTGCACCAGGATGTCAAACAGATCTTTCTTCTCCAGGACAAAAAGGTTAGCGAAGCCATACGCTTTCACATTAGCTGTGCGCCTGTTCCCTCCATCTTTGGCAGACTGCAATAAACTGTAATGGGGACAGAGGCAAAAACATCAGTCTCTGGAAATCTATGTGGGAACTGCAGCGACAGTACAACAAAATACACCTCAATGCTACAGCCATGTACTGTACTATAATTTAGCTTTATTCAAAGGTCCCATATTATCCTCATTTTAAGGTTCATACACTGTCATCGAGACACTGACTGGCATGATATGATAATGAAAACGAAGGGTAAAAAGTGACATTTTATTTTTAGCTCTGTGATTTCATGTTTTAGTTGTCACAGATCACTAAATGCAAACTAACCTGATTTCTCCAAACACACAGCCGGCCTTCAACGTGACGAACACAATACTGTTGTCAGGTCCTCCCACCACCTGCACCGCTCCACTTTTGATGATGTACATCTCTTTACCGATGTCCCCCTGCAGAGGAGAGCGCAGGACAGGAACACAGAAGTCATCACACTCCAAAAGCAAATACCTTGGGCACATTATTGGTTATTTGCACCGTTATGATGACTGAGGTTTATTTTTTAAACAGACATACGCACCTTCTTCACAACAAAGTCTCCAGGTAGATAGACGATAGACTTGAGCCTCAGCAACATGTCCACCAACATCTGCTGGTCGCAGCCCTGGAAGAGACAATACCTGGTGAGTTTTCAGTCCTGGATTCAGATGGATGTGTATGACTCTAGATGTTTACATTTTCCTAAACCCAATTTAATTTAATCGTCTTAAATCATAGGAAGACGCGGGAAGTGCATGCTGAATCACCTGAAACAGTGCGATCTTCTGGAAGGTGGCAAGGTTGATGTCAACAGCGATGGCAGTTTTCATCACCAGAGGCATCTTGTCAAGCAGCTCGGACTCATCTGGAGACGACACGGATATCTTTACATATACATATATTGTCATTCCAAGAGAGGCCTTGTTTTCAGTGGAGATTAATTAATTAGTGTCTCATGCGGTTTTCATTCTGATAAGGACACATTTCTGGTATATAGGTTTCTGAGACTAACCCAGCATGCCCTGAGCTGCCCAGGTGTAGTTGTACCAGGTCCGGACTCTATTCTGGACCACCTTGGGGATTGAGTAGGTGTTCATGTAGTCAACACAGCCGTCCATAGATGCCCGAAAATATGTCTTTCCTGCTGTTGCTGCTCCTATGACGTCTCTCATCTTAAGAGAGAGAGAGAAAGAGAGAGAACACTCTGAAGGTAAGCTTTTGGTAAGACGTGCAATATGACAGCTGTGACATGACATGCATTATAAATTAAGCTTCAGTTCAAAAATCCTCCTCCTACCTGTCCAATCAAACTGGAGAACACAAAGACGCCAACGAAAAAGTTGGTCATCTGAAAGGTAATTTCAAAGGTGGTTACAGGCTCTGGAAGCCCACCGATGTTGATCAGACTGCGGACTGCATAGTAGTAACAGCGCAGGTACCTGTGGAAGGACAGAGTACATCTCCATGTTAATAAAAATACACACAACACAGTGAGAGTGGAAGATTTCAGCACCATGGACAGAGACACCGAGAGGGTTTGTCTTTCAGTGGGTTCAGCACGACGGAGAGCTCCCAAAACACCGCTAACATCGATTATCACAAACATCGAGCAACAGTAAAAGTTACATACGCATTGCCCTGTCCATCATACACCCATGTGGTCGATGCGAAACCTCGGGACTTTGAGGCGACATAATATGCACAGGAGTTGATATGGAGTGCGAAGAGCAGGTAACCTGTGGTTCGAGCCACTCTGCGTTAGAAAGAGAGAGAGATTAGATGGAAGTGACTGGATCCATGTGCAGAATGGGACATTTTAGTTGCATTTTTGTCAAGATACAGTACTAAAAAAAGATGATTAACAGTGTGTATAAAGGCTGTGCACACAGCAGAAGGTGCATTACGGAACGAATAAAAGTAATGAGAATTCAGTTAATGTCAAATCTGTGGAGTGTGAGCAGGTGTGTCACGTGGATATTTGTTACACAAACAATTCAGTTACAAAGATTAAATGGCAAACAATCTTATGGGGAATCAACTCAGCAACTCAACAGCAGAGTTCCTCTCATGGCTTAGGGTTTACACACTGTTCAGGGGATAGGATTTAAACCAGTTTGGATTTATTTCTGTCACTGTTTCAGGAGCATTTACCTCCAGATGTAGGCCTTGGCCATGATACTCTCCAGTCGATCACTGAAGTCAAAGAAGGAATCGATCTAGAACACACAAGGTGAGAAATATGAAGCCTATTCAAAGGCAGGTTTCTCTTCATTTACATGATTAGTAAAAGTGGTGGGTCGGCTTCCTACCCTGATAAAGCGGTTGATGCGGTAAAAGGAGGAGAAATCAAAGTACAGGCAGAGAAGGTCAAAGGGGATGATGCCGATGAGATCTATCTAAAATGAGGAACACAGGAAAACTTTGTAAAACAGGTTACACAGTTGAATAGGGTAAAACAAATAACTAATGGATATCACCAGGAAACGTCCCCATTGGATTGCCGACATTAAGAATTTCTGTATTACAGGTTTTCTCAGGTTATGTTTATATGCAAATGAGACATCATCTAAATACCAGAACAGAAATCCGAATCATGCATATAGACAGGTTCAAAATTCTTATATTTCGTTGACAAATTTGAGAGAGAGGTTTTTACTGAGGGGATTTTGGTCATCACTGCATATATCAGAAAATACAGCCAAAGCCCCCCCCCCCCCCCCCCCATGTTTTTCAGAACAAAATGTTAACTAAATCCAGCTATGTAAGATATATGAACACACCCCTCGGTAAAAACCTTCAGAATATAGATAGGGATAAAACTGGAAAGCTTGATGTTTGTATGAAGTGCTCATGAGGTGGAGATTCCTGGAGTACAAACTGCCTTTAAAGATGAAAGAATAACTTAATACAGTTGGGTAGTTTGGTCAAGAGGTTCCCAACCAAGGAGCGGGCTCTTCTATAAAGGGTTTACCAGATATATCAGGGGGGTCATGAGATACTAAACAAAAAATAATAATCTGCAAAACAAATTAGGATTTTAAGAGAGTAAATGTCTCTTTGAATTTACTGCTACCATAGCTCAGAACTAGTAGCTATCAGAACACTGCAGAGTGAAACATACAATATGACTCAACAAAATGTAGTGGAGTAGAAGTCTAAAGGTGCATACAATGGAAATGTAAGTAAAATACAAATGACTCAAAACTGCATTTAAATTCAGGACTTGAGTAGACGTACTTACTTACTTTCCACCACACCACATTACAGTCTCACCTTAAACCGCAGTGATTTCCGATAGTGTGCCTTACACATCGCTGAATTGTGCTGCAGGGGAATAATACTCAGTGTTTCAGTTCAGCTGGTTTAAGATTACACACAGAACACTTAAGGCCACTAATAGCCAAATGTGTGATGTTTCATAATGCTTTGTGACTTACAATGATGTCTCCAGCTTTGACAAACTGTATTCGGGGCTGCCAAATTACGATGTCGATAACATTCACCACGTCGCTAAGAACATCAAAAAAGATCCAGTAGGGGTTGGAGTTTTCGTTATGGTACGGGAAGACCATACGGGCAGTGCAGAGCCAAATGTTGTAGTTGAATGCCACCCCTACCAGGGACAACCAGGCAATATAGCGACGATCTGGAGAGAGACAGACATACAGATTTTTGTGTGTTCGTTTAATCTCAGCTGTCCTGTTCCCTGTGTGCACCTCACCTAAAGGATCTAGGGTCTCTCCCACCAATTTATCCATCAGTTTCTCGGCTGGTTTGGAGAGGATGTCGAAGAAGGCGCAGCTGGGATCTGGGAGGAACTTCGCTTTCTTCCTTGCCTCCTCCGCCAGCCTCTCCTCCTCTGCTTTCGTCTCAGCCTCCAGCCTTTTCTCCTCATCCTTTTTCTTCTTCTCCTCTGCCTTTTTGGCTGCCTCCTCTGCCTTCTTTTTGTCCGCTTCTTCTTTTGCTATTCGCTCCTCTTCCTTCAGTCGGATGTAGTCCTCCTTCTTCAGAATAGGTGCTGGGCAGGTAAAGAGAGTGACGGACAGTTAAAAAGAGCCTTCAGCTACCAAGCTCCTCTCTTGTGGAACCAACTCCCAAGTGTTATTCGGAATACAACACTGTCCCCATATTTAAGAGTAAACTTAAAACTTTCCTTTTTGATAAAGCTTACAGCTAGGACTTTTGAGTCCCTAGCAATGTTGTTATTCTTTAAATGATTTTGTTCTGCTTAATGATGCTGCTTTAGGCCCTATCTGCCGGCATAATCCTCTTCCAGATCCTCTGAGCTTCTCTCCTCTCTGTCTGTATCGTTCCTGTCTATATAATGCATGTTACTAATTCAACTTCTTCCCCGGAGTTGTTGTGCTTTGTCGTCTCGCAGGTCTTTGCTGATGGTGGTGGTGCCTGCTGCCGTGGTCCTGCATGACGCTTCCTGCTGCTGTTATAATCCATCACCTTAGCTGTGCTTGTTTCTACTATTCTGCTGTATTAACTGCCATTACATATAAGTCATATTCACATTACTATAGATATTATTATAGTTACTGGAAGTGTGTCTGTCTCTGTCTTTGTGTCTTTCTTTGTCTCTCTCTGTCTGTCTTTTCTCTCTCTCTCTCTCCTTTTCTTCCTCCCCAACCGGTGCAGACAGATGTCCGTCCTCCACAGAGCTGGGTCTGTCCGATGTTCCTGCCTGTAATAGGGAAGGTTTTCGTTGCCAGCATACTCTACGGGGGAATTATTGGGTCTATTTAAATGTTGATTAAGTCATAGAGTGTGGCCTATACCTACTCTGTAAAGTGTCCTGAGATAACTTTTGTTATGATTTGTGATGATTTGTTCTTATTTCCTGTCTGCATGTTAGTCTGTACTGTACATGTCCATACTTACTGACAGGTGGGGTGATTTCTGGTGAAGTGGCATAAGGGTCAATGGCTTTCTGACTGAGAATCTCTGTCCGCTCTTTTAACCTCAGGGCCAGAGTTCTGAGCTTGTCATCTGTGTAACGGAAGTAGACAACAGGAGGAGGAGGGGGGGGTTCCTCTTCACTGAAACCAAGGAGCAAAGTAAATAAATAAAAAAAACCCAAAGGTGAATTAAGGAATAATGCAGAAAATGTGTCATTAAATCAGAGAGGAGGGAAGTGAGGGGGGTGAATTTGGGAATTCAATTTTGAGCAGGAACATTTTTAATAAATGGGGCAATTTTGTGGCAGTGCTCAAGTTAGTAGTCACTATTAATCTGCTAACACTAGAAGAGAAGCAGACAGACACACAACCCTATATCAGCACCGCAAACAGGTTGTTTGGTTCTTTTTTGTTTTTTATTTGAACCTCAAAGAGAAAGAAGACCAATAATTCAGCTTTGGTTCACTTTCTTAAATCAGTAAATAGTGTATAAATCTGCAATTCTTTGAAACCAACTCCCACTTGCACGTGAATGTTATCCCTGCTTGTTCTCAGTCACAAATACCACTAAGCTCCTAATCTCCTTTCCTACTTTAGGAGTCACAGGCTGCCAAGTCAGTTTGATCATTGCTGCTGTCACTGCAGCTGACATACAGTATAAAAAAGCCGAAGCTTGTAGGCCATTTGAGGGGTGGATATAAAAAAATACAGAACCAAAAGAGTAATTCATGGGGCGATTCACTCGTTCATGGGGGAATTGAACCACCCCCACCTAAATATTACCAAATCGCCTACTGATGAAGCTAATACCTGCAAACTTGAGACATGAGGAGTTCCTGAAATAGACAGAGATCAAGGTCCAGGATCAACATATTCTTAGTCCAGTCAAGTTTACTTGGATAGTTACTAATTACTGCTAGAGTCTCTCGTGGCCTCATATGTGTCCTAAAATAAGCTGCTAATAATAAAAACACATCATTGCTTAGTTGATTTTTTAAATGTTCCAACAAAAACTAAATCACCTTCTCTATATCATTCCAGAGAAAACACAACATAATGGAAGGAGTCTTGCATTCCTGCAGGTATACGTGTTCCCAAAGCACCAATGTTGAGTTTCTAATGTTTGTTTCTCAAATTTGGATCTCAGAAAATAAATCTAAATCTAAGTCCTGTAATGTGTAGCTCAAAGTAAATTTTGAAAGCTGATCTGTCAACGCTGATATGTCCACCCATCATCTATACACATTTAAACTCTGCAGGGTCGCAGGGGACTGGAGACTATCCCGTCTCGCTCTGGGTGTGAGCTGTGGATTACACACAATACATGATGCATTCTTACCCAGCAGCCCCCTCTGGATTGGCTGGGGCAGCTGCAGCCGGAGCAGATGGAGCTGGAGCTGGAGCTGGAGCTGGAGCTGGAGCTGGAGCTGGAGCTGAACGAATAGGACAGCAGAAGTTTTTAGTGTTTTTCTAACAACTGAACACAGACACCAACACTGACACATAGGCTGAATCATACCCCGGACAAAAAGGGAGGACACCACTAAATTCTCCACTTTATCATTTGCATTACTGTAACAGAAGCTCCTTTGACTTCTGGGAGCTTTTTAATCCATGGAAATAAAATCACTTAGAAATATGAGGAAAGGTTTGGCTCCACAATCTGCAGGTAAGTGGATTTTAATTAAGATTCAAGTAGGAGTATTGACAGAAAAGGGCAGTGGAGCGTGAATTTTTTATGATTTCTAATCAAAGTGCATTCGGAAGACCAGCTTCAAAGCCACTGGGACTCAAATGTCACCCATACATGAGACTTGTCACATCAAAAAGCCATGACTTCTTAGCAGGGGGATGTAAACAGAAGTAACCTAGGCCACATGGTCAAATAGCTGTGTATTTACAGAAACAAATATTTCTCCCCCTACGTTTTTAAAAATAATGTCGTAGACACAACTCGTTTTCTAAAACGCTTTTGTTTACATGAACCAAACTTATAGGTGGCAGTGTAATGAGAAAGATAAATCCACGCAACCCATGCCATTCAGAATCCTCATTATCAACAATAACAACGAATGACACAAGGGACTTCCTGTTCCTTCCATAAGGGTAAACATGACCACTGGCCAAAAAAACTGTACACACAGGACGCATACTGTGACGTTGAGGAACCTAAAACCCCAGTACACATATTAACGTGAAAATGTAGTTTTCACAAATCTGCCAGAAACCATCGTTTACCGTTTTCCGTTTTGGTGTGAATGAAAGGCCAAACCCAAGCTCCCACCACAGCGACTTCCTGGGTGATCCAATAAGGAAGTGCCAAAAACTGCAGTTCGCAGAGTGGCCACTAGGGACAGGCTTCATAATAGAGCAATTTCACAGCTTATAAACCTATTTAAGGACTGGTACAAAAAAAACATTCTAGTCTGTATGTTTAGGTCCTATCGCCATGACAACACTAGGGGGTGAATTTTTTTTTTTTGCTAGTTTTTATTTTATTGGAGGTTAAAGTTGATGAATAATTAGGGGTGCAGCCTCTTGAGTGACAGCCCTCACTTCTCCTCGGAGGTATACGTCAGCCAGATGGACGTATCTCCCTCCCCCCAACGTCACATACATGCCCTTTTTTTTGTAAGAGATAGTTGAGAGAACAGACCTCGACGGAAAGGCTACGTCCATTTTTTTATACAGTTGCCACACCGCATGAAAACGTGTTTTTCTACGTGTAAACGAGCCCCTAAAGTAGACTATTTTGCAGTACCTTCCTAAATGTATGTACAAGGTGTTATTTCATGCACTTGTCTCACTAAGAGATACTCAAGTTCCTGTGTACTTGTTGTACTTGACACTAATGTCAGGACAATAACAAGGAGACACATGGATTGATGATCTTCCAACGATCTGCTTGCAGCCATAATGGCTCAAACAACAGAGTTCTCACCAGGTTGTGGCTCTTCCTTTTTGGGCTCTTCTTTCTTCTCCTCTTTCTTTTCTTCCTCTTGCTTCACTTCTTCTTTCTTTTCCTCCTCTTCCTTCACCTCTTCTTTCTTTTCCTCCTTGTTCTGTACCTCTTCTTTCTTTTCCTCGTCCTCTTTCTTTGGCTGCTCTTTTTCATCCTGCTTTTCAGGGGGCTTTTCTTCCTAATAATACACAATAACAGTGTGTGGACAAAGTTGTGCAACAACGTCTTGAGAGAAACAAGACACAGTCTGACCCTCAGTTGTAAGACTCGTCTATTACGTTGTAAGTGCATCCAGCATACTGCACATCCAAAAAATGTTAAGGGGCTATAACAGTTTTAAAAGCTACTCCGATAAAACCAAGCACAGGTTTTAAATTTTGATAACGATTAAGTTTTGCACACAACTACACTTGTAGATCATCCTCAGTACTGTCCCCTTCTGCAGTTTAAGGAAAATGATTGATGTCCCAGCATGCCCCTGAAAAAGCAAAAGTAAATCCACCCTTGCAAGCCAACCCTCCGTGCTGAAGCGGCTCTCCATCAGTGCCAAGTCGCCCCAGAGGCTTTCACTGATCTGAGCCACCAGTCATGGTTTACCTTAAAATACTTGAGCAGTCAGCGAGCCCAAAACCTTATTCATTTAACAACTGATTTAAATAGTAAAACCCATGAAAACTGCTAGACATCTATTTAGGAAGCAGCTAAGCCAAATGACCCTAACCCTTAAATAAGAAAGTCAAATGTGCTGATTTTACAAACCTTAAATGGTAAAAGGTCCATACGTTTTATACGTAAGATATGAGAAAGAGGCCAGGCCTTACCTTAGCTGGTGGAGCTGGGGTAGAAGGTGGGGTTGCAGCTTGGGCAGAGGGGGGCTCAGGAGCCCCCATCAACTTTTTCAACCTGCTGAACATGGTGGGGCTCGGCGTGGGCTACAGCAAACAGGTCTGCCCATGCACCTCTCCTGCTGAGACGCGTTCCAATGTGGCTCTCCGATCCAGGACACTCTGTCGTCCTCGCAATCAAATTTCTTGGAAGCATTAATTCCCTCTGGGCACTCCCCTTTCTTGTGCAGTCAACATCAGATCAACTATCACAGCCACCAATCACCGCCTGCCCTCTGGCACTGTTGACTCCAGTCCAGATACCAGTTAGACGGCCTTGTATGGTTTACGTTATCATTTCTTGGTGAATGCACATAATAATTATTAGTACCATTAATACAAGTGCATATTCTTAATAATAAATGATAATTATTGATTATTACAACAAACAGGAAACTTATTCTGCCTTTAAGTTTAATGAAATAAGTCAAACTAACTGAGTTTTGCCTCTGGATTTCACACAGAACCGGCTTTTTCAATATATTAAATCACAACATAACACATGGACTACATGATAGTAACTTCAATGTAGCTGGTGTAAAATTAGACTGTTGGGGTTATCTCAGTCTGCAACACAGACACTACTTAGTTGATTGCCCACAATGTCCCTGTCTGGCTAATGGGATTAGTTAGCACCTCTCTCTCTCTGAATTGTAACTCTTACTGTACAGACACACAGCTGACAAACAGGACAAGACACCACTAGGAGTAAACTGCTGTTAAATCAGGACATTATTTATTTAAGCAGATATTGACAGGGATCGAATCAATCAAATATTACACTGGGAGCATTACCGCTGCCAATCGTTATGATGGATAATCTCTGTTAGGCTTTTACAACTACTGTGCAAACTAAAAAAATGAAACCAATAACAGCAGACAATCATAACAAGCTGGATGGGCAGATAGATATACAACAAGCAGCTTCCACTAGAGGTTCACAGACAGATTCAAATATTGCACATATCATCAAAATAGTTTGGAAATATGTGTTTTAATACATTTGTGCTGTTTGGATCTGTTTGTCGTCTTTGTTAGGTGGAGTTAGTCTCGTCGTCTAAGCATGTCAAACCAAACTTTTCCACATCTTTACATAACAGATGCATCCATTTTAAACAATATCTCAAAATGACAGGAAAAACACACTCAGTACAAAAGAGTAAGAGGTCGAAAACAAAACTGTACATTCGCTCCCAAAAAGGAGTGATAAAATATAAGCTCACTACAATCCTCACTCGCCTGCAGCAGCACTCTGAGGGGGGAGAAGAAGGTTTGTTTAGCAGTCAGCAGAACTGCAGTGGCTTTCATATGACTACATATAGATCGGATGTAAGCGTTACCTTCATTTGGCCGTTTGTTTCTTCAGTTTCTGGAAAGCATGCAGAAGTTTGGGTGTGGGCGGTTTGGGCCCGAACAGTGCCAGGCCTTTCTTCTTTTCCACTTCTGCTTTAGCTGCTGCTGGGCCCTTTGCCTTCATGAGTTTCCTGCACACACAGAAACCGAAGCTGGCTAAAGATTGCTACACAGAGGATGATTCTAAAAGTGGGGACATGGCTGTGTGTGAAGAATTATCTCTTAGAAGCAACTATTACAAATTAATAGAAAAACATTTCAGAAACCTATGTGGGCACTGGCCAAAAAGTAGGATCCTAACTGAAATAAATGTAGCAGCATATTTTGCCATGACACATACACGCATACACACACCCACCCACCCACGCAGGCACGCACGCATGCACGCACGCACGCACGCATGCACGCACGCATGCACGCACGTATGCACGCACGTATGCACGCACGTACACGTAATGAAGTCATTATTTCTATCAGCTTCACTGTGTCCTCTTTACACGAAATGGCACCATCTTGTGGTTAAATTAAAATTCATCAATCCGGCCAAAAAACATAAATAAAGCTGTATCAAAAAATAAATACTAACACATAAACTTAATTAGTAAGAAAACATCTCAAGTTTAGCTCTTCATTGAAGGGGAATTCCAAGTTGTTATGTCCACAGCCTAGGAACGTCTATAATCAATATGTGCTTTTGTGTTCTTAAATCAAATTGATCCGTTGTTGTATTGTCTCTCCCAACATACCAACATATAAATCATAAACTGCAAAAATGATAATAGCTTACTTAACCAATACTAATGTCTAATGTCTAATGCAGCATTTCAGTATAGTTTGTGTAAATTGCCCCTTCCCCCCGTAAAGAATGACAATAAATAAGTGTTTGCACTGAGAAAAGTGTGTGCATGTGCACTTGTGTGGCAGTGTGCAGTCGCTCTGGGGATCTTTGCACCCCAGTGCCAGGCCATGAGTCAGCTGTTTGTCTTCAGGTCTCTGACTCACCTTCCCTTCCTGGCCAGCACTTTCTGAGACTCTGGGTAGTGCACCAGGATGTCAAACAGGTCTTTCTTCTCCAGGACAAAAAGGTTGGCGAAGCCGTAGGCTTTGACATTAGCTGTGCGCCTGTTCCCTCCATCTTTGGATGACTGCAACAGACTAAGAAATAACAGAACTTTATGGCTGAACGTTCCCAGACAGTGTTCCTTATATATGTGAATTTCATTTGTTATCTGCTAATTAGCAGCATTAAACATCTCGGGGAAATTTACTTCGACGAATGCTGTATTTTCCCTTACCTGATTTCTCCAAACACACAGCCGGCCTTCAACGTGACAAACACAATACTGTTGTCAGGTCCTCCCACCACCTGCACCGCTCCACTTTTGATGATGTACATCTCTTTACCGATGTCCCCCTGCAGAGGGGGCAAAGTCATAAACATAGGCTGAAACATAACATATACTGTACACAAAGGTTGTACTTATAGGGTTTTGAAGGACCAAACAGATTCAAATATTAAAGTTCAAATCCAAGATGGTGATGACTGGATATGTGAACTCACTTTTTTTACGACAAAGTCTCCAGGTAAATAGACGATAGACTTGAGCCTCAGTAACATGTCCACCAACATCTGCTGGTCGCAGCCCTATGGAGAAAAAAAACAAACGAATTGACTTTAATGTCCAAGCTCCACTTTGCCTGTTTTAATGTGTTTGTGGTGTCTTAAAAAGGCACCTTGAAGAGATCGATCTTCTGAAAGGTGGCCAGGTTGATGTCAATAGCGATGGCGGTTCTCATCACCAGAGGCATCTTGTCAAGCAGTTCGGACTCATCTGAAAGAATCAGCGTGGAACAGAAAATGTTTATTCTGGGGTCAAAATAGACTGCATCTACAGAGGTGATAATACATGGAGTGAGTGCGTTCTTAGAATTTCAGGCTTTCTAACATACTGTAAAAATAAAATAAGCACTTTGACCAGTGTTACTGACCCAACATGCCCTGAGCGTCCCAGGTGTAGGTGTACCAGGTGCGGACTCGGTTCTGCACCAAAGAGGGGATGTGGTTTGTCACCATGTAGTCCACAGTGCCATCCATGGACGATCGAAAGTAGGTTTGTCCTGCTGTGGCTGCACCGATGACGTCTCTCATCTGAGGCACCATGACAGTGACAATGAATACATGCACTGAGGAAAACTTGAGTTAAATTGGAATTTTTGTTTTGAAAATGCTTCATTTACCACATGTAACATGCTTTTAAACAGGCAAGACTCCACAGGGAACCAAAGAAATACAACAGTTGGAGTGACGGATGATGGGGGAGTTAGAAGAACTAGTATGGTAAGATGACCGATGATTGTCTGTGTCATTTCTGACACGACAGGTTCCATTCATCGTTCATCACTACCTTAATGAGACAAGTGGGAAAAGACGTGCTAATTTAAAGGTGCTAATTTCTATCACGTTTCCAGAGGAACTGAGCATGCTGGGACTTTGACTCAAGCTACGGGCAGGTTGTGTCTCTATGTTACCTGTCCAATCAAACTGGAGAACACAAAGACGCCCGTGAAAAAGTTAGTCATCTGAAAGGTAATCTCAAAGACGGTATGGGGTTCACTAAGACCCCCGATGTTGATCAGACTGCGGACAGCATGGTAGTAACAACGCAGGTACCTGTGGAGAGGGTGGGGGCATTAGAGGTGCTGTCACAAACAACACTATACGCCATTGGCCTGTTTTTTTTGGATACATATGGATATATACGTGTGAAATTCATTGTTATTTCTTCCCTTTTTTTAAGTTTAATTCCCTTGATGTCTTGCTGTAAAATAAAACAAAAGAAAAACATATATTACAAATAAACTACCTGGCCAAGAATGACGGACATAAAGAGTGCCCCAAAAAGGTAGTTTGTCATCTGAAAGATCTGTCCGAACATGGTGTCTGGAAATGGCAACTCAGCGATCATCAGCAGGGACTTCTCGGCATAGAAGAAACAGCTGAGGTAACTGCAGCAGCAGCAGAGACGGGACATACGAGACATTTTCAGTCTGAGGATGTCTCAGGGATGGAGACAACTGGAACTTTTACTGAACAGACTTTAAAAGCACTGTGCTGCGTTTGATATCACATGCCACATTCTGTCTCTTGAGTCATAATGTGTTGTGTAGTTGAATGTTATAGGTGGTGGCTGGTAATTAGACCGAAGACTGGTGGTGCGTTCTATAAAATGACACTTCCCTCCCTCTTTTTCCTGACTCCCAACCAGAACGTGCTGGGCTGCCTGGTGATCATCAATGTATGTGCTGATGATGCAGTTGAGTGTCTTAGCCTATTCTTTTTGATATAGTTTTCTCCTTTTTCACCTTTGAAGAATGGCATACAAGCCCACACACATCAAACACAAGCAGCAATATAAAGGTTCTGTACTTACGCACTGCCCACGCCGGAGTAGACCCATTTAGTTTTCCCGATGCCCTGGTAGGCAGAAGCAACGTAGTAGAAGCAGGCATTGATGTGGAGCATGAAGAGTAGATAGCCGATGGTGCGAATCACTCTGACGGAAAAGAAAAGGGGTTAATTTCTCCCCTCTGTCTGTGTCTGTCTTCATGCATACTTATGCCCAGGTTCGTACTTGTATTTAAGGTTTCTACTAGAACATGTTTACATGCTTTAATGTTCATAAAACAAATTATTTTCTCATACTGTCTGTCTGAATATCCCTGTAGTCACCCTCTGTGCGAAATGCTCCCTTTTAGCACCTGTCTCTTTAAGACCCCCTCCTGAAAAAGCCCAGTCTGCTCTGATTGGTCAGCATTTCCTGGTCTTCTGCATCCGCGCTATCTGGGGACTTTACTCTACCGAAGTCCTGGCCGCTAGTTTAAAGGCACAGTTTCTTTGTGTTTTTATACTTTCACAGTATTTTTAAAGCACCTCATGAATGAAAAAAAAAAGACATGGTACCTCACTTTTTACAATATGGGACCTTAAATAGAGCTCATGTTCTTAACCTTGACTCACTTTTAAGTCACACACACCCTGACCTTCCTTACTTTCAGGTGTTTGGCAGTATCATAGCTGTTTAATTCATTTCATGTGACTAACCTCCAGATGTAAGCCTTGGCCATAAGGCTCTCTAGACGATCGCTGAACTCAAAGAATGTACCCGCCTTGAGAATCAGAATGAAAAGTGTCAGACAAGGCAACCGCAGTAAGGAAGACATAGTCACTTATCAATTGGCTGTCCTTTGTAACACAAGAGTAAATTCACCTTCAGCAGGCGATTGAATCTGAAAATGGATTTGAATCCAAACTGGTAGTACAGCAAGTCGAACGGAAGGAGGGATATCATGTCCACCTGTAGACGAGAGATAGATGTGTGAGGTCACCGAGATGAGTTCGTCCTAATGTTCCAAAATACTTTAATTTACAGTACCACGAATCTCTCCGATTCCCTGTAGTTCTTCTTTGACACCGCTCTGTCTTTCTGAAAGGAAGAGAACAAATTGTCACATTCTTATATCTTAAATCCTTCAATCCTTCTCCACTGGCCAGGATTACATTAGCCTTACTATGATATCTCCTGCTTTGACAAACTGTTTGCGGGGCTGGAAGATGACGGAGTCTGTGAAGTAGATGAGGTCGGCCAGCAGATCCAGGGCGAACCAGACGGGGATGGCGCTCTCAGTGTGGTATGGGAAACACAGGCGGGCTGTGATGAACCAGGTGTTGTAGTTGAAGGCTAGAGTGACCAAGCTCAGCCAGGCGATGTAGCGGCGGTCTGTGAAAGGGTCCATGGTGTTGCCCAGCACTGAATCCATCATGTCCTCAATTGGCTTCAGCACAAAGTCCACTGAATGCCAATAAGCTTCGGTTACCCTGACCTTCAAGCTCTTCACCTCCTTTTTCTCATCTTGAGCCTCTGCTTTCTTTTTCTCCTCCTCCTCTTTCTCTTTCTTCTTCTCCTCTGCCTCCTTCTTTTTCTTCTCCTGCTCCTCTTTCTTCTTCTTCTCAGCTTCTTCCTTCTTTATTCTGTCTTCCTCTGCTTGCCTTTTACGCTCCTCTATGACCTGCCCGTAGTTGTCTTTGCGCAGCACAGGTGCTGAAAGGACAGTATTGAGTCTGAGTGCGCTGAAACACGTAATGCAATTGAAATGTTCATCTTTTGCCTCCTATAAGGCACCAAATATAATAAATCACAAATGTGAAGCGCTTGTGTTCACTTTCACAGCTGAAGTGAAGCTCTAACTCGCGCGCACACAGAAAATGAACTGTTTACTCACTGACAGGAGGGCTGATCTCTGGGGAGGAAGCATACTGATCGGTCACTTTCTCCTTGTAGAGGTCCAGCCTCTCTCTCATCCGTTTGATTATGGATCTGAGCTGCTCGTCTGAATACTTGTTTATGACGATGGGTGGAGGCGGAGGGGCGTCTGCCTCTTGCCTGTATATGGAAAATAACGTCAGAAAAGTTAGCACAGTCTTGTTTTTTAATCTCATAATATTAAGTAAGAGAGTAAAAATATTTTTTTAAGGCAATTAGGCAAGGCAACTTTATTTGTATAGCACTTTTCATTCACAAGGCAGACTCAAAGTGCTTTAAGTGTTTTAAGTAAAACACAGTAAAGCGAAAGTCAAATTTTGATGAATTTGAATTTGATTTTGATGATTTTGTCATTTGGCCTAATGATGCTGCTAAAGGCCTAGTCCGCCGGGGGATAATCCTGTTGCTGATACTAATTTCTGTTGCTTTTGTCCTGTCTGTCTGTATCATTCATGTCTCATCAATGCATGTTACTATTTCAACTTCATATTTACCTCCATAATTATTATCTTTGCCATGTTCTGTCACTCTAGGTGTGCCTGTTTCTTGCTGTTCTGCTGCATTAACTGCCATGAGTCATGTTCACATTACTTTAGCTTTCACTATAGTCACTGTTACTTTTGTGGTTGCTTGCTAGCTAGAAGTGTGTCTGTCTGTCTTTGTCTCTCTCTGTACATCTGTCTGTCTTTTCTCTCTTTCTCTCTCCTCTTCTTCCTCCCCAACCGGTGCAGACAGATGTCCGTCCTCCACAGAGCTGGGTCTGTCTGACGTTCCTGTCTGTTATAGTGAAGGTTTTCGTTGCCACCGTACTCTACGGGGGAATTGTTGGGTCTATGTAAATCATAAATAAGTCATAGAGTGTGGTCTTTACCTACTCTGTAAAGTGTCCTGAGATAACTTTTTTTATGATTTGGCACTATAAATAAAATTGAATTGAATTGAATTAAAAGACCTGTTACTTATTGGCTATAATCAATATTTAATCGGTTTGAGTAGACAGCATTTCCTGTCATATCTCTAATCTTTCAGCTCATTGTTTTGGTTCACTCCCTTTTAGCGCCTGTCTCTTTAAGCCACCCCCCTGAAAAGTCCCAGTCTGCTTTGATTGGTCAGCATTTCCAGATCTTTCCACCTATACATACAAATATATATATATATATATAATAAATGCTAATGTTGCTGTTTCAGTTGGATTTGTATTTACACCAATTGTGTGCGGTACGATCATATCAACTGTGCTTTGTTATGTCAAATAAAGACATTTAGCATTTTAAGTGGAAAAGCTCAGCTGACAAAGACAATGGTGACTTCAGCAGCACAGCCAGAGGAAGGGGACATCTTTGCTCATATGTCACCTCCTAGTGGACATAATTTAGCAGTACATTTCACTTGCACTCCTGTCAAATACAATACAATATTCTGCCTCTCTTGGCAACGTGTTGGAGTTCTGATTGGACGATCATCCCACCAGGGACACAAAATACAAGACACAGTCTGTAGATAGTGGTGCTGCTTAATTGTATAACATTATACTGGCAGTTAAAGAAATATGATTCTGTAGACCCCAGGGTAGACTGAATAATAGAAACACCTCTCTGTTTAGCTTAATACAGTCCAACATACAGTTGAATCAACAACTCTCCTAATCAAACAAATGCTTATAACCTTCACAAAGGTAGGTTTTATTATTATTTTATTTTATTATTAGATGTACCTAACAAACTGGCCAATACCAAGAGAGTGGGAAAAAGCAGTATAATCATTAAATTATAGATACCAAAAAACCATGAGGTTTAGACATCTACATCCAAATGTTCACATGTATTCATTCCTTTGCATCAGAAATATATGTATAAAGATGTAAGAGGTGTTTTTTTAAGGCTCCAGTTTTAAAATGCAAGCAGATTTTGATGATTAAATTGTAGTTTTCAAAACAAAGGTATGGCTAAATTTCCAAAATAAGATTTCCAGATCTGGAGAGGCATCTATCCGGCTATAAGTCGGTCAACATAACCTCTAACGGTGCTACACATAACCACACCCCAATGTAACAATTACAACACATGTTGTCATTTGGAAAAGTTGTGTACAACTATAAGAATTTGCTGAATCTGTCGCCTTTGTGATTTTTATTGTTGGCCCAGGAGCAGCCCTGGTGAGCTTCTTAAACCTTAAAAGCTGAAAAGCTTTTAATCCACTTTCAGGTCATCCTCTCTTAATATGCATGCCTCACCAGAGGATAAAGATCTCACATGCTGCGTTCCTCTCTGAAGGCGTTCTCCGTCTCTCCCTGCCATCTTGCCAGGGAATCTGATTAATTAGTGTCCATTGAGTGATTAATTTGATACTGGTTTGTGGTGTTAGTGTCTTGGCAGGCGATGGTCTCAGTCAGCTAAAAGTGGAGTTTGGAGGCTCCAGGGATAAAGACACTACTACTACTCTCTTTAATTGCTCATCCTTTTATTAAACTTCCAATGCATCTCCCCTGCAATTTAAATGTCTGCGAACAAATGGATAGGTAGAAAAAACTCTTGATGTTGCTGTTGTGATTGTTACTAAAAACAAAAAAAAGCTACCAAGGGTGCAGGTCTTACCCCTCAGGTCCTGTTTGATCAGGGTTAGCTGGAGCTGCTGTAGGGGCCGGGGCCGGGGCCGGGGCCGGGGCCGGAGCTGGGGCTGGAGCCGGTGCAGGAGTTGATTCTGATGATGACAGTGGTGCATGTGTTATAGTTGGAGGATTGTTCAGGGGTAAGCATATAATCATGTTTAGAAGTAAGCACATAATCAGCTGTATTTGGGTGACAGGACCCAGACATATGACCCACCCACTGTGCTTAAGGCTACAATTTCTATAAGACAGGTGTCTAAACTGAGAGAAACCCAATCAACAAATCAGGGAAATCAACCCTTGTTTGGGCAGTTTTCCAAGCCTTTTATTATAAAGGACAGACAGGAAATGGGGCGAGAGAGGGGGGGGGGGGGGGGGGGGGGCATGCAGCAAAGGACCGCAGGTCAGAGTCGAACCCACGGTCGCTGCCTCGAGGACCCCCAGCCTCCCCACATGGGTTGACTGCTCCAAAAGTTGAACATCTGGAACTTTTCAAATTGATAATCCATCAAAAATCAATGTTTGTTGGTTGTCTTGACTCTTGATCATTACCAGTGCACCCAAGTCAGTGCTGAGGTCATTTTAGCGGAAAGTGACAACATATTCCTGGGTGCCTGTGACACCCAGCACCCCCCCCCCCCCCCCCCCCCCCAATATGTCTGGGATACAGTGTTAACCACAGGCTTTGGTGCAAGAGAGCTAAAGGACAGTCAACTCAATTTAAAAGATAGCCCATCTGACACCGAGCAAAGCAAACAGGGACATACAATAACTCAGTTTCTAAATGTGCAGTTTCAGCCTCTCACTCGAATGATGCCTTACCCTGCGGTTTGTCCACTTGCTTGGCTTCATTCTCCTTATCGGCTGGCTTCTCCTCCTACAAGACAAATCAACATTTTCTTCAAAGTCAGATGTTCCGCTCAATTAGTCAAACCACAGTCATTAGAGAGACGTTTTTAATTTAAAAGGCCCTTCTTTTTTTTCTTTTTTTAATGAAAAGTGAATTTAGCATTTGAAGAATCGCTCCCTTGCCTGATAGACTGTGTTTGAGATGAAATGACTTTAAAAGTGCCCGTTGGGTAATGAGCGATTTCAATGAGGTCTGTGTAATAAAACAATTTTATTTGATTCTTTGTTGGCAAGAGTTATGAGCAGCTGAATGGATGGGGGGACAGATAAAACGCCACAGCTGTGATTTTAGGGGAAACAAATGTAACCAAAGTGTAAGTGCTGCGTTAAAGGCTGGAACAATACTTCATTTGTTTTTTTTTGTTCAGGCTCGATTTCAATCTTGGCTGCTACTGCTGTTACTGGCACATACTGAACAGTAGGACATCTATTGAACACTTGTGATAATCACAGAAGAATCCAATACTCTGTGAAGCACTAGATATAAATATAAAACATTTTACAGTTAAGTTACAGTTAAACAGCGCATTGTTTTCTGCCAAGTCCTACCTTGGCTGGATCTGGAGCGGGGGCTGGAGCTGGAGCGGGGGCTGGAGCTGGAGCTGGAGCTGGAGCTGGAGCTGGAGCTGGATCAGGGGACACTAAGGCGGTTGGCACCTGCGGACCACCAAGGAGGCCCTTTAACTTGCCAAACATGTCTAGAAACCTAAAGGTGCATCTGCTCGGTCCTCTGCAAGTGAATGTAAAGCATGTACGGCTTCCTGAGGAGCTGAAAGATCCCCCTCCTGGATTAACCCTCTCTTTTCTCTCCGTCTAGCGTTTCTTCTCCCCTTCTATTAAAGCTCACAACCATGACAAGGCGGACTCCTATGGCAGTACTGCTTTTAGCACCACTAATACTCTTCCAGGGAGAATAGCCCCCACCATCACCAGCGACATCTAAGCCCATGCCCATGCTATATGAGGTCCAAATAGGCTTACAGGTGACTACTAAAGCAGGGCTGAGAGACTGGAGGTCTGCCTCTACAGAATACATACAGACTGCATTTACCACACAACTTAAATGAAGTGCTACTGCTCATGACTACCGGCCTTATGACCTTTTTATGACATACTATACTATGACTGTTAACGACAAACTATGCCATGACTTTTAACACGTTTTTTTATGATGTACTGTGACTTTTTATGGCACTATACTATGAATTTTTAAGCATTTTTTATGACCTACTATACTTTGACTTTTTATGACATACTATTAAATGACTTAATATGACATTTAATGACAAACTATTCTATGACTTTTTTATGCATTTTTTAATGAAATACTATACTATGACTGTTAAGGACATACTATACCACGGATAAATGGATTATAAATGCAAAAAATCATAGTATAGTATGTCATAAAATACATTCAAAATCATAGTAGGCCAAATTACAGTATGTATGTATTAAAATTACAATTAAATATACAAATGTTTAACACATTCAAGTAAGTTTTAACCATGTCAACAGTAAGTACAGAAAATTAAAGTAATAATCCTGGAAAATGTGACTTAAGTCCAGCCCTGCTCCCTGTAGCTACGTACGTATGCAATAATATCAACAGAGCCAAGTCACAGTGGCTACTTTAGCTAACACTGACTTAAGACCATTACTAAAGTAATGGTCTTAAGTCACTCAGTGGTGTTATTTGCTAGCTCCTGTCTCCTGTGTTTTCTTTGGTGAGATATTCGTGGCTCTGTTGTCTGCATGTTGAAAAAAATATCATTACTTTGCTAATTGTTCAACATTAAAGTGAATAAGCTGTCAGTGTCTTTGTATTTAATTTGCTCCATTTATTTATTAGGCTATGGGTAGATAAAAGCACTTTTGGGTCCTGAAAAAACTAAAATTATAAAATAAAAAATAATAAAGATAAGGACAGCACTCAAAGTTTACTGGTTTATTTGTCACACGGATGTTTCGGGCCAGTCATCCTTCCTCAGCGCGGGCAAAATATTATCAACCTGCACGAGTTATATAGAGATTCAATTTAGACGTACATTCATTCCCAGGAGGAAAATGTGTACTAATATTTAAAGTGTATTATTTGCAGTTACTATTTAACTCCATTATTATTTTCTCAAATGCAGTTTTCAGAAGTCTTACTATTTTCAATTACCCCTATAATTAGTACAACTTGCTGTACTTATTCAGTGTATTGTTAAGTACATTAAAGTCTGCTTATTTGAGGCACCATTATGTTGTACTTACTTTTTTGCCGTCTGATCAACTGTGGTGGGCCGGTCATGACAAAAATGCAGTACAAATGTGTTATTTTGGCCTATTCTAAAACGTTGTATTTGATTATTTCTGCGTGCTGAGGTTTTTTTAATTAAAAAGTACCCTGGGCAGTGTTCTTATATGTATTGTTTTTCAATTAAACAAACTGATTGTTTAAACAATTCTCTTTTCTTTAATTGTTTTCATCTATTTTAGCAAGCGTTCTTCCTCTTCTCTGCCTTAGCGGTGGATTCGTTGGTCCTGGTACATTAGTGCCACCAACTGAGCTGTTGAACAGATTCAATCAGTGGAATCATTTGGTGAATCACGACTGTACGTTAGATTAAGGGGGGTGCAAAACACCATCTGAAACGCTCCAGCCCCTCACATGTATCACAACGGGTTGTGCTACCTATGTGCTTGTGCTCTTACATAAAGTATTCTATATTCCCAGTGAGAAGACTCCGCTTCATGAATACATTAAGCTGATTTCCTCATCTGCATGATAAATGTAGGGGGGAAGTATAAGTGTGGCTATTTCTGCCCATAAATCTCTCTCCATTGTCATTTTCATTATCTTTGCATATTTGCCTGTTTTCATTTAGCCCTTATCTCAGTGAGACACTCATACGCTCGCTTGTCGTTAAGAATAAAATTACACCACTATCGCCCACCCACTCAGCCCATATTCTGCTGTTCCATTCCTCTTGTCACGCTGGGGAACGACCGACAAAGTGCCACAGTGATGCAGACGGGGCTTGACTCAGCTGTGGGGTTCGTGTAATGTATCTCGGAGAATTCTCAAGGACCATTGACTTGTCTGGGGCAGAGAGGAGAGGATGAGTGGAGGAGGAAGCAGGCGAGTGGCGAAGCACTTTTTCATACCTCTCCGTCTCTCCTCTCTCCAGTGATGCAGGGAGATAGGTCATTAGATCCTCTCCATCTCTTCCATTAATCTAATTAAGTCTCGGGGGTTGGGCCTAGACGTTGGTATATAGTAAAAAGAATCATCATTTGTCTGGTTTGTCGTTTTACCCTGCACTCAGGGAAAGGTACAGAAAACACTTCAATGTACTTGTTTTCGTAGAATTTGCAGTACATCATCCTCAGAAAGTACAGGACTTGTGCAAAAATGTGACTAAAGGAGATGATTGCAATTGCAATATAATACAGATTAAACCCTGACCTTTGAACTCCTTGCACCATACGGCCCTGACACCAGCATGTATAGGCAACATATAAGTTTCACATGTCAGTCGGCGGCAGAATGACAATAGACCTTGACAGTGCAAAGCTAGAGGTACATACAGTATATAGTACAAAGTGGAGGAGGCTGAAATCCTCCGGTGGCCAGTGACATATGACTCACCACTCTAATTGGTGTAACACAGAGCTGCTCTCAACCAGGGGTCTTGAAATGATTAAAAGGCCTGACCGAGGGAGGCCAATTCATAGAGGCAAATGCCACAATCATTACTCTTTTAACAATGCCATAAAATCAAGCACTGTTCGGTTTCCATGTGAGGGGTCTCCCTTTAGTGAAGAGAAGGAGGAGGCCAGCGATTTGTTACAAGAAAAGGGCTTTCTGAAGGACTATTTCATTTTACCGAAAGAGAACACTTATTCTAGCGTTTTTGTGTTTAAAATGTTCAAGGCTTTTGTCTAGCGCAATAGGAAGTCAGCAAGGCTAAACTAATTTGAAAAGGGCGAGGATATATAAGGGCAGGGAGCTTTGTGATTTGTCTGAAGGATTAAATAGGTTGAGATTAAGCAGAAAGTGGTTGTTAGATAGTTTCTATCAAGTACTGTTTGATTGCCCCCCTTGTCAGATTTCACCTCCAGGTGTTTTTGTATGTGGGCAAATACAAAGGCCATGAAAAAAGTACCTCTCTGGATGTCAGGTGCTGGTGTACAGTGGGTTTATCTGAGTTTTTAAATTATTTTTTTGCTGAAAAAAGCTGAAACAACACTGACCGGAGCATTGACAGTCAAAAACCCCAATCAACAGTAAAGTTCTAGGTTGGATAACCAAAGCAATGAACTGACATATTCAAAAAACACTCTGGTGAAGTGGAGAGTGTGGTAGTATTTCTTCGCGTTTTGTCTTTTCTCTCTTGTAGGTGTGAATGGTTGTCTGTCTCTGTTTGTCTCTATGTGGCCTTGGATAGACTGGCGTCCTGTCCAGGGTGGACCCCGCCTCACGCCCGATGTCAGCTGGGATCAGCTCCAGCCCCCGCGACCCCGACAGGGACAAGCGGTTGAAGATGAATGATGATGATACTCATTTGATCCATTGTACATGTGGAAATATTGATTAGAGCAGTTTTAAGTGACGGTAATCATATTATACAAAAATTGAAATAACTCTATGGACTTCAGGTAAATTAAAGTTCTTCAAATGAAATATGCATCACACAACCAAGGCAGTGAAAGCTGGTTGCACTGGAAATTACCCGGACTTTTCCTCCCCCGAGATGACTCAGAGCAGGCTCACCAGGCTGTGATGTGTATGTGAAGTCCAACCATCACTGCTAAATTTGGCTTTCTGGGTGTTAGGTTGAGTTTGGAATGGGGATTCAGCTGAGATGCAGGATGGTAAATTGTAAGATGAACATTATATTTTCCTTTTTCACTGGTGCTGGAAAAGTCTTAAACCTCAAAGTAGGTCCACAAGGATTAAAGTAATAATCCTTGAAGTACTTGTAGAGGGTGCTTTGGCGATGTTGTTGCTAAGCATTCTGGTATTTTGTGGTCTTCTGTTGAGAAAGTTGGACGTTCATAGGTATAACTGGTATAATCTTATCAGTCTCGTTGGCCCTCCCTGCTAAGGCTAAATATCAAGCTCTCTATTACATTAGCTAATGCTATTTACTGCATAACCCTCTGTTAAAAAATGCATCACTGAGCACCAAAATCCGTATTTGTAATGCAGTGGTTTAGGCCCTCATACACATATTTCTGTAAAATACGGCAGATTATACCTTTAGTCAGTCAGTGTTTGTGTAATCATGTAGTTTAGATTCACAGTCATGAAAATGATCTTTAATTCAAATCTTGTGAAATGATGTGCTGCCTTTGATATATACTTTTTGGATGATCAAACACTTTGCAGATGGACAGTTGAGTGTAGCTTGGGAATGGTACTGAATTTATCTTCAAAGGGAATATGTGAAAAGTTGAAAAGGGTTGAGTGTTGCTGTTGGGGTCTCGGTCCTGAAGGTTGCAATTCTGTCTGCTACCAAATGGGGGCAGAGCATCCTTTCATATCTCTGGTCTCCTCTCCTACGGCTGATGAAACTATTCTCATTAGAATTAGCCAGATGCTGTTGGGAATTACCCTGAGAAGGCGAACAAGAGCAGACACCGCTGTGACTTATGAGCATTTTAAAGACAGCAACATCTGGTGGCTCTACAGAAGTTGTCCCAAGAAAATAAGAAAAGCGACTAATTCATCAAATTAGTCAAACCGCAAAATTAATAATTAACATCTGATTCTTCTGGATGAGGCATTTTTCTGGGCAACGGCTGTGACTGCAGATACTCAAAAGCTGGGTTTTGAGAAGGTATGTTTGGGTGAATGATGATGTAATAAAGGGTTAAAGGGAGAGGAGTCATTTCCTCTTCCTTAATAATAAAAGCATCAAATAATATTAATCATTGAGAATTGATTGGAGTGTGTTTCAGGAGGGTGTGATGAGGTAGTGAGGTAGTGAGGTCATAGCCGTGTTTTTACTGGATAACTGCACATTTGATTCCCTGACACTCCCATGGTTTCACTTCACATCTATTCCCAAGGTTGTGAAATGCTGGTTTATTGGCTCTTCGTGGTGAAAATGTGTGTGTGTTTGTGTTTTGAGCGCATGTGCTTTTTAGCCAGAGCATGACAAGCCTCTGTGTGTGTATTTCTGTGTGGCAGGTGCGCAGAAGAGAGCCACAGAGCACTGAGGTGTGTCATTGAGAGGGCCTGTGGGGCTTAATGCCTGGCTGGTTGGTGTGCACATTAATCTGTATGAAGGCACAAAGTGACAGGCCTGTGATTTAGACTGCCCATTAAACCTTACAGTCACATGTTTCCCACAGTCACAACAGTGGGACTGATTGACTTTGAGCTGGGAAGGATCCGAGTGCAGCTCAGGACGCTTTGGGTCGCCTACTGAGCAGAGGGTTCTGGATGGACAGGTGGCTGCTAAACAGGGACACGCTAACACTTAACATTTCATATCAGGCGTTGAGATCTGTGTTGTGATGCTGAACCTTTCTTGTGGATGAAGTTGTTCATATCTACAGTATGTATGCGGCATATTTAAACTTTCTCTGTTTATATTGCTCATACATGCATGGATGCCTGATTCAGATCCCACTGCGAACTGGCTGAGAAAAGGATGCTCGGCTTGATCTGGAAATTGGAACATTCAGTTGAAGAAAGGATGGAAAGAAGGAAGAATGAAGGATTAAAGGAAGGAAGGAAAGCAGGGGGTCGAGGGGGAGAGGAACGGGAAGTGAGGCAGGGAGGGAAAGGAAAAGAAGAAAAGAGGAAAGAAGGGACAGAGGGTGGCACGGCAGGAAGAGATAGAAAGAGGGAAAGAAGGAAAGAAAGGGAAAGGAGAAGGGAGGGAGCAAGTAAAAAGAAGGAAGGCAGTGAAGAAACTAATAAAGCAAGGGAAGAAGGCATGGTGGAAAGTAGTGAGGGAGTGAAGGAAAGAGGGAAAAGGGAGAGCATGAAGGGAGGGAGGAGGGGAGATGGCAGGAGGAGGCAGATGGTGTAAAGAAAGAAAGGGTGAACAGATAAGATGGATCCACACATCACAGGGCTGAATAGAGGAGAGACGGCCAGTCAAATGGATCAGGACTGTCTGGAGAGATGACAAGTTGATGCTCTCCCTCTGACATCGTGATCATTTCTCATGAATGTTAACAACCCAATTTCTTTTTTTCTCTTTTTCGTGTCAGTGTCTGACACACCCCCTGGGACCAATCAAATCTTACATGACAAGGCTGTCGGCCAGCGTTAAGCTACAGGTCTCCTCATCCTAACACTTCCAGCCCGACAAAGGTCAACTGTTGCTCAAAAGTATTACTGCCTGGGCCAACACTTCCTCAATTACTTACACTGACTGAGGGATGAAATTTTAATGACCCATACGGGGAAGAGGACATTAGGGCTGTCAAAATTGCGTAGATTTGTATACAATCGAATATCTCCCTCTCCCTCTCCCTCTCCCACGGTTGAAGTGAGTACTGAGCTCTGTCGCAAGCTATCGTTGGCTACCTAGCTACTTAATGAGTAAAAACTTAATGCTTCATCCACACATTCTTGTCACAGCGTAGGAAAGAACATTGCTATCACCAGATGAGTGACAGCTGGTCGGCTTGTTTCTGTTACCAGTGCAGCATGAAAGCGTGCTGGACTTAGGAAGCTAGTTATTTAGCAGGTCGTCTAAACGTTTGGACTGTCTCTGCGGTCCTCTTTTGGTTTCCTATGGTTAGATAGAGTTTTTTACAATATACATATAAATTCAGAATATTCATCCCCCTAGTGAAACAGCTGTAGCATCTGGAATCTAAATATTCTCTTGTGTTTATTGCGTCTTTGGTTTTGCACTGAACTGAATGTAACATTGTAGCGTCAGCAACACACTGAATGTCTTAGTGAGCCATCTTCATGGTCTGAATCAGCGGTATGAACAGTGAAGCAATGAGGGACAGCAATGCAATACAGCTTTCCTCTTCATATCCATTTTGTCATCAACAAAAAACAGAAATAACTAATAGTAGCCATGCATGAAATAACTTTTTAACAGCTGACATTTTGGGACGGCACAGCGGGAAAAGCACATGACTGCATCCATTTAGGTGAATTAGTTCCAGGGTCCTAGTATTGTGCACGCTGGCTCACTGGTATGACTTACTGGGACTCCAGTTTTTCTAACCCTAACCAAGTCTTTTTTTATTTAAACTTAACCCTTGCAGTCTACCTCTGGTCGCCAAAGGGGACTGCGACAGAATAGAATGTCTTATTTTGTAAGATATCATACAAACCTGTTGATGAGAATACGTTGAAAACATTATAGGCATAAACTGTGAGCAACTTTCATCTGCATGAATCGGACGCCATCTTTAAACACAGATCCGCCCCATCTCTTTCCTACTTTACATGCATGTCAAATAGTCTTTAAATCACAAAGCTTCTAGAAAAACCTATTTGATAGGGACAAGCAATCAGTTTTGTTGTTGTTCTTATGTAGGGTTTAAATGTAAATGAACACAGAGTATATGTGATAAATCACCTATGAAGGAACATGGAACCACAGGAAAGGCTTATGTGCTTTAAACATATGACAAATGAGCCGGAGGACATGATGAATGACGATACAGTGGAGATAAATCTTGAATGTCTGTATGACTAAGAGCAGGGTTTACACCCATCTCCCTCTCAGAAACTTTCCACACAGCGAGCCAGTGTTTTATCTGCCATCTAACCACATAAACACACGCACACGCGAGAACAAGAGGAGGAAGGTGAAGGTTAATGAAAGGTGTGTCTCTCATCTTGTCTTGTGCCACCCTCCGCAGATGGAGACACTGATAACATCCTCCCCTTTCCTCTCCTCTCAGAGCTACATTCTGGCCTCCGGCCGCCTCCCCGCTGAGCTTCACTTCCTCTGGATAAGAGCTGCAGCACCGACTATCTTCATATCTATGCTACGGATGCCAACTGTAATCTGCCAGGTCTGTGTGTGTGTTTTACATGTGAGGAATTGAGGACAGTCTTTCACTGTGAGACTGCGTGTGTGCCTGAAATGCAATAACAAAGAGCACTGATTTTTATGTAAAAATGACCTCAAGATAAAGCAGCCACGTAAGAATAACAAAGGGCAGCTAACCCCATCTTAAGGATAAATATAGTGGTGTTTTTAAAGTGATACAACGCTGTTTTGCTTATGATAGCGTTATCACGGTGCAACTTCTGAGGCCTTTGCACTGCAGGTGGACGTGCAAACAAACACTCCAGTGGCACTATCATTTCCACTGTCTTAAGTGTAATTATGTTTTTAGGACTGCACTACAACAGTACAGAAAAAGAGTTTAATTCACACAATCAATCTATTATATATAGCATGTATTTGGTTTTCTGCTTCTTAGAGACCAAAAAACACAGGTATTACCCTTTAAGTAGAAATGTTTGAGCTTCTTTTCTCATCATATCGTCTTCATTTTTTGTCATTTATAGGGATCACCTCAGTGGAACAATATAATCAGTGTCTATTCTGGGATTTTTTTTTTTTTTAAATATGTAGCTTCTGTAGATGGTGGTTTATCCTTTGCTGGTCTAGTGTCTGTGACCGTAATCTCACAATAAAGACTGACTGGAGTTCTTTTTTTCCTTTTTATTCCCCAAAACCAACAAGAGACATATACACATCCCACACTGAGAATTAAAGTCAATCAAAGCGTATAAGCGATGAATGCAAAGGTTTTCATGAGGTTAAATCACTTTTACTGTGTGTTGTGAAGTGATAGAAGCAGAGGCATGAGCATATTTTAATATAAAAGAAGTAAAATAGGTTATTTAAGACATGCAACTTAATGCAAATGTAAATTACAGATTTAATCCAACAATCGAGTTCCACTTTCATACTGGATTTCAACTGGGGCTCTAATTCAGATGTGGTTAGAAGTGTGAGCTGGGCGTTGTAATGCAGTACCGAACATTCATTTTATACTAATGTAATATAGTTTCCATATAAGATGACTGTTAATGTGTTACACTCTTGTAAAACAAATTGAATATTATTTATTTTGGAAATTATAAAGAGCCTATATTGAAATATTGTAGCTGGCAATGCAATTAGGCAAACAGTGGGTGCATTTAAAATCATTTTGGATAAAGTAGGTCTGTCATCAACAGTCGGTGTTATTTAATCAGGTCCAACACCTCCATAAGCCTGAACAGAGTCTCCTCCTGCTCTCACACTTGGCAGCCATTACACCTACATTAGCCTACTGCTGCACACTTCCTCCATAATGCACCTACGCTTCAGCTCTCTTCGCCCTCAGCACCACAGAGGATCATTCCTAACTCTGTCCTGAGCCCCCGTCACACATGCACAGCAAACCTGAAATTATCCAGACATTACCCGGTGGGGCTGTATGTGAGTACGTGAATGTCCATTTCAGTCTGACAGGACATCAAACGGAGTTTACCCTCGCAGCTCCCTAGATCAAAGACCATTTAACCTTGGAGTGAGCCCATATGTGAATACAGCCACTCGTACTTTGGTGTATTCGCAAAGAGTGAATGGGCATGCTCATGACATTTCTATCACGCGGTGGCCATCAGCAGAAGAAAACAGGCTCTGACAGTGAAGAAGAAAGGTGATTTACACGAAGACGGCGATGGAAATGTCTAACTCACTGAGAACACATCTGACAAAGAGAATCTCCTGTTACAGTATGTGCTGCATGTGTGAAAGAGAAAGTCCGGACTGCCTGTTTCTGTCTATGTCTGATTCTCTGGGATTCATATGTGAAAATGGCTTTGGTAAAACTGCCACTCTTTTTGTTTAGACGGGGAAACCAGGAACTGAAAAGAACATGGGTTGCGTTCGTAAATAGTAATTTCCAGCACCAGAGTGACTAGACCTTTAACGTAATGTGGGACAACAACCATGATAACAACAACAATCTGTATATATATATATATATATAGATATAGATATAGATATACCTTTATATCTACATAACGTAAATTTCCATTGTTACATGAATATTTTGTTGTTTGTGTTGCTTTGGTATAATGCATCAAACGGATCACTTTACCTGCTGAAAGGCATTTATGGGGGGTGTGTGCTTGTGTGTGTGTGTGTGCACATACAGTACTGCTGACCTTTTATCACATCCAAGTGCACTGCAGTTTTTTTCCACCTATGCCTGCTGCCTCACCATATTTTCACTTTCAGAGAGGCGGGGGGGGGGGGGGGGGGCAGAGTCCCAACAGTAGCATGTACACACACACAGACACACACACACAGACACACACAGACACACACACACACAGACGCACACGCACACACACATCCTGTGCTTTGTTCCCGTGAGAGCCTGACTCTGTGCCAGACAGGAATTGCATACATTGTCCCTCCCCCGGTCATCCTGCTGGGACGCAGCACCTGCCCCTCCACACCGACCATGTCAGAAGACAGGTCTCCTTGGAACAGGATGGGATGGGTATCCACGCAGGGTGCTTGTGGTGAACATCCAGAGGAACAGGAGCCTTTGATGCTTAGGCTCAGCAGAACTCGCTGCCTATTTTCTAAAGAAAAAAAGCAAATGGAAGAACTTGCTTTGTCTTCACTTTCACACTGTTTTCTCTCTGATTTCATCTACTTGTGTTTCTTCCTTTCTCTTAGTCACAGTCACTTTTCCCAGTTCCATTTCCCCTTCCCAGCGTCATTTCAGTAGGTGGATACAGAACGAATACTCACAGTTTCCCTTCCCTCTAATCTAGTCACTGCATTGTCTATGCTTATCTTGTGATTTCCACATTAAATACGCAGATTTAGAAAAACAGATTTTCCTTTCAGGTGAAAGGAATGTTGTCATTGTGAATTTCCGTAAACCACAGAAGCGTTGATATGAAGCTTTTCTGGCACCCTCTAGCACCTTTTTTACACAAACTCACAGCAAGCACTCCCGAAGTCAGGTTGCGTAGTATAACGAGCTCTCTTAGAGAGGAGATCAGGGTGGATGGTTGGGTCAAGCACACCGGACTTTCACCCTGGAGAGCCCAGTTGTTGTCCCGTCCCATGACAAATGTTTAAATTCACGACGTTAACCACGTGTTTAAAACTGCGACATGGTGCATCAAAAAGCCTCAGTATGACTGGGGAATATGAATTGTGTTTGTGACCTCCCGAGCTGTTGTCTAAGCCAGTATTATATGTTATCTGACATGTATTTCCATTAGTGTAATAACAGAGTGAATGCATAGGTGACCAACTGTTTGCGATTTCTATAAAAATAAAGTATTAAAAAAAAAAGCGTCAGTATGAAATGTGAGGAAGGGAATGAGAACGGGTTACAGCTAATTGATTAGTTAATCTCCAGCTGTTTTGCTAATCGATTAATCGTTAAAGTAATTCGTCATGCAAAATGGTAGAAAAGGCTGTTTTCAGCCTCTCAAATATGGAGATTTCCTGTTTTTCGGTGACAGGGGATTACTACGGTTGTTATAATTCCTCCCGAGGAAGATGAATGTCTAAACCAATCCATCCAACAGCTGTCAAGGCATTTCACAGAAAAACACACATGTCAACCTCACGCTGGTGCTAGAGGAAAAGTCAGGAGGATCGCCAAAGTCAGGAGGATTCAACCTCTGGAAACAACGACAGCCCATCAAATATTTCCTGGAATATTTCAGCTGCTAGCCTGGCAAAAAAAAAAAAAGCAATGTTATCACTGAATGTCAAGTCCAGTCATCATTATGACTGAGGTGACGTACAGTAAGTAAGCCTAATTGACATCGCTGCCTCAGCAAAGGAACTGCACGAGGGCTGACGGAGGGGACAGAGAGGTGAGCAGCTCAGTGGGATGTCAGTCACTCTGCTGGCTGCTGCTACTAAATGTCAAGACAATCTGAGTGAGTGAAGACCTGTCAGGTGGGTAAAAAAGAAAAAAATAATTACACAAATGGAAACCTGCCAGACAACCTACTGTCTCTGTGAACACACACACACACACACACACACACACACACACACACACACACACACACACACACACAGAGCAGCTTTTCATTTCCGGATTTTCTACCTGCGTAAGCTGATGGCTCTGCTTGTCTTAAATCCATCTATTATCATTAGCCATCTATTCGCCTCGACACCATTATCCAAGATTGGGTATCATATATATTTAATCTTTATTAGAAAGTAATGGCAGGTGGTCCTACTTAGAGCAAATGGGGTATTTACGCAGTACTGGTGGATCCATATCGGAGAGATGCGAGCTCAGGGAAAAACTGCAGCAGCTGAAGCAACAAGGTATTTATTAGCAGCCATTGGGATGAGCGCAATCAATAAGCACCATCATGTTAGAGTGGCTATGGAAATGTGATAGCCTGCTCTGGCTTTGTGTCTGTGTTTGTCCACTGAACTAGGAGCTGTGATCAATATGCGGCAAGTCCTGAGGCATCAGACATAGTGACTCACGGTCTACAAGCTAAGCTCATTGATGTCCCTGTGTAACCTGGTCGCTGCATTGTAACTGTGCAAAGAGCTAATGTCCTCATTTGAGTCTGTAATTAATTTAGAGAACAATACTGGCCTGACACAAGTTGAAGTTTACTTTCTGGCACATTATGGTGATGCAGATACTGAAATTGATGTCAAGTGGCCTCTGGCAAGAACCATTCGTTTTCACTTCCGCTTCGCTCAGGCAAAAATAAATTACCGCTTCGACTGTACGCATAGCAAGCACACCTACTGCGCCTCTCTAGCTGGCTTGCTAACAAGACGAATAGAAAGACGACAATAACAAAATGGATGCTTGTCTTGAAGGGAGGTTGTGTGAGAAATACTACTATTACTCATGAATATATAATTTGTCTTTAAAGGAAGACAAAGACAACGACCAGCAACTGGAGTAGAGTGTGGAGACTGGAACAGGAAAAGCACGTGCCTGGAACACCACACTGAAGCAGAGCCTCTTTAAAGGACTAGAACTGTGCCCTTGTGACCGGTACAAGTCCGTAGCCAATGTGTAGACGGTTGTTGGGAAAGTATGCCCACGTCTTTAGTCAGTTAAAGTAAATGTGATTCTCCTTAATCGTTATACAAAACGTGCATCTTTCCAGCTTCTCTGTTTTGCCTCTGAACTCTAATCTTCCCCGGGTTTTCCCAGAAACCAGAGACCAACAGGACTAAGGCTATGTTGAAATATTTTATAGAGACTGTAAACGTCCAAAGAAGTGATGCCAGAACTCTGGCTGGGACTGATGTCTTGTCTCATGAGCAAATGCTTTAACCATCCCTCTCCCTGCTCAACCCTAGCCCCGTTAATGTGGGCCGTGTGCTGGATAAATCAAACTAAGGGAAAGTGGAATGTTTGCATAGCGTGATATACATCGAGTCTGATAAGTAGATTATGCTTTTGCACACTGTACAGCTGTCTTTGCTGGACTTATGTGCAGTAGAAGTTGTTATGCATAGGTGGAGATGTGTGTCTGTTTAGTGCCAGCCGAGGAGATGGAACAGATAGCTGTACAGTCTGTGCCAGCACATTGCCTGCCACAGGGATGATGGAGTGAACAACACTAAGAGGCATAGCGTCACTCTCCAATATGAGACAGGTGCTTGGAACCAGCTTTTTAGCACCGAGGCCTGTCCAGCGATAACACCCCTCCTGCAGCCATGCAGTACTGGAAATACAATATCCCTCCAGATTACTTCCCCCCATCATTTTCCCCCTCTGGCTCTTACCTCATTTTATGCCCATCTCTCTATTTTTCTATTTAAATGTGTCTGACACTGTGCCGGGAGGAGAAAAAGAAGCGGGACATAAATATCACCAGGGCGCTCATCATGCTGTGGAAACGTCAACACTGAGAAAGGAGAGACAGGAGTCGCTGAAGGAAGAAAGAAGGGAAGTTCCCCTCTCATCTGGTTCTGGCAGAGGAGGAGTGAGTCATCCTGTGGAGCGCCACGATGCTAAATGACTTTTCCTTCCCATCCCACTCTGTGGGTCAACCGAGGTAGAGCCTCTTTCAGGACTAGTCAGGTGTATGAAAATCCTACACAGCTTGCTGTCAGGCAAGAAACACTGGGTTTTATTTCAGTTTCCTTGGCTAGGCAGTCATTTCAGGACTGGGTAAAAGGCCAAAGGAGGTAACGGCGTCATTCATTAGGAGTGCATGAACTCCTCACTCTACAAATGCCTATGGAGAGCCTCCAGCCTGGTGGTGAAACAAGAGAGAGACTGAGGGTTCCCTGGGGCATAGGAAATTACAGAGTACAGCTCAGCTCAGTCACCTACCGAAAGAGAGAAACAGAGAAAGGAAGAGAACTTTTCAGGACAAGTGAAAATAACCCCCCAAAGAATCTATGTGATAGCGTGATTATCTGAATGTACAGCATGATACCCACCCTGCATTACATAGACATCAAGCAATATGGTGACAGTGTTTGCTGGAGAGAAAAAAATCCGGCAAACTCTTAATAGAGACAGCTTTTGCCAATGAGAAACATCATCTGTAAATGCCATGTTCATCAATCATGAGCAGAGTTGCTCGGCTGTATCAATATAACGACACTTTATTGGGTACAAGACCATGGGAGTTCATGTTTTCATGGAAGATGACACACAAGCCAGGAATGGTAATGAACTCTGTGTCTTTAATAGTTAGAGACAGATGCTGAGGGTGGAAATGGTCCCCATGTCAAACACATGAAGCCATGGTTGTTGACTACTGCACGCCACTTCACTTGATATCCGCAGAATGTTTCTGTGAATTCCAGTTATTCAATATACGTTGTTTCGTTACATATAAATATTTTCTGATCCGATATCGGCAGAATGATGACATTTGTCACTGGCATCTAAAAAGGTTGGAAATCCCCATGACAGAAATAAGTCTTTTTTTTATTGGTAGCAACTTTCGCAAGTCTGACATTTTACATTGTTGTGGACCCACTCAACTACATTGGTCTTTTCACTAGCAGACTTTGTAGCTATTTCCCTCTCTTCTTGCCAACAGGCAAAAGTCATAATCCCTAGAGCCACTAGAGGGTTTTGTCACTTGGACGTAAACATGCAGAATGTTGTTATTGGCCATTCACTGAAAACCACTGATGGTACTGTTTTCCTAGGAAGAAAAGTCTCAATATTTCTTCAAATAGCAGTGAAGATGTAACCTGATTTACCAGATGGTTTGTTACACAGAACCATCTGAGAAGCTTGAAACAAAAAATACCTGGCAGGTGATTGGATGAACCATCTGTCTTTTGCGGGCTGCCGAAGTCAGTCAGGAAAAGAGTGAAAAGATCTTTTTTATCAAGAAAAATCTTCAGTGCAGTTCTCTTCTTTCAATGAAGAAATACTCTACACAAAACTGATGCTATTGTTGGAGCTACGCTAACCTCTTTAGGAGCTTCCATTGATGTTTCAAAGAAACAATCACCTCTCCATGTTGTTGTCTGGCAGTAGCACAGGACATTGACTAGTTGGATCAATGAGGCTCTGAACACAAACTTATTATCTGAAGCCAGACAAGATGGATTTTCATGTGATATGTGATCCAGTGATTCTCACGTTATATCGCACAATCCCGCAGCCATGCAAGGTAAGTGAAGGTGAGTTGTCACTTGGGCTGTGCACAAGATATCGATACGACAATATATCGTGATGTAGTACTTGCTGATACGTGTATCTATGCAGCAGGAAATAATGTGACAATAATGTGCCTCTGGTAGCGTGGCGTGAGTTTCGAAGGACTCGGCGCTGAGTTGCCAGCTCCTTATCTGCATAAAGTTGAGGTCCAGGCTACTTTATGCAAATCACAGGCTCCCCGCACGACTCAACGACTCAGGAACCTCACAAACATCTTACCATAGTCCATCCAAGATGAAGACAGATCCAACAACTGCATAAATTTCTCAGATAAAGGGTTTTCAGAAACACATTTCGTGTATTTTTGTAATATCAGAGAAAAATTCCAAGTTGGTCCGGTTTGAAATCCAGGGGCAGGCAGCCCATGAGCGAAGCCTTCTTCCTATCAGGTGCAGCCATCACTGTTGTAGGTGGGTGTAGCCTTTTGTCTCAGTTGGTCATTGAGGAGAAATTGATAACTGCTATTTTCAATCCCATCAAGCATGCAATGCTGGGAAGCGGGGCGACCCCTCGCAGGCAAAAACGCCCCTGTGAACACGTGCCATAGGAATCTTTTATTTATATTGACAACTCTACTTTTAAGATCTCTTTGGGCCTGAATTTCGAGTGTCTTATGTTAAGTTGTATGATAGTTAAGATACAGAAGAATAAAGAACAGCTGTCTAAACCAATGTGTACTACGATACATGGTGCATCATGGCCTCTGTATTTTGAGATGTGAGGTTATAGGCAATACACAGCCCCGGTTGTCACTTCAAAAGTTACTCTTAAAACGAAACTATAATTGGTTATATGTTAAGTACATGTCTCGACCTATTAGCCAACATTAGATTACTTTTTCATGCATCCTGCAGCTCTATCAGCAGATAATAACAGTGGAGACAGCCAGAGAGAAATCCATTACATCCATCAAAGAGACAGAGCTATCAATACAGACAGAGATAACAACGCCTCCACCAACACTTGCCTTCATGACGTGGTATCTTTTTGGATCTGATGTCTGTAACGTGACAAATTAAAACCCTTTTTTGTAATTTGGAAAAACAGAACAACACCACCATATTTTTCTTGGCTGGAAAATGTTATCAGACCTTTTCCATTATCTAATCTAAATCAACCACAGAAAGAGACTCAACACAATATCATTTTTAAGTTGATATTTCACTTTGTAAGACTAGTCAAGGGTTGAGTAAAGTAACTTCCAACTTCTGAAGTCCAAGTTGGACACAAGCCCTTATAGCAGGCCAACATGTACAGATCTCCCCAAATAGGAAATAAAGAAACTAAGGCTAAAGATGATTAAATGATTTTGTTCCCCTTTATATGCTAAACTAAGCATAGTAGCAAGCAGTTGTTGAGTGTGTGCTGCTGAAGCAATAAGGGCATTTTAGTGCCATATTTTTATGTTCGGTTCTGGCAATGTGAAGTTTTGACGCAGTGTAGCTAAGCATCTCTAAGACTTTAATTTCATTCTCGCTCACAAGTATTGACGAAAAGTGTGTTCTCAGGAAAAGGACAGATCTGTTACATTATTTAGATTAATGAAGGTTATCTCCTACTCTCTGGTGTCAGAGGAGCTGCTGCTGAAGATTAAACTTTGTGGTTTCTTTGCAAACCCAAAAGCGAGAACAGCCATCTGATAGACACTTTTAATAAAGAGGGCTTGTTTTTATATCTTTCATCTTACTGTATGGGGCAGATGTTATTACCAATAATAAAAAATATATACTGGCTGTTAGGTAATATAACAGACCTGATCTATCTTATATTGAATGAGAAAAAAAAGCATCACCCCGCCCCCCTCTCTCCGATCTCCCACTGGCACTCAGATTGGTAGCTACAGAGCCTCATGTTGGTTGAAATCTTATCACTCTAATCTCTCTGGTTTATTTCTTTTTGTCGGGACTTAATTGTTTCTGGCAGAGGTGGGACATAACCTCACATTCTACTGCCAGGCCTCTCTTCCAGCTTAACGACAGCTGCTGCCTTTGCCGGGGGAAAAACCTCTTAAGAAAAGAGTTTTTCTAAACACCCATTCGTTGCTCATCTATTTCCTCTGTGTTCGGGTTGTTCTCATCCTCTGGCCTTCTATCTCTCTCACTTGTTAACAGTTGGAGGAGTCGGGGGCATTAATCAAACCCAGTGTTCCAGTGGCTGAGTGTTGGGATTTGCTCCAGACATGGAAGATGACGGTGGACATTGAACCCTCTGGCTCTCAGTTTTCAGGACTTGCTTGAGTTTCTGGGTACGTTCTGTATTTTCGGTATCTGTTAGGGAGTTTTCTTCACTTTGTCTTTGCCAGTCTGAACAAATCACACCCACAGTCAAAGTCTACATCAGAGTGAAACGAGACGGGTCCTTTGAGGACAGTGGAGGACATTCATCCTCCTCTTGAGACGTTTTCTACCCTTCAGTCCTCACAATGCATTATCCAGTGACAGAGGCGTCCCAGGCCCTGATCTCTCTGCTGTGATGGATGGTCCTCGGTGCTCCACAGTGGCCACAGTGATTGGCTAGTGCTGATAAAGCTCTAAATGGCTTTAGTGGGAATCTCATTGCCCCACAATCCCCCAAAGACACAGCCAGGCTACAGCTTCCTCTACAATCCCCTATTGCTGCTGAAATTGAAACTAAACCAGTCTGCCTTTTTCCTCAGGACTGACCTTTGACTCTTCCAAGTTCTTTCGGAAGAAAAGTACAGCAAAGGCAAGAAAGGGATGTAAGAAAAAAAACATATAAAAGGACAGTTGAGGCCATCAGAGAAGCAATCAAGGCCTCCAGACCCCACTGATCAAGCTGGCAAAGGCCTTCACCACCTACCCAGTGTCTGATCAGTGGGGCTCTTTGCTCCTTGTCTGGTCACAACAGCAGCCTGCTTTCTCATACCGATACCCTGAAGGTTTACCCAGCGATTTTTGGACATTGTTGAACTTGAATTTAATGTGATCCAACACCTCGACACCCAGAGCGTTGGCCGCGCAAGCCCTTGATGACGCTGGAGGAGCAGGATGTGCGGAGGTGGGATCAGCATCAGTGTGATTATTAAATGATGACAGCTTGATGACGGAGGACTGTAATCTTTTCCAACAGTGGAATGCCACCAACACACAGCTATAACTCCAGAGAGAGTCAGTCAGATAATCCTCAGTTATACAGCAAGCTTTTGTATCCAGCGTGTCTGCTTTCCGACAGTTTTGCTCGTTCTCATGCAAGCACATGTGGATGTCTATGGGTCGCTCTGCCAACTTTTATAGCAACCAGGCCATGCTTTTATGTTTTAGTATGTTTCTCATCAGCTTTGAAGACATTTTTTAAGTCATACTGTACAATTGTTTTTCTTTTTCAGTGCTTCCAACTGGAGGAAAATTCTGATGGTAAGAACACTGCCATGGGTCAGCTTCTGCTGTGCCTGTGGTATTTATTAGTATGTAGGCAAGTGTCCGTGGACAACATCTTGAAAGGATAAACAAATCATTTCAATTTTGTTATATCAGATTATAATTATTGATGCATTAATGTATTCATCACTTACTGTATATGTTGCAGCTGTTAAAGATGGAGATATTTAATTGATTTACATATATTTTATATATTACTTCACATACTGCTAGGTAACTTGTAAATTTACCACTGGGGACCAATAAAGCTAGATAATATTTTGTATTTTTAATCTGAAACTGTAAATGAACTAGAATCTAACTGTCAGATGAATGAGAAATTATTTTATAGTGGAGTAAAAAGTACAATCTTTCCCTCTAAGATGTAGTTGAGTAAAAAATCGCAGAAAACAGGACTAAAGTAAAGTACAAGTACCTCACATTTGTTCTTAAGTACAGTACTTGAGTAAATATAGCATAGATACTTAAAGAAACGCCACAAAGTTAGCTAAAGCTTGTTCAGCTAAGTCTACTTTCAGGAAGATGGCTTTAAATGGTCAGCAACTTTTTTTTCCTTGCAATGTTTGTAAGCCTCCGGCAGCTCGGGCCAATCGCCACAGTGTTGCGTGTCCCTTAAATGATCCGTGTGTGTGACATCCTTTTGTGTTGTTCAACCCCCAAATGTAGCACAAGTAGACTTTACATTTCACAGTTATTGTTTTTTTGCCATTTTGTTGTTATAATCTCAACATTTCCGACCTCAGAGAGAAAGAAAAGAGAAGTGGTAACTGTGCTGGAGCTTGTTGCAGGAAACAATCAGCTGCTACACAAACTCCTGGGCAGCTAAGTGCTTGTATTTTGTTTTTATTTTACCTTCATAAGTACTGTACTTTAGTTTTTTTAAACTTTCTTGTGGCAAGGATAGAGGCAAACGTGTTTACTGAAGTTGGAGTTTTGCTGCACACATTCACCAAGAAGTCATTCGTTCCTCACTCATTCAGCTCATCATCCTCTCTGTTTGTGTCTTTGCCAATTGGCTATCATTTTTTTAATCTGAGATATAAACTCTCTGGAGTAAAGCATCAACAGAATCTGTACAACTTACAAAACTCAGCACCACACTGCTGTGGCACATGTCCGACCCCTTCTGGCATACAGTGTCCTTCTATCTACCACTCTCTCTCAAACTCAGAAACACCTGGTCACGCACACACACAAACCCTGCATCTCACAAATTAATCTGCCATTCTGCTTACACAATTGTCCCTTTTCTGACTGCTCAGCTCCTTGCTGTGTGTGTGTATGTGTGTGTGTGTGTGTGTGTGTGTGTGTGTGTGTGTGTGTGTGTGTGTGTGTGTGTGTGTGTGTGTGTGTGTGTGTGTGTGTGTGTGTGTGTGTGTTTCAAGAAGCTATAAATCCTTGACACTGCAGAAAATATTTTTTCCCCCAGAATGAGTCCTTCCTGTACTCGCGATGATAAACTTTTCCATCAGTTAATTACAAATGTATGGGAGGATTAGAAGTGGTTATTATTATTATCACTGGAAAATGTATAATTAGTGTCACCAAGTGTTGTGAAAGCTGGATGAAGAACAAGCTCTCCTCGTGGTTTTAAGAAATGCCTAGCCTTGCGATTTTAGGGTTTTATTTATCCTCTGAGCTGCGAAGCACTTACAGTGAAATATTTCCTTAAACAAATACAGGGCTAGAGGTCACTATTTTTGGTTTGCCTTAGAAATCCAAAGATCAAAAGGAATTGCTGATAATGTAAATCCACCATTGCTTTTGAAGTAGTAAATAAAAAAGGCTAAATTATAAAATAAAATAAGATAAAATGTGCTACTGGAAATACGACAAGATGAAACACAACTTTTCAGCCACGATAGCAGCTCTGTGAGGCCGTACTAAGTCAAGTGGTATGTGGAGAATGCTTATATGCTAACATGTTTTCAAGCCTTTATTATACCGTATAGGAAATACAGGGGGGAGACATGCAGCAAAGGGCCGCTAATTATCCAGACAGGGGTGGTTACAGCATGCTTTGTTTGCCACTGCATCACCAAACCTTCAGGGAACAAGGTCCATGAATCAAGTTTGGTGGTCGCAGGAATCTACTTAGTGAGATTTCTTCATACAGTGCAGAGAGCATAGGAGAGGGCGGCCGGTGGCTGATTGGTTAGAGCAACCGCTCCATGTAAAGGGGCTGAAGGTCCTCGAGGCAGCGGCCGCGAGTTCGACTCCGACCTGCAGGCCTTTGCTGCATGCCCCCCCTCACCCTCACCCCCACCCCCACCCTATTTCCTGTCTGTTCTATATATTAAAGGCTTGAAAAAGTGCCTATGTACAAACAATGCATATTCAGACTCCCAACTATTTGGATCGCAGTGAAGAAAATCAAATCCATTGTGTACTTCTCATTTCCATTTTGGTGGTCAGGAAAAACACATGTGGTCCCTCTGAGACTTCTCAAGAAAGGGAAACCCCTCCACAGTCCCATGAATATTGTTAAAACAAATTCAAACAGCACAGCTCAGCATAATGCTGCTGACTTTGGCTCCGATATAAGTGACACACTGAGCTCATCAAGTCTCTTATGAGGTGCAATAACCATAAACTAATTGTAACGTTATGCTTACAAATGCAATAGCACCATAAGGAGGAAATCAAAAAGCAGACACCACAGGCTGCTACTCCCTGTTGGCCTCACTATCACTATAAGCATTGATTTAGCATGCAAGCTCTTTGAACTATTCTAGCACTGAACCTTTGAAATAAGCTCGGAGCTACGAGGCAGAGCTCAGCAAAAGACATGCATGGCTCGGTCAGAGAGGACAGAGGTCCTGGATGCTGGAGGATTCATCATCGAAGAGCCACGCTCGGCTTGGCAGGTGGGTAAGCTGCAGGGTGGAAGGAAGAGCTCAGCTCACCATCTGATTTTTAAAATGTCGATCTGAAAGTGCAGTGTCAAAGTTTCATATTGGATAATCTCTGTGCAAACGCATTCATACTCACACTTGATGGTTTCACGTTTTCTAACTATTGGTCAGAAGATAAATTACTTTTTCATCATTATTTTTACGTTTATTTGCATCTAAATCGATTTCAAAGTTCTTGCTTTCTGTAATATCTGCACATGAAAACTACAGTGTGGTTAGGAAAAGATCATGGTTATGACAAATACAGGGCACACTTCTTCCTGTGTTGGCAGTGAATGTTAGCATGTGACGCTGTAGTTTATGAGGGTAAGAAAAACTAAGATGTAATGAGCAATGATGGTCACTCTAATATTCCTTATGATCGGATCTAACTGATCATCATTATTGTTAACGCAACAAAAACTGTTCATTCGAATTAAAAAACTTTGTCTTTTATAGATAATCTTTTGCTTAAGAATTCAAATTAAGGGCGGCACGGGGGCACTGTTGCTTTACAGCAAGAGGGTTTCTGGCTCGAATCCCGGCTGGGGCCCTTCTGTGTGGAGTGCGCATGTTCTCCCCGTGTCTGAGTGGGTTTTCTCCGGGTTCTCCGGTTTCCTCCCAAAGTCCAAAGACATGCATGTGTTAGGTGAATTGATGATTCTACATTGCCCGTAGGTGTGAGTGTTTGTCTGTCTCTGTTCGTCTTATGTGTCCTGCGATAGACTGGCGTCCTGTCCAGGGTGTACCCCACCTCACGCCCGCTGTCAGCTGGGATCGGCTCCAGCCCCCCCGAGACCACGACAGGGACAAGCGGTTGAAGGTGAATGAATGAATGGTACTCTATGTTCCACAAAGGGTTAAAAGCACACTGAATTACCATTCAATGAGTCAAGAGAGCTTCATCTTATGGGCTCACCAAATACAGCTAATGGTTCATGAAGCTGCATTACTACGGAATGTATAGAAGCTGCGTTTGTTATTGACCAATTATACATCAGCTGTAATTTCATTATTGGAATAATACATTATAGGTTCAATTTTCCATTATAAGTTGATAATATATCAGCACCAATATATACCATGCATCGCTAAAGAGAAGATATTCTATACAACAATCATGTTTAAGTTCACTTTTATATAGCGCAGTTAAAAAAGACCGGTAACAGTCATCCAAAGTGCTTCACAGAGCAGAGACAAAAACAAAGAGAACGCATGTAAAAGAAACAGCAAAAACATGCATAACATCACACAATGACCAACAGTCTCCAAACTCAGGACAGGACTTGAATGGAGCTGGCAGAAAGGCGCAGAAACTTTCAATCTTTGCTTGTCCTGTCAAATTGTTGCTTGCAGCCATGTTCTGTTTTTGTCGCTGGTGTGATAAATGTTTGATATTCTGACAACTCCATCTTCAGTTTTGACAGCATCGTGACTCTTCATCAGTCCTTTGATAGACAACATGAGTCATGCCAGTGACTGCAGAATGCCATTGCAACATGTGGAAGCATCAAAAAAAGGACTTAAAAAGAAGGCGTCATAGCGTCTGATTGGAAACAAGTAGAGTGGTGTCATTATGGTGGTTTGCATAAGATGCCCAAATGTATGTTCGGCGGTTTCAAAAAGGAACTTAATTGTAAACATGAAGCAAAATCATGTACCAACACAAAGTATTCTTGTGCAACAGCTGTGTTTTTATGGTAGTAAATTACCAAGATTTGTCCTATGTCTGAAAGATGTGAAGCTGACATTTTGTTTTGGTTTTCTCCGTTCGCTATTACACCGAGATAAGATGAGGACCGTGTAAAGAAAGAAGAAAAAGAAAAGATGATGCTATGTGCGATGTAGCGTCTTTGCTTCATTGTGAAAACATCTTCAGGGTGGACAAACACAAATTGCTGTAATCACACAGAGTGGGCCCACACCCGTCTGAGTAAATAAAAAAAAAAACTTTTTCAATTGTTCCCAATGAGGAGAGAGCATGAAGAGAGAGCTGAACAGAGCATCTTTCTTTCCAAAGCGTTTTTGCCTTTTTTCGTTCGGCCGCTCCAAACGCTTGTAGGTAAATATCTCTGAACTTTTCAAGAATCGGCTGGTGTTGTCACTGTTCAGGAAACTATCACAACAAAGACAGAAAAGCTTTTTGTGAGGGCAGATCAACCGAACGGAGTGTTGTGCATTTATCACCGTACGTGTTGTAAGCTTGTTGTTAGCTTGTCGTTGTGTGTAGCCACTTGGCTAACGTAAATACCATTGCCAAAGAAACAAAACCCACAGGGAGCGCTTCAAGCCTCCTTTAAACGTCTCTTTGCCAAAAGAAGCTTTAAAGCCACTTTAAAGACAGCTTTAGCCACTACATAGGCAGGCTGTTTGCTCAAAAGTTTCATATAGACAGAAGACGAGAGAAGACAAGCAGGTAGGCTAACAGACAGGTAAGTTAGCCAGACAGACAGGCAGCTGGTTGACAGATTGTTAGCATTATTCTTCTGGGGTTTTTTTCTTCTCACAACTACTGTACAGTCAAGGAAAGCTTTGATGTTATTGCTTTAGACAGTCCCGTTCCCCGCCACCGCTCTCTATCACTCTGAAGACACAAAAAACACATGCAATCACCATCTATTATTCATTCTTTTCACCAAAGCCATTTGAATACATCAAGCAAGCAGGCGGTTCTGTCTGTTTGTCTATAAGATTTAGCTGTAGGAAGGCAAGAGGCAAAACAAACAAGGAGAGTCTTTTTGCATGCTCACATGGACAATCATTAGACGTGGGTGTTTGAGTGCTCACACTGATGCATATGTATGCAAGTAAACACACACACATGCATACCATCGTACCATTCTGAACTGGTTCTTCTATAAGCTGATTGAACATGAATATCAGGAGAGCTGCCTAAAGCAGTCCCATCTGCCTGTTTCTTTTAATTATTCAGTCTCCATCCACCCATCTATAATTCACTCTCTCTGCTCGTTCTCCACGTAGAGTCGTCCAGATTAAGCATATTTGAAACCCCTTTTCTGGTAAGAGCAGAAAGAGGAGGACATGGACAGAAGACTGGAAGAAAAACAGGAAAAGAACAGAAAGGTAGAGGAAGGGGGGAGGAAAGGAGAAATGGGTTGATAAACAGAGAGGATGGGTGGCAGGTAAGTGGGAGAGGAATGACAGGAGATGAGAAGCACCACAGGGAATTACAACACTTGCAAAAAGCTGTCAGCCATTTAGCCTCCGAAGCAACTTGTCTCTTCTGAAGCAGCAACAACCAACAAATGAAAGCATGAAAAGCAATTGTTCCTCTTTCATGATAACCTCTCCCTTTTCAATCAGCTCTTTGTGACTGAAGTTATTCTGCAACTGAATTTTAGATTAAATTAGAGCTGGAACGATTGTTTCATATTCATTCTTTATTCATCTTTCTGTTATCTTTATTTTTTGATAAATCAATCGTTTGTTAAGTGTATAAAATTTCAGATATTATCAAAAATGTAATCTTGGGAGCAGTGTTATCAGGAGCAGCGGCGCTTGGTTGGGTCTCTAAAGACACAGACTATGATTACCATCTTTGGTTGAAGAAACCTCTCCAGGGGGCTAAACTCTTGCCTTTTCTGGAGTTGACCAGGTGTGTCTAAGTATAAAGATGCTTAGGGCCCATGCACACATTTTTTTTAAGATTGTTTTTTGGGCAGTTTTCAAGCCTTTTATGAGATAGGACAGAGAGGAAATGGGGTGAGAAAGAGAGGGAGACATGCAGCAAAGGGCTACAGGTCGGAGTCGAACCTGCAGCCGCTGCCTCAAGGTCCTTCAGCCTCTTTACATGAGGCGACTGTTCTAACCACTCAGCCACCGCCGCCCCAAGAAGATGCATTTCGCTGTAACCACACAACTTTTGTATCATTTTGGCAGTTCATCCACACGGGGCCGGCGTTATCGGAGCCTAAAAACGGTATCTTCTGAAACCTTGTGCCAGAGTGGATAAATCTGAAAACGCCCCCCGCTTGCGTTGTCTTCTGGACGGCAAGGCCCGCCTACTGGCGTGAGAGACGGATCTCAGCCGTCATAGAGTTGGATTACTCTGAGCAGCATGAATGGGAATGAATAAGGCCTACCATATATTTCTCCCTTTTCCCTGATTGTCTAAATAGGTCGCTAACTTTGTCGCTATTCACTTGTTATCAATAATGTCGCTGTGAAAGTGTGAAAAGTCCCTAAATCTAGATGGAAAGTGACCACCCGTGAGTGCTTTGGGATGGAGGAGGGCTTACGGCAGCACCCGCTGCTCGATGAGGACAGTAACTGCAGAGTGGTACTTGCTTTCACGTCAGAGTCTCTAAAACACCACAAAAGTCTCCAATAACAGCAGAAACAGTCTCGAAATTTGTCTCTAGTCGCTCTTGACAAAAAAAGACGCCAAGAGTATTTGTAAAGTCGCCAGATTTAGCGAGAAAGTCGCCGGTGTGTGTATACAGCGTCTCTCCGTCTCTTCTTCTCCATTGTTAGTGTATTTCTGTGGCAGTTACAGCGCCAAATATAGGCCTGGCATGTGTATTACAGCGTTTTGAGTCAATTTCAATGGTTTCGTGTGGACATATTATATATTTCAACAGCAGAGGCCGTGTGGGTGGCAAACTTTTTAAGAACGCGGGGAAAAAAGTATTTTTTCGATCGTGTGGACGTACCCTTAGTCTTTTGTTATCACAACCCAGAACCTGATAAGGTGGGAAATAGATGGATGCTAATAAAAATGCGAATTGCAATATATTGGTAACATTAGGTCCTGGATTGGAACTTCTCCTGGATTGTGCTTTACCCTATACATATTCACGCAGTACTTTCTAACAATAGGAGGTGGCATCTCCTTGTCCAAACACCAGAGGAAATTCATCTATTGCTTATATTAAAGAGCATTATAAAGTAATATACAGGTAGAGGAAGTGGGTGACTAGATGGGTGGAAACATTAACGTTAAGACAGTAATAGGCAGTGGGATTTGAAGCTTTTCCTAATGAGATGTGTTTTCAGTGCCTGTGAGGTAACGATAGAGCTGGGAAGGTCGTTTCTCCATTGGGGAGTCATTGTTCTATAAGCTATGATTACATTTGCTGATTAAATTATGGGCTATGGGTCTTTTGAAACCACTGAGCTAAATCAGCAACACATTTAGCCTATAATTAATCAGAGCCACATGATCCATTGGTCAGATTGAATTGCTCATATAACCCTATAGCTGTGGATTAGCAGGACAAAAAAAAAAATCCTACTGGGTCTTTACGTTCTCCATCTCCCTCATCACCTACATCATTGTATCTTATCGCAACGCTCCGATGACAATAGACTTCTAAATGTGTTTATTTTTCTTTTAAGCTTTAACCACCTGCCAATGTGAGATAGTTGTGCCATTTGGAATAACATTTTGATCAAACTGAAATGTTTTAAGAACCTATGAATAAACCACTATAGGGTACAAAAGGCCAAAGAAGACCCCATTCCTGTTATAATGCAACATTGATCCAGCACTGGTTGGCTGCTGGCTGCCTTTGTGGGATTGAACAATTACTTTTAGGTTTCACAGTCTCATGCCACGTTCATTTGTATACACCCCCCCCCTGTGCATGAAAACACAGCATCAGTTTTGCCAAAGCTCCATGCACACCACCTCAACATGTGGGTAGATTTAAAGCTTGACAGGCCTACTGTGCCCACGGTTGCTAAGTTATGATTAGGCAACCACTGTTTTTAGATGGGTTTGCGAACAGGGGCAAAGTAAGACTTAACGTTTTGTACTGTGATAGCTGAGAATCTGTCTGTCTATCTATCCATCTATTTTACTGTCTATCTATCCATCTATTTTCCTGTCTATCTGTCTATCTGTCTATCTATTTCTCGAATAGAATTCTCCTGTGGTAAAAATAATTCTGATTCTGTAGCTCTGCAGCAAATGAAATACACGTATTAGATTGACCGTTGAAGACATTGTTGAAAACCAGATTCGATTCATGAATCAATTTATTATTATCAAAGACTGTCAAAGCAGAGCCGACGACGCTCAGTGGATTTTCATTGTCATCTCAGGATCGTCCTCGCTTTGATACAATCCATTCTCTCATTCTCACATTCGCAAAATTACCATTCCTTTGTCAGACCTGATAATCACTTGCACATTGTTGCCTATTAATGATTGTGACGCATGATGAACCATTCTGAAGAAGAAGAAAAAAATCCCCCAGCCTGGTCTTAAGTGTGTTCTCAGATAGATAATAATGACTGAATATGTCAGGAGTAAATGTCAAGACTGGATACATTATGCAGATGATTTAACAGTTTTATGAAATCCCTGACAGAAAAAAAGAAATGTTTAATATCAGAAATGTGTCCTTCTACTCGTGTGTATTTGTGCTATGAGACAAGGACTCGTAATTGTTTTTCTCTGAGAAACGCATCTGCCATGGTCTGATGTCTGGCTTTTATCTTGGTGAAGGCTGGTTTATTGATTGCCTGAAAAAGAATAACAACAAAAGCTGAATGGGAATGCCATGAAATCAAACTTGAGACGATTGTTTGATGCGTTTGATGATGGTTATGCCATAAAATAATAATAATACTAATAATAATAAATATCAAATACCTTATTGTCGACATTCACCCAAAAGGGGGCTGCATTATGACTCTCTCTCTGCTTGTCTCTCCTCCCTGTTGCTTTACAGTACTTGCCAAACTTTGGATTTTATGTTATTCTAAATAGTTAGGTGTGTCCCTACAATCTGGACTCAGCAGATGACCCTAAGGACCTGGTAATGAAATGTTAAACACAAGGGCATGTATTAATAATACATTGAATGGTGGGCCAATCAAAACAACCTCTTCATTAAAATGAGTTACAAGGGACAAGGAGTCACATCACATATTTATTCAGTCAGTTAGTGTGTACTGGTTTAGCTTTGTGTGTTAAAAAGTAAGGGTTCTCCCAGCGAAGCCGACATGGGAAATCATCCAATGGTTTTTCGATCACAGAACAGCACAAGACATCCCCCCCAGAATATCAAAACTTTTTATAAATATGTGAGGGCTTCCAAATCTCTTGCTGTTTAACAAAATCTTAAAGGTTGCCTGGCATCTTTACATTTTACAATAGAACAACTTAAATTGTTGCTGGATTTGGGAGCAGTTGGTGATGAATGATCAGTTTTCTCCCCCAAAAAACTGATGGTAACACTTATTTTGTGCTTTGTAGTATTTGTTATGCTCTTTTACAGTGACACCAATCAAAAGATATAAATAGACAAAATGCTTAACTGTTCAACAGGTGTACGTTTTGACCAAGTAATTTGTGTATTGGTAATTTCTGAACTCTTCACTGTATGTTGGTGTCAAGCTTCGTGCTAATTGTGCATAAAATGCTAACATAATGCTTTCCGCCCCCAAGGTAAGCTGCGTTCAAATCACAGGCGATGGCCATGATTTGATTGAAAGGAACGCCAGTGTTGATCATATTTGGAGCTTCACCTCAAACGCACCATCTGCGCGATTGGAGCGATGATGCGAACCCGCCTATGTAACAACATTTTCTCTCACTATTTTCCAAGATACGTCAGAAAACCAAACGAGGCAGTTAGCTAGCAGACGCCTCGTCTTCACTAAATGCGGTTGCTAGCTAACCGCCTCGTTTGGCTTTCTGACGTATCTTGTCAGCCGAGGCTAGCTGCAACAAGCTAGCTGCCGGATACTTGTTGGTGGGCGGCACTTTGACAAAACAGCTAGGGTCCTGAAATGGCGGCCTCTAAATGGGAAGTTATGCTAGTGCTAACCAGGGGGAAAAAAGCTCATTCATGGACGTGAAGGAAGCAACATTGCATGTTTCACATCGCATTTTTCACATTGCGTCTAATGCGAGGATCATGCAGGCCGGCTTGAAATCACATGTGAAGTAGCTTTAAGCCTTTTCCCCTTAATCATGCCTTGGACCTTCAGTTTTGTCATTGAAAGCAAATTTAAAAATGCTTGTTGACGGATATGTACCTACAGATGTACAAAAATAGGTTAAAGCTGGGTTTTTTTTCCGCAAACTCAAACGCACAAAGACTCAGTTTAGTGTCAGTCGGAGGTTTTGTCAGTTTTCATCTCTCCTTCATCATGGATATTCACACCTGCCAGCTCTCTTGATTGAACTTCACTGCTTCTGTTTTGTGAGGAAGAGATAAGAGGTGCGACTGATGGGGGGAAACTAAAGGTGAAAGAGACAGAAGGGAATAGAGTGTGTAAAGAAATAAAAAGGGGAAACAGAGAGACTGGAAGACAGGATGAAATAAAGGCAAATTCAGAGAGATAGATGGATAGAGTGGAGAGTGAGATAACAGCCAACCAGGCCCACTGAGGGAAGGGAGATTGATTGTGTCTTATCAGTGCCTACGCCTGACAGATGACTGACAGCAAGATGTGCATGGCTTCAGACACACACACACACACACACACACACACACACACACACGCACACGCACACGCACACGCACACACACACAGAAAATGAAGCCATCTCTGTCTTAATAATTTTACTCTTATTTGTATGCAACGTTCCAGGATCTTGATTAAGGAAGAAAAATAGAAAGATGTTAGTATTTCTGAGTGTGTGTGCGTGTGCGTGTGCGTGTGCGTGTGCGTGTGCGTGTGTATAGCAGTGCCATGTCTAACCTCTCAGGGTACTGGGATCTCCCTGCAGACTCAAAAATAAACCCAGTCGTGTGATTGTAATAGCCCAGGTAAACCTTTTCCTGTGTGTCTGTGTGTGCATGTGTGTGAGAAGAGGAGAGAAACATGACTGTAAATGTGCAGTGCATTGCAAAAGGCAATAAAAACTGAGCTGATAAGGATGTGCTTGGGTTTTATATTGAACGCATTCATTTTTAAGGATTCTGCAAACGCTTCAGTTTTGTATGTATTGATCAAAGAAGATACATGTTCATTTGTGAGCTTTCGACATTCTTGTAGGGCAGACCCAGGCTTGCTGTTTCCAGTCTTTATGCTAAGCTAAGCTAACCGAGAAATGGCAGTAGCTATACAGTATATAAACTATGCAGACATGAGAGGCGGTACTTCACTAAATTTGAAAGCTTTGTGCACATTATATACATGTGTAAACACAAACATTGTAGGAAAAAACATGCACAACATCAATGAGGGGTTTGCTTGCCAGAAAAGTAATTTTATAAGTTCCCTGTAAATAAACAACAGAAATACAAAACTATATTGGTTTCCTCTCAAGATAGCCAGGTGAAGCTCACGACCTCCACTAAGGCTGCAAGAGGGCTCATTTCCTAATAAAAACAGTAGTAATACACATAGCTCGTGTGTTATGACTTTGAATGACATCATTGGATATGCTGGAGTGACTGGCTGACTGACTGTGATGCTGCAGCTGCAACACACACACGCACACACACGCACACACACACACACACACACACACACACACACACACAAAAACAAACCTCACAGGCCCTTTGGCCGGCCTGACCTGATTCAGGCATTGCTTTCCCACGCTTCCAAACTGGAGCAGACCGTCTTGGAATAATACACCGTGGAATATTCACTGGACACACTAACGGAATATTGTATCTCATGTCCAGACAGTCAATTAGTCCACTGGGCCCTTTTGTTTTATTTTCATCTGCCACACACACACACACGCACACGCACACGCACACGCACACGCACACGCACACACACGTACGTACATACATACACACACACACACCTACATCGAGGCCTGTTTTGTTTGATTTCTACACAGAAAATTGAGTATCAAATTTACTGTACATGCAGGCGTTTTAATCCACCCAGCCTGATGGATTACATGTAAAACGCTGCTATCCATTCATAGCGCTGTAAAGTGAAAGACCTGATCGATTTTCCATGCCTCCTGCCTTAATCCTGTGAAGACTCAGTCCTGGCTCAAGCTTGCCGTCACTGTTGAGATGTCCTTTTAATTGAGTGGGACGGCTCAGCCTTATGGCATCACTCTGACGCCTTCAGGGAATGCAGGTGGTAAAGCTTACGATCCGCTACGTATTATGTGGCTGCGGTAGCGTTGGGTATCGTTACCGCTGAGCCATCAGTGGTTCAGCAGCAGTGTGTGTACACTGATGTTACGTGATACATCCTCTGGGAATGAATTAATTTCCTTCTAAAGTTTGCGTTTTTGGCATCTGGCCTTGTCTGAGATTTCTCAGCTGTCTTTCTTCTCTTCTTCCTCCGTCTTTTTCCACTGTTGCTCTATGTGCCAGAGCTCCAAACTACATTATGGACTGATTATACTGTAACTCCACTGGTCTCATTACTGTCAATGAAGGGCTCAAACAGGGTAATAGCTGCCTGTTACTGGGCTATTAGAGAATATGATTTGCCCCTTATTAGCCCTCTCGGCTTGGTATCGAGACAATCAGTGGGTTTGTTTTGGGAAAATTAAGATGTAAAATAGACTTACATGTATACACCATGCCGACACACAGTACAGCCAAATGTTAAAACATGTATTCATGTTCACACAGTAATTGCTTCAGCTGCCTCCACAAACCAGGAAAGCATTGGTGTTAGCTTCACCCCATTGGCCTGGTGTCAATCACTGATGCCAGCTTCTGATTCCCAGAGCATACATCACACTTAAGCCTTCATTTTGCAGCAGATTAATAAACAGCCCTGCTGCTACCCCACCATGCCGTCTGTACTGGTGTCAAAGAGAGACTGTATGGATAACTCAATCCAATCCAGTGAAGAAAGTATAAGCTGAGTCACTTTGAAACTATTCACTGAATGGAGAAGGGTTGTCACAAGAACCGATACTAGTGTTACCTCTCGATTCTAAAATAAAGTTTTGTTGCTTTGACTCTCCCGGAAATAATGGGGGCAGTATAGACCTATTCAAAGATGTAAACATAAACGTTCTGTTTATTTCCTGTTGCAGTTCAAGTCAGTGACATAAACTGACAGGAAGTTACCAAGGGCCAAGGCTGTTGCCTAGCAATGGAATTCTGTTGAAAAGGTCTATAACAAATGTTCCAGTCATACTTGCATTCAGAAGTACAAGATCACGAAGAAGGCATAACAAACCCCATGTGGAAGGGAACTACGGCAGTTGCTTCACCCAGACTTGTTGATAACAAAGGCACCAAGAGTCATGTATGGAAGTACTTTGCGTGACACAGATGACTGTGGCGTTATCAACAATCCGCAGAAGCCACTTTGCAAACGATGCTACCGTGGTCTTCAGACCAAGGGAGGCAACACTTCCATTTTAGCGTTTACTGTAACAAAAAGCAATGTTCAAAGCGCAACTGACACATTTCCTAAAATAAAAATATAAAGACGGATCAGATGGGTAACGTTATGTTAAACATTGTAATGAAAAACTAAACAAGGAGGCATTCACAAGGGCAGCTACAGTACAGCTGCTAATTCAAGGTGATTTAATGAGTTGACGCTTTCTTTTTTGAAATACAGTTACATGATGTTTGGGAGGGCTCGCAGCCACATCTATTGCATAATGCCTTATCTAATGTAGCAAACGTGCTGTAGGTTTAACGTTAGCCTGTACCTCATAGTAATGCAGCCTCAGCTAATCAGCACACCTCTTTACATTTCAGGCGCTCTTATCAACTTAATACTTTTGCAAAACTTTGCAAACATTTTAATTTTAATGTCTGTAAAAATGACTGCATCTACTGTTAGTAATTAGGTGTGCATGTGTGCCAATGTGTGCATTCTCTTTGTATGAATCTTAAGTTGTTGCACTACAACCAACGGTTGTACTGTATTCTGTTATGTAATATTCTGTACGTCTGTTATAGAAATGGCATTTTAATATTTTGAAAATTTGCTAATAAAGAAGTGAAAAAGCAAATGACACAATCTGTTGTGTAACACATGTCAGATGTCTGATTAGTCAGATATATTCCAGAGTTCATATGAGAAAACTTTCTCCTTGCTAACTCACTGACGTCTCTTCATCTCGTCCCAATCGGAGAAGACGGGAATTTTCCAATTCATCCAGAATATAGTCAAAATGTCGATGTGTAGAAATGTAGTTGTCTCAGAATGTTCGAATCTGTTGGATTGGTATTGCCGGTGATGCTGAGCGTATATAGTCGGAATCAGGAATCAGTAAGACATGCCAATCCACATTAAATGCTACCTTACTTAAAAAGTATCCCACTGAGACCCACGAGGAGACCAAAAGATTTTAAATATGGAGACGAATTACTGAAAGAACACTCACTCTAACATATGAATTCAAACTGGCAGGCACTCTTTGCCTTTAAGCCTCAGGTTTGCAGGTGTGTTGAGCATTGAGCATGTAATCTAAACACTCAGCTCAACACTCCCAACTTTCTGTCTTATTTTTTCTTAGCCCTCGTAGCTTGGTGAACTTGTACCAGAGAGAACTGGAGACATAACAATTAACTCGTCTAGAAGCAATCTTTCTGTTCATTACTTCTAATCTCTGAGATGCATTGAGGGTCAGAAGATGGAGCAAGGTTGTCAAATGTATAAAATGTTACGTCGATACGTGCGATACAATCTCTGTTAATTATACATTCAACAATACGGAAAGTAATATTTTCTTGACCTCCTTCACTCTGATCCTTTTTTTCTTTTGTGTTGCTACCAGCTGAGAGCCATTTGTCTGTGCTTAAAGAGGCTTTTTTGAGCTGGGATTTAGTGGGAGTGTCTTGACTCAAAGCAAACAGAGGTATGAACTAATCTAAACTCCGGGCCACTCTTCTGTTATACCACTATCTCCAGACAGCACCATCTGAGTTAGAAAAGAAACAATACACAATTTGGGTTCAATTTCTGTTTTGATGGTTAAAAAAGTGCTTTTTGCTATTTTCTACTGTCACTGACCATTTGATGGAATTTCGGGAAAGATGGATCACACAAGTGCTCCCCAGCCCCGTTTGACATATCAACTGACATATCATATGTTCCACAAACACCAAAGAGAGGTCTGTCTGGCCCCACAAAAAGGTTTTCTCTCTGATCCATAACACAGTTAAAGCGCTGATATTTGCTGCCTCATTCCCAGGAAGTTGTGTTGTTCCTCTTGAGTCTACAATTGCATGAATTTGTTTTTTTTCTAGCGCACAGCTGAAACTGATTGGAACAGATGATGGCGTCTGCGTCTCAGGCTCATTAGCTCGTACAGGATGTGGACTGGAAACACAGAACCAGGACAGAGCAGATGGGCGGCAGCGATGGAAAAGGATTTAACTGAGAAGACACCAATTCCAAAAGCCATTAAAGAGACAGCTGCAAAACTTAAAAAATGTAGCAATGTTTTTACTGTGTTTATCTCAATTTTAAGAAGTTAAAGCTGCAGCAAAATGGGTACCATCCCAAATTACTGTCACATCATAGATTCAGCCTGTTGGCCTTTGAAGTTGGATATGAGCACTGGTGAGAAGTACTTCTCAGTGGACAAGAAGCAGTAAATTGAAAATTAAGCATGAAATACAATCTTTCAGCTAACAGCAGTGAGCGTCCTTTAAAGCACACGGTTTTCCATATAGACTATAGTCAGTGGCCACTTTTGTAGAAGCTTTTGCGTGTGTAACGTATATGCAAATAAATATAGGTCATGGGAATTGCATGACACAAAGTAGTGCCTCAATATACATCAAGTAACACATAACTCAAATCAAGTAGTTGCCCCAGAAGACTATCACACAGCTCAGACAGCTTCCTCCATTTCTTACAGAGGTGTTAAGGCATGTCACAGGGACATATATTATAAGTCGGAGTGATTCAAATGAATGCAAATGTAGGGGAAAGAAAACAAACAGAGGATTAGGAGGAGCAGGCAGCACTTAACAAGTGACTGTTTAGCCTGGATTGAAACACTGAGACTCTGTGTGGGTGTGTGTGTGTGCGTGCGTGCGTTCGTGCGTGCATGTGTGTGTCTGTGTGTGTGTGTGTGTAAAATTGAGCCTTGCCGCCTGCAGACTTCTTCTTTACATTATTTGAATGTGAAGCTTATATTTCTATGCAGAGTGGATCATGTAATAAACATTGCAAGGGGCACATGTAATGATGACGTAAAAGAGTAGTTTATATAATGTATTAATCTGAAGCTTATGATTTTACTTCAACACTGCACAGCCTGAAAGGGAGAGGGGACGTGATGGATAGTAAACATGTTACTGTCACAGGAGGCCTTATTACAGAGATATTTTGAGGGTTTTGAACCAGCTGTGTCATGGCAGATGAATGGTGTTTGGCTTTCACCCGTGGTTGCAGCGCAGGGAGCTCAGAGCATTGGAGGGCAGCCAAACACTGTTCATCTGCACACTTCTCCCACACTGCCATGGTGCAGAGTTAGTTTAAACCATCAAGGTATCCCTTTAAGGCTAGGGTTATTACTATGACAACAACAGTTGATAACAATGTATCTGGACGTCCCAATTAACTAATGTATGGTATGGTACGAGGATGAAAATAATCATTCCCAGGATTTTAAAGGTCCCATATTATGCTAATTTTCAGGTTGTATTTTGCGTTTCTACTAGAACATGTTTACATGCTTTAATGTTCAAAAAACACATTATTTTTCTCACACTGTCTGTCTTAATATACCTGTATTCACTGCTCTATTTTAGCGCCTGTCTCTTTGTGACCCCCTCCTAAAAAAGCTCAGTCTGCTCTGATTGGTCTCGGGTCTTCCGTATCTCAGCGTCTCTGCATCATCATTGCAGACGAGGAACGGCACTGTTGCAGCACTTTCAACCTACAGTATAAAGTATAGTTGCGACATCAAAACCTTACAGGAGTCCTGTCGGCTCGTTTAAAGACAGTTTCTGAATACAGGCAAGTGCATTTCTCCGTGGATCTGAGTGTTTTATATAGCCCCTCAACCTGCATTATAATAAAACAGGACATGTAACCTTCACTTTTTACAATATGGGACATTTAAAAATCCCAGCCTTGTAATACGTATTCCATCCTGTGTAGCTAAATGTTGCCTAGTAACAGAATCAGCAGAATTTTTGGGGTAAATACGGTAAATAAACCTACATAATTTCCCTACGAAAACCCCAATTTCCGTTTCTTGAATGGCGTGAGAGGCAATAAGGGGGGAGATCAACGGGGGCAAGATCTGAAAACAATTCACTGGATCTGTATGCAGGATCAACAATTCCCACATCACAACACAATCAAGCAATAGTTCAGGGGCAAGATTATTATGCTAAATTAATTGTAGTTAGAGATTGCAGTACAATAGTAGAATTTTAATCTGATCCCAGTGCTGCCTAATGTTATCACTGTCTGTGCTAAGAGAAAAATGAGTGTTTGTAATTATGTATCAGTACTGCGAAGACAACGCTGAGGGAGAAGCATTATTTGTGTGTTTCAGGTGGCCATTTTAAAGTCCTTATTGTCCACACTTTCCCGTTATCTTTTGCCATAACACCATAATTTGAGTTAAAAAAAAATGTAAATTGCTATTGCATAATACGCAGGTGAGTCTCTTTATTTGTTCAGATCTGAGTCATGAAAACCACACTGCCTCAGGTGCACTTGACAGATCTTGAAACCCAGCGATGATGGACAAATTGGACTTAAAAATGATGGTGTGACCCTGGTGTTTAGATTGGATAAAAACCTTGAAAGATTGTCCGTAAACAGGAAACGATGTGCGTTCTATATTGTCTCCAAGTGCTTTTTCTTTCTGTAAACATGACATCCAGAATATCAAGCAGGTGTTTGGCAACATCCCAAAGAACAACACAGCTGACTGGATTAAATCAGGTGTCATGGTAGTATTTTTATGTTTGGGGCTCAGTGGGAGCAGGATGTCTGCCTTGACACAGTTTTGTTGGCCCATAGGGGAGTTAGAGGCGTTCTGTGCAGAGGGATTTTCTCATCATCTTCATGGGGAACTGCAACATAGCTGCAAAAACAGCAACAAAGCTATATTCTGAGGGATGTTAAACGCTAAACCTACAGCATGTTTGCTACATAAGATAAAGCATTATTGCAAAAGATGAGGCCGCGAGCCCTCCCAAACATAATGTAGCTGTATTTCAAAAAAGAAAATGTTTACTCATTAAATCACCTTCAAATAGCAGCTGGACCGTAGCTGTCCTTGTGAATGCCTCCTTGTTTAGTTTTTCATTGCAATGTTTAACATTACATTTCCCATCTGATCTGTCTTTATATTTTTATTTGAGGAAATGTTTCAGTCTTGTTTTGAAGATTTTGAAATTTAGAGTTTCTTCTAGTCAGACAAATTAGTTATATAGTAAGGATGTACTCTTACATTTTCTTAGCTGACAGTGTCGGCTGTACTCCAGCCTTCCTCAGAGCTGCTGTTTTCTTCCGGGTATGGCATTTTTTATGAAAACAGCTGACCGTTCCTCGCCCTGGTGCCGCTGGCAGAGAATGGTGTCCCAGGTGTGTGGGGGCATGTGTGCGTCCTCCCTGTTCATGGTGTTGCCCTTATGCTTCCTTATTTCTATGGCCTCCTTCATCCATCTTCTGTATCTGTTCGTTTCTGATGTGATGATTTTTCCCTTGTCCCAGTCCATGATGTGGTAGTTTCTTCTGCAATGGTCTGTTATTGTTTTGAACATTGCTTTTTGTTACAGTAAACGCTGAAATGGAAGTGTTGCCTCCCTTGGTCTGAAGACCACGGTAGCATCGTTTGCAAAGTGGTTTCTGCGGATTGTTGATAACGCGGAGGACATCTGCCTCACACGCAAAGTACTTCCATACACGACTCTTGCTACATTTTCTTATCAACAAGTCGGGGCGAAGCGACCGCTGTAGTTCACTTCCACATGGGGTTTGTTGCCATGTGAGTTCCCTTTCTTCGTGACCTCCTACTTCTGAATGCAAGTATGACTGGAACACTCCTACTAAACTATACTCCCCCAAAAAGTTCAGGAAGAGTCCCAGCACTGAAACTTACGGTGCCTCTGTGCGTCCAGTGCTTTTGGCGCCTCAGGTAAAAAGTCAAGAGATCATCACACCAAGTCAGTAGGATGTATCCTTTGGGGACCATGAAGATCTGTACAAAATGTCATGGCAACCCATCCAATAGTTGCTTAAATATTTCAATCTGGACCAAACAGACCGATATTGCCAGAAAGAAGGAAACGTCCGGAGATCAAGGTAGGATCCATCGATGTGTCTCAAGTGTGTGAGTTTCCTTGTCTTGATGTCATTTTCAAGACATGAAAGGAGTGCTTGCCTGTAGAGGTACGTATGATTACACCGAATCCACATTCAACATCAGTGGAAAATTATAGTAATTCATATTAATGTTTGTTTCAGATTGGCTGATTGTACAAGGACAAAGAAAACTGTCTGTGGTGGTTGGGAAGAAGAAAGCAATCAACTCACTCAGTCAGGTCAGTGTCCTTGAACACCTGCCCTCCATCAGTGTCAAATCTGTGAGTGGTTTGCAAAGAACATGTTCTGTTAAATAATTCAGCTTTCCACTTTCTAATTCATTGCTGTTTACATATTTTCAGTGCTGCAGGTGATTTTGCTTTATCTCTTGATCAATATGAGTCACAGTAAGAAACTGGGACAAAGCTGTTTATCTGGAGTGAGAGGCAAAAGAGTAAAAGTAAATGACCAGAGAGCTAACATCTCTGACTGATCATTAACAAGATGGAGCTCAAGTGTCGGTGCTCCAGCACAAGTAGGCTCAACAGGAATAGTCCACTTGGAGTGGCTTCCATAGAAATTTCAATGGTGATTACAGAAAGAAAAGCTAAAGTCTTTGGAGAGGGATTTCAACAGAAAGGTTTAGTGTAGATATGAAGTTGAAAGGCTTTTGAGGATCAGCGTTGAAGGTAGATAAAGGATGAAAAGATGTTTTGCAAAATGATCATTCAATTGTTGAATGAAGAAACAGTCGCAAGAGATTTCTTCTACCGTACTTCTTGCTAGATCCTTTCATATTAAAGTCTACAATAATGTTATTTATGGGAAAGACCTGTCAATAGCAATTCTAGCAGCTCTGTGAATAACACTCCCTTACACAAACTCAAAACAGGCAGGCATCTTTTTTGTTCCATTTTATTTACAGTGCAAATTAATAAAATAATCAAAAATATTCACATATCTCTGTGAACATGCCGGATTATAGCAAAGCTGCTAATTTGCAGGCGTAGTCCCTAATAAGTAAAATAAAAGAATATAAAAAAATAAGAAGAGATAGCAAATATATAATACAAATAGAAGGAAAAGGGCGTGTATGTTAACAGGAAATAAACTTGCTGTACAGTTGAAGTATGAACAGATTCTCAATTTATTTACTCACACACACGCACACACACACACACACACACACACACACACACACACACACACACACACACACACACACACACACACACACACACACACACACACACACACACACACACACACACACACACACACACACACACACACACACACACACACACACACACACACACACACACAGACACACACACACACACACACACACACACATCATGCAGAGGCTAAAAAAAAGGGGCTAATTGTCCCTGCTGAGTTTAACAAATGTCTGTCAAAGCTCTGAAACCAAAGCAAAGCAAGTTTATTTGTATAGCACAATTCAACAACAAGGTAATTCGATCAAGGTAAGTGCTTCACATAAAACATTAAAAGCATCGGGAGAAATAACACATAAAACATATAATTGGTCAATTAAAACATTGAAAAGATTTAAAACGCAGAAAAGGTCATTTTTAAAACATAAAAGATGGTTACAGTCACAGAAGTTACTGCGAAGTTTACTGAAAAGCAGAAGCAAATAGAAAAGAACTCAGAGTTGCAGCAGACCTGCAGTTTTCTGGAGGTTTGTTCCACAAATGTGGAGCATAGGAACTGAATGCTGCCTCTCTAGGTTTAGTCCTGACTCTGGGGACACAGAGCAGACCTGTCCCATGTTTAGTCCTGACTCTGGGGACACAGAGCAGACCTGTCCCATGTTTAGTCCTGACTCTGGGGACACAGACTAGACCTGTCCCATGTTTAGTCCTGACTCTGGGGACACAGAGCAGACCTGTCCCATGTTTAGTCCTGACTCTGGGGACACAGAGCAGACCTGTCCCATGTTTAGCCGTGACTCTGGGGACACAGAGCAGACCTGTCACATGTTTAGTCCTGACTCTGGGGACACAGAGCAGACCTGTCACATGTTTAGTCCTGACTCTGGGGACACAGAGCAGACCTGTCACATGTTTAGTCCTGACTCTGGGGACACAGAGCAGACTTGTCCCATGTTTAGTCCTGACTCTGGGGACACAGAGCAGACTTGTCCCATGTTTAGTCCTGACTCTGGGGACACAGAGCAGACCTGTCCCATGTTTAGCCGTGACTCTGGGGACACAGAGCAGACCTGTCACATGTTTAGTCCTGACTCTGGGGACACAGAGCAGACCTGTCACATGTTTAGTCCTGACTCTGGGGACACAGAGCAGACCTGTCCCATGTTTAGTCCTGACTCTGGGGACACAGAGCAGACCTGTCCCATGTTTAGTCCTGACTCTGGGGACACGGAGCAGAGCTGTCCCATGTTTAGTCCTGACTCTGGGGACACAGAGCAGACCTGTCCCATGTTTAGTCCTGACTCTGGGGACACAGAGCAGACCTGTCCCATGTTTAGTCCTGACTCTGGGGACACAGAGCAGACCTGTCCCATGTTTAGTCCTGACTCTGGGGACACAGAGCAGACCTGTCCCATGTTTAGTCCTGACTCTGGGGACACAGAGCAGACCTGTCCCATGTTTAGTCCTGACTCTGGGGACACAGAGCAGACCTGTCCCATGTTTAGTCCTGACTCTGGGGACACAGAGCAGACCTGTCCCAGATGATCTGAGAGGTCTGGATGGTTCGTAGCTGAGCAGAAGATCTGAAATGTATTTTGGTCTTAAACAATTCAGTGCTTTGTAAACCAACAGAAGTATTTTTGAAATCAATTCTTTGACAGTCAGGAAGCCAGTGTATAGATCTGAGGACTGGAGTGATATGATCAACTTTTTTGGTCTTAGGGAGGACTCGTAACCAGTCATCTGGGAGCGCTAATGGGCTTTTGGCAAAATTTAAGCAAATATGTAGCAAAGTTAATGGGAGCCACTGGCCACTGCATATTATTTGCACACATGCTCCTAAATTTTATTTAAAATGAAACATGCGTATGTTATGACTTGGCGAAATGAGGACTCAAATGCAGGCTTTAATTTTGACACAATGGGTAACCTCTTTAGACAGAGGGATAAATAAACAGGCTACAACACTCTAAACTTGTCAGTTCGGACGATGGAATTTAGAAAAAAAGGCACTAGGAAATTAAATCTAGCTACTCATGCTGACCAAAAACTTAAACAAAAAAATCACTCTTCCAAAGTAGTTTTTCGAGGAAACAGAAATATAAGCGAGGCAATTCTTAGTGACAAGGCCGAGGTAATGGCAGGAGGTACACGACGAGACGATATACTCTGGCAACAAGACAGGGGAAGAAGAGGACTATGTTCACACATGAGGGAGGGTGACACAGATGGACACAATCAGGTCATCAGGGAACACAGCAGACCGGTGAGACAGGAGGAAGGGCAAGTAAGCTGAAACGAGAGGAGGGCTACTTTTCAAAATAAAACACGAATTTCACAAGACAACAAACCCAAGGCAGGACATCCCTCACCGCAGTGTGACAGGGCAATGTCGGGCCCTGAAGCATGTGATAACATCAACTGTTAGGGCCAGTGTTTACAGTGCCGGTCCACGTGTCCTGAAAGATTTGAATGTCATGGACAAATTCCAGTCATAGAATATCTTTTTATTTTGCTTAAAAACTAACGATAGGCAGGCTATATGTAAATAATGACACCATCAAGGCATCCAGGTTTAATATTTTGTATTGAAAAGTCAGCTAAATGGCTGAACGTTTGTCCATGCGGGAGACCTGGATCAGGATGCAGACTAAAAAGCTGACTTGCTGTGTTCGTCAGCAGAGCTTACTAGATCCCTGCCAGTAGCTCCAGTGGTTTCTCTTTGTTTTCTACCAAACCGCTCCTTCTGTCTCTTGCCTTCTCATTTTCGGCTCTCCCTCCTCTCTTTGTTTGTGGTTGTCATTAGAAATGTGTTGGGATTCTGCCAGTTCCCCAAGACACTTACACCAGTATTTGCCATGGCTCAAATCCGGCCTTAGAGAAGAAAATTCATTACGGATGCTAACCAGTTCAGCGCAATCCCTTTAGAGTCCCACGATCGCATGTCGTCATGTTTGCACAGCTTGTGTATAATCATGTCAGCGTAAGGGAGAGATAGGCAAACAGGTAGGACAGGATGACAGACGTGAATCCAAGACAGACAGTAGGCAGGCAAGCAGATGTACACAGGTGCACAGATACAAGAATGATGGACAGGGGACTTTACTCAGCAGTCTATAAAACTGTGTTTCTAATAACTTTGTTTTCAGGTCTGAAAAAATGTAATCAAATACAGACACGGCATTATAAGCATCTGTCCCTCTTTCAGCTCAAGAACTCATATATGCATAGATACCATTATGCAGAATTACTTTAGGCAAGTAAAGCGGAGCTCATTTCCTGCCAGAGAAGGCTGAACCCAGCTGTTGTACTTCATAACTTCCTGATACCTGTGGTCTCCACTCAGAAGCCCATCCATGACTTCCCTCCTGTCAGGCTTCAGTGGTAAATGCTGAAATTAAACTATGGTGTAGTGTTTAATATTTCACAGTGATCTTTAGTTACAAACATGATCTTCTGATAAAATAAGTAAGTGCTAAAATGTCTTGGTATGGTCTGGTTTCTACAGGTGTCATGAAAGAGAAGAAGCAGGGTCGTTGGTGCTAACGTGTATAGATTGATCCATAATTAAGCAAGGCTTGTAGAATTACCTACAGCAAATCAAGGCACAGGGATGTAGAGAGCGGAGTAAACCTATACTCTGCGGATCAATTACACCATGTTCAAGGCTATATCTTAAATCTTACCTGACGTTACATAATGCTGGACCTTCAGACCTTCAATCCAAAGGTGGTAGGTGGCATTTAGGGATGGACACAAGTAATGTTTTCCCAGATCGAGTAATCCCATGAATTACTTGAGGGGGGGATCGATTACTCGAATAGGGAAATCTAGTTTTAGAACACATTTTATGTGACCTAGCTGCAAGCGAACATGCGACTATTGACTTGCATCAACGCTCTCTGTCTACACTGAATCCGTCGAATATGGACTGAATTTGTTGAACAAGCTGTAAAATATGATCCTGAAAAACAGGTGAATTTCCTCTGTACCAGCAGACACCCAATGTGTTTAACAAATAAGGAGCCAGAGCCTTCACTTCACATGCGTTTTCCCCAAAGCTCTGCTCTGACACCCACATACGCAGGCACACGTAGGCGTGAAGTCGCCCTGTAGTGCGCCAGACACACACATTTCCTCCGAGACTCCTCTGGTCTAACCTTATGTGGCTTCTCTTTATTTCGGTTTTTGTAGTGAGCTCAAAATGGCCCTCGTCACACTGCAAATTTCTGTGTTGCAAACATTTTTTTAAATGAAAAGATTGAACCACCACTTAACAGCGAGTATGAACTGACATCCCACCATGTCTTTTGTTCAAACCCTGTACATTTTCCCAGCAAAAAGCGGTCAAACCTTGCTTCATATGCCTTGTGTCGTGTATGGCTGTGCAGGATGTATTTTTACTGCTGCGTCGGGGGTTCAAGTCCAGCCCATTGTTGCATGTTGCCATCTCTCTCTCCTTTTTTCCTCTTTAACTAGAAGCAATTGCATAATCAGTGTATTCATGCTTGACATCCAGCAGGAGAGCTGAACCAATGTGGCTTATAGCTTCTGCTTAACATCCCTTTTAGGAGCTCGAGGTTAGGGTTCCTCTGTTTTCTTTCTTTCTTTACTTTTCTGTGTAGGTAATGTTTTCATTTGAGAGATGGTCGGGGGTGTAGTTATTCCGAGTGTGATAAAAGACGTCACAGCCGGAGTGCAGCAGAAGGGCGTGGGGAGAGGCACCGAGCGCACGCCACACAGAGACACTAGCTTTTGAAGACGCTTCTCAGACCACACTCTAGCTTCACACCTCTAACCAACCTCAGCTTCAACCCTCTCTGGTAAAGCAGCCCTTTCGTGTGTTTTCCTCATTTTCATCCTCTTCGGCTCACACCAGGTCAGGACTAATGATAAGAGCCTTAACTTTGAAACCTTAGACAGACTGGTTCATAATGTGACCCACACACTGGAATAAACTCTATCTATTTCTGGTAAATCCCGGAACTGTTGTCTGGCAACTGTAAAAAAAAAAAAAAAAAAAAAACCTAATATAGGATTTGAGGGGGAGAAAAGTGGATAAATCGCTCCTATAAATTACAGCTAGTCTCTGCTGCTCAGTAATCTAGGCTGTAATTTTGGGACATCAGCACTTGCGTCATCGACAGCCTAAATTTAGAATGCTTGGGTTTTTTTGGTGTGTGTGTGTGTGTGTGTGTGTGTGTTTGCGTGTGTGTGTGTGTGTGTGCGTGCGTGCGTATGGTCCCTGTCAATGGAATACTGTAAGTGACATGTAGGGATGTGGATGTGGAAAAGGGTGTGGATAAATTGGGAGCAGATAGAGGCAAAAGCAGAGTGAAGTGGCTAAATACTTTCAATATAATTTTTTTTTCACCAGGCTTGCAAAAAATGAAATCTATCTCCCAAAACAGTTCCATTTATCTTCTCTCAAATGTTGCTCTCAAGTTCTAATTTCTAACCCTCTGCGTTTACTTTTCAGCTGGTGCTGCGACACAGTGGCTACCATGCTCGATTGAGTGTTTCAATTAAATTGTAGAAAGTTATAGATAATTATCATGCTTTTTATAGACAAGATAGGCTTACTTTCTGTAGACTCTGATGAAATAAAGTGTGGCTGTTCCCCCTCAAAATCGAAGGTAGGACATTCATTTGCAAACGTGCATTAATGGCTAATTGAAAACCTTTTAATTATTTTATGACTGTTTATTTTTCGAAACTCTGTCCTGAGGTAGGATCTAATGAACCCAATAAAAAGGCTCCTGCTCCAATTCCTTCATTATTGAATTGTGTATTCAAGTGCGCCCACACTATACATGCATCTGTCAGTCTGCTGATTTGTGTGGGTGTGCAGGTGCCTCTTTATTTGTGCATGGCCGTGTGTCTTGCGAGGCAGATAATGATTTCTCTGATTTCAATCCAAAGCTGCCTGACTGGCCCCGGCAGATTGCAGCGGTTTGTATTCATAAACAAAATGCACATCGATCCCTTGATTGGTTTCCGCAGCCATATCAGTCTGGGTGTCTGTCTGTCCCTAATTCATTCTATGATTGGTTATCTGTTTCCTATAATTTTGATTCAAACTACGTGCCCATTTGATCGTTGAAGTAATAGAACTGCATTGATTTGTATCCATTCTCCTGTTGTAGATTATGAGTCTACTTTTTCCTTATACGGAGGCAGTAAAACGCGTGGGAAGATAAACTGAAGATGTTAATTTCTCTCATCTTACATCTCACATTTCAACATCAGTCTCTTGTGCAGAATACATTTCGAAAGTACGCTTATTATGGCTACATATGCTAACGTCTTAACTCTTTTCTTGTCTATGCTCAGTCTGATAAGATAGCCACACACAATTCTTTTTTTAAAATTTCTTTTAGGCATTTTCCAAGCGTTTTATTATACAGGACAGACAGGAAATGGGGTGAGAGAAAGAGGTCGGAGTCGAACCCACGGCTGCTGCCTTGAGGACCTTCAGCCTCTTTACATGAGGCGGCTGCTCTAACCACTCATCCGCCCGCCCACACTATTTTATTAATTTTAGGTGTTGATGTTGAACTCATACTACACACTTTACTGAGCGTCCCCTTCTGTACTTCACTGTTTCTGAGCAGTCACAATGTATGACATGGTAAGGCTAAGGTGAGAGTAAAGATGTATGATAGCAAATTAATTATGCCACGTGAACACTTGATTAAGGTCAGGGAAAATTATGATTTTGTCCCTATCTATACTTTTTTGGTCATCTTGTGAGAGTGTGAGACTGGTAACTGACACAGCCACAACCACTGTTTAGTCCAGGTCATGCTAAGAGAAAAGGGCTCATGGATAAGATAGAAAGAAATCAAATTACACAGAAAACATATTTGAAGAAGAAGAAGAAGAAGAAGAAGAAGAATTACTTTATTTATCCCGCAACGGGGAAATTGAATTTTTTCACTCTTATTATTAATCATGTTACACACACACACAGGCCCGAAATACACACATGCACAAACAGGACCTATACATGGAATTAAGGAGAGATGTCAGAGCGAGGGGGCTGCCAGTGACCAGCACCCTGAGCAGTTGGGGGTTCGGTGCCTTGCTCAACAGCACCTCGGCAGTGCCCAGGAGATGAACTGGCACCTCTCCAGCCACCAGTCCACGCTCCATACATGGTCAACACAGGGACTTGTGGAGATGTAGAAGTAATGCAACTGCGGTGGAGTTTGCTTATTGCCCTACGTTAGCTTTGTACTTCTGACAATTGCTCTGACGCTGAAAGTAATGTTCATTTGTGATCTTGCTGTACAAATGTTAACGTATCATAAACTCTTTTTGCCACAGATCTTTTTTTTACATAATTCAAAATCGGAACAATCCTATTGGCCTTTTGTCCAGGCAACCAGGGTGATCGTAAGTTCCTGGTCAGCCATAAAAAAAAACGTGTCATCCCTGTAGCACTCTATTGGCACTGGGCGTGAATTGTGAGGTACGATATTCCTAGGAAGACTGGTCAGCTCGAACTTAACACCAAACGACAGTTGATTTCTTGCAGAAATGAGGCCCAAGTCATATACGATACATGTCGATCCACTACATGAGTGAAAAAAAGACTTCTTTGTGGGCAGAAATTTTGGTGGTAAGGCTTTACATTAATCATCATGAACTAAGCTGGAAATAAGCAAATTGATAGGTTAAAAACAGGTTTTGGTAGACTAACTAAGGATTTTTACAGTTTTATTCACTTCTAAGTGAAGCGCTTCATCATAGGAAAGGAGTGAAAAGTACATTCTAAGCCAAAGACCCCTCTTCTGGAGCGCACACACACACATGCTGCCTCTGACTCAGGAGGAAACCAGATGTTGCAATATTCAAATGAACACTGGAGCGGTTCCTTGCCAAACCCTAAAATGCTGTTTACAGGATGCCTTCATTGTAGCGTTTCCCACTTCTGAAAACAACACTCACCAGATATTATCCAGACAGAAACCATCCATCACACCGCCTGTACTGCTGGAGCATCAGAGAAACTACACGTCTGCACAAAAGCTGGATGCAGACCACCAGGGTGAAGTTGAGACCGCGCTGAGACACTTCTCAAGTTGTTTGGTTCTGCTCATCTCCAAAAAATATTGACTGAAATGTTTCTGCCTTCCATTGCTATGGTTTTCGGGCGGCAGTAGCTCAGTCCATAGGTGACTTGGCTGGGAGGGTCGCTGGTTCGAGTCCCTGTGTGGACCATGATTGGAGCGTGGACTGGTGGCTGGAGAAGTACCAGTTCATCTCCTGGGCGCTGCCGAGATGCTGTTGAGCAAGGCACCGAACCCCCAACTGCTCGGGGCACTGGTCACTGGCACCCCCCCCGCTCTAACATCTCTCCATTAGTCGCATGTATATAGGTCCTGACTCTGCATGTGTGTGTATTTCGGGCCTGTGTGTGTGTAACATGAAAAAAATAGAGTGAAAATTGAATTTCCCCATCGCAGGACAAATAAAGGAATTCTTCTTTCTTTGGTTTAATGGGTTAATCAAGGTCACTTGCTCTACAGACACTGAGCACAGATACTTTTTAAATGTGACGAACAGCAGAGAAGGAAAAAATTATTATAGTACAATCATAATGTCACAAAAGGACATCTCTATATCTCAAACCTCAGCACAGAATACAAGAGACCTTAAATAACACTGACTATGTTTAGAGACCTTGACTGACCCTCTTCAAGAATCTGCTCTTTCTCATATTCCCAGGAGAAAAAAAAAAAGAGTTTTGGTCATCCTGTACTGAAACGACCCCTCTCCGTCTGGGTAAACTGATTCCAAAAGGAGACCAGGGACCGAGACCACTGCCTCAAATGACCCGAGTTGTTTTTCATTTGATCATATCTCAGCGCTCTCCTTTGTTATACACCATACATCTCGTCTCACTGGAAGAAAAACAACCTTGTGGCTGCGTTGGTATATATATATTCACCGTGTGGGCTGCGATTTAAAATAGCACCGGATTCAGATTACATCAGGTAATTACTGCTCCAACCGTTACTTTTATGTCTAAGTTTATCCGCTGAGGTATGGGAATATTCCTATCAGCAGAGATTGTAGATGAAAGGCTGACATTAGCAGCGAGCTGCAGCGTCACTGGCTAAAGTTATGCATTTGGAGATATGCGTCTCTGCTGTCGCTGCTGTTTCTGTGACTTGAAAGCAATTAATCTCGATCGGAATGTCGTTTTTTTTAAATTCATAATTGTGAAAGAGTTTGTCCTGATGACATTGGTTCAGAAAAAAACCCAGCTGAAAGGAAAAACATGAGCTAAAAGAATTACAAAAACAGCTTCTTTCCACGCCTCAGTTATTTGGTTTTTATTGGTTACATTGGTTTGAAACAATCAACCAATATAACCGTTCTTTCATGCCATGTTTTATTAGGTTTACTTCGTCCTTTATGTGTATAAATTGCTTACTCATCCAGACAGTGACTCATGTTTAAATACAGTACAATTATAGAGCATTTGGTTCACATTGAGAGGTTTGGTTATTGTTAAACTAAACAGAAGAAAGGGTAGGACACGTCATTCAAGAGCAAATTATGGTTGTGCCAGACATGCTGGTTCCAGCATCGACTACCCTGACACTATAATGTTTACAGTTTATGGAAAAACTGCAATAGCAAAAAAACCTTCAAGTCAGAGAAAACACTGTGTTGCTGAAGGGAGGTCAGGGAAAGGCCACGTGAAAGCTAATGTCAGTGTGTTGTAACATCCTCGTGTCAGTTGCAACACATGGACGGCAAGGTGAAAATTCTATGCCACCTGGATTGTTGAATTTACCCTGCTCATGTTTAAACTTTGCTATTCCTGGTTTCCATTTGGCCTTTAGGGATCAAATCAGCTTCATTTGACAGCAGCAAGGAAAAAAACTCTTGTGTGTACATTGTCTGGTCGGTTTTTAGGGGAATCTTTGAGTAGAAAAATGCGTGATGAGATGCTTTTGAATTAGGAAATCTCAGACGATGTGGTTGTAGATGGTGCTCAAAGCATGAATCTGTTATCAACCAAGACTAACACTGTGTCTACACAGGTGGCGTAGGATGTGCAGCACGTTAGCAGATCAGTAGCTTCAGTGCTCCGTCTGTGTCTACGAATGATGCGTTCATTGACTTCTTTGCCGTGCGTTCGCCGCTCACAATTCCCAGACTGTGTTTAGCCAAAGCAGAGCTGTAAACTAAATGCTATTGTCTGCATTCTAACATTTGAGTTTGGGTATTGGTTTATCATGCTATCATGTTGTTGTTGTTGTTTTGCTCCTAATTAGCTCTTGATACAAAGTAGCGCTGTGGCTTATGGGATATTTCTCAGTTTAGCAGATATTTTGTAAGTATTGAGCAAACCTTTGACCCGAAGATGGCGCTAGATGAAAAGTCAGGAGATCAGCAAAGTCAGTATAATTTGTCCTCTAGGGCCCAGGAATGCACATGCAAAATAATTGAGATATTTCAGTCTGGACTAAAGTGGTGAATTGACCAACAGAGATTGCCTTCGCCAAAGCCACACTAAGCGGTAATGTGGAGACTGAAGCTTTTTCTTAATAAAAGGGGAGTGCTATCTGGAAGGACACATTCTAGACTGCAGTCCAAAAACTGGAAAATCGCAGGAGACGTTTAAAAAGGTTTGTTAAATTAGATGACTTGTCTCTGCAAGAGAGTGCAGAACCGTTTCAGAAACCATTATTCCAACATTCAGATTTTAAAAGGTTTGGTGAGTCTGTGCAGCCTTCTGTTTGCCCTAGTGAGGTACAGGGCAGGAGGGTTAGAGCCAAGCCATTTCCGCTATTTGGACTAACCCTGTGAAAGTGTCCCAGGAGGCCAGAGGACTCATTAGGTGTGGTGACACTACTGCCGCAGGAGGTGACACGAGGAAACCAGCTGACAGGTCCTTAAATATAACACACATTTCCTATGACCTCACATCCGGACAAGCTGCTGGAGCGTGATCGCTGCTCTGTCTCCAAGGCCAATGTGTCTTTAGTCATCGTTTAAAATGAAAAGTACACCCAAAGGCATCACACACAGGTATGGGTACCTACAGCATAACTATACATCCATATAAGCGCAACCTTTGCCAAATGTTGAGGGGTTACTGAAAACGTCTATACCAAGAACATGATGCGTTTACCGACATTCACCTGACACTGGTCAGTGATACAATTGACGTTATGATTTATACCAGACAACAAAGGAACAAGAGACTATGTTGGCTTTATTTCACTGTTACATTTTATTCTACCGCTTCCTGTGTGTGAAGGAAAACAAACAAAAGGCCAAATGTTTCACTTTACAATCCACTGTCAGGGGAACAAGCTGCTCCGCATTGCATGCCATTGTTGTTCTCTGAATGATACTGTGCTCCACAGCAACGCTGCCTCAGAAAATCAGTTTCACTCAACACCTGATTTGAGTTTGTGGCTGCTACAGTGGAAGCAGAGGTATAATGTGCTGCCAAAACACCTTGTTGCTAACCAAGCAGAGACCAAGGAAACAAAGGTTTAGTACGCCTCTTGAAAAAAAGGGCACATTTTTTTCTTTTGCTGAAATATATCCATCCAACATAAACCTACAAATGCATAACAATGCCATCACATCCCCTCATACTGCTGCTGATAATTGAGCCCACAAAAGGCCTTTTTAAAGTATGCTAAGTTCTAGTTTTATATAATGTAAACAATCAGGGAAAACCATAGCTTTACATATCGATGAACCAATTCTGCATTAAAAAGCATTAGACTTTGACTGAGACCTAGAAATATCAGTATATCTAATAGTATAGAGACATCAGTGCCTCTGGTTAATTACCCAGGGCTTTCCTAGATCTGAGATGACAAAGTATTCGGATCCCTACATACGTCTTCAGAAATGTCAGAGCACATCTTAATGTAGGTATGAAGGCCTGGTCACACAAGAAAGTGGCACAATTAATGGGGATGTTGGGATAAGCAGATTTTGCCTTAACCACGGTTACACAACCTCACGGTTTCATAACCATTCTTCCACAGAGTCGAATAACTAATAAATATCCTGATTAATAATGGTGACAGCCTTAAAACCTTGATATTTTCTCTGACAATCAATGTGAAAGGCATTCTGAGATACTTGCATACCCCAAGTTCCCTTAAATCAGCTCCCAAAACTCAATGAAAAGAGGAGCAGAAACACTTCTGGGGCGTACTGGACTGAATTTGGATAGTACTTGGTAAGTAACTGATGACGCTTCCACAAAAACAGAAAGGTACAGGCAGGAACACGGTTTAAGAAAGGCCCAAACAACAATAGCTTTATTAGCTCCACTCAGTCGACTGGAATAATAATTAAAAACTGTGTTAATAATCAACATAATCCCTGATGAAGATAAATAGCCAGACATCGCCAGTGCAGGCTCATTGTGTCTGTAACATGGCCTGAGGCAGGTTTGCTGACAGATGACTCCACACAGTGTCCAATAATAAACATAGGACATAGGAGGAAACACGAGACCCTGCTTGACTTCCAACCCTTATAGGTAATCCATCATCGCAGTGCTGACCGGCTAACTTTCAGGGACCCGTGTGGATGACATACAATACAGTAAAGAGAGAGTAAAGACAGCGTCTGGCCCAATCGCAGATGTGTTATGCCCCCCTATTGACACTGAGCATTGTTTCCCACTGTCTCGGTTGGCTCGTTGGAGACCAGAAAGGATAAACAGAACACTGAGCTTGGCACAAAGTTTGTCCTCCTCCCTAATGAAGTGCAACCTCCCGAGCCCGAACAATATTCATCATACTCCAGTCTCTGCGTTGGTGTGTGAGCGCGTTCGTGTATATACCGAATGTTTGTCCGTATCTGCGTCTCTGCGCCTGTGTTTTCTTGTTCTGTCGCACAGATTGCAGGCAGCCAAATGGAGCTTGAATGACTGTAACAGAGAAGACGAAAACAAATAGGCCACTTTGACCCATTTGTTTTTTGGCTTTGCTTGGCACAAAACTTTTACATCTAATTTCCTGTCTATTAGATAGCTATCAGATTTTCATGTGGAATTATACTATGCGTGCTAAGTTTCCAATGCTGTTTATGTAGCCTTGTGACACAACTTCCCAGTTACTTATAAAAGAATTAGCTTTTTTTTTTTGCAACTGTGCCATAATATTGACATGACAAATTGTTAGCTTGTGTTTAGTCTGTGCTCAGATGTATATCTAAATGCAATATTTTGGCAAGTATGAGTGATGAATGTCTGCAGTAAATGTCATATATGGATGCGTGTCCTTGAGATCGGGGTCAAGGCTAAGAATTAGTTTCATGCTTCAAAACTGTAAAATGATCCAGGAAATTTGAATAAATCAGAGTGAAATAATTAAAACAGGACTTTTTGATCAAAGACACTATTGGATGTAATGCGCCTTGCATGAGGGGTAAAGAGCAAAAGGAAATTATGCTTTGAGATCACTCTAAGAAATTCAAATGTGGGTAGGATGAGTGATATCCTCCATATGGTGCTGTGCTGCTTTACAGCTGTAGCATTACAAAAGAAGTTGAGCGTTACCAGACATGATTGTGTTGAGTATGATATATGAAAGCCAGTGTGGCTGCTTTGTTTCTTATGTTTGCTGAGGCTATATGTTGCAATGGCTGAAACTCTGTGTTTCATTAAAGTGACAAATCCATTTATAATGTTCCTCAGAATCTTAATATAACAAATGACATCAGCGTTCGCAGATACATTGAATGCAACACATTTGAACGTTTGAGCCGGATCTCCGTAAAGCTCATGAAATGAACACCATGTTTTTATAATACGTGTTTTTTGTTTGAAAAGTTAAAGAGTCGTTATTCCAAACACAAAGTGTGTGGTTGAGACGGTGGATGATTAATGTATTTCCCTTTAACAACTCAGGTTTGATTCATGTCCACAACTTTTACACTGTAATATTTTACAGGGTACACTGAACAAGGTTCAGGGCCTTGCTTAGGGACAACACGATATGAGGTTTTCATATCACGACTTTTTTCAGAGGAGATATCACAGTTTTTTCAGATTATTCATTATTATTGATAAACACACAAGCATTGTTTTTATCCAGTCCTGCACATAAAACATGTCAGCCTACTTTATATTGTAAATAGAGGGTTCCGCAAGTACTCTTAGAACTGGAGTTACATCCACGTAACTACTACATATCCCAACAAGAGCCTAAAAAGAAACAGTAACACGTTGTAAACTACCTCCCACCAAGTTTAAGCTGTTTTGTTCCAGTTCAGTAACGTTACATCCTCTGGTTACATTTTCGGTTGTTTTTTTTACGTCGACTCGGGCATAACCTGGTTGCACACACAAAAGACATGACTCGAGAGATTCTTTTTCACAGGGCAGGAACCAGGACAACATAGATATCATAGCTTCTAAAATTCTTACGGTTATGAAACTGTGATGTTATGTAACGACGCTTATGGCAAAATCATCACATCATCCTGACATCCCAAACCGTGCACAAATACCAATAATGTATGATTTTATAGCTGTACTGAACATTGTTATTTTTACAGTGCCTCAAATTACAAAGTAGAACGTGAAAGGGGTCACTTGTAGTGATGAAACCAGTCATCAACCCACTTGTCTGCTGGGTTAAAACAAGGAATGCAAATTTGATCAGATTATTTGAGCTTTTCTATTGGTTTATATTGCCTTATATTGAACAATCGGTCTAACTGTAATCAAAATCACAGTTATTTGTTGTGATTAACTGGTAAAAAATGGTGTGGACCAATGTTGGGCAGTAACACGTTAGGCTACTACTAATAATATTACTTTTCCAAGTAACAAGTAGTGTAACAAATTATTAATGAAAAAAGCAGTAATAATATTACAGTTACCCCTCCAAAACACGTCTTGTTACAACATTAGGCTACTTTTAGACACTGATTTAAGTTGAACAATGCAATCCCCAGCCCATTTTATTTTTTAATCCCCACTGGATTCGTTTTGCGACACATACATGCAGGAAATACTCTCCTTACTTTGCTTTTGTCGAGAAGAAAGATGACAGGAACATCTTGGTCAAATGTAAATTGTGTGCAAAACACAACCTCAAACCTGCTGATCCACCTGCTACCACAGCACAGTCACTTGATGGAGGAAAAACTCCCCGCAACGATGAGCCCTCTGCGGCCACAGAGGATGGCTGTAGCCCCTCAGTGGCTAAACAACCAACATTGGATTGTAATCGTGGTCGTGGACAGCAGGTGACGAAGCAGCAACCAACTTATGAAGCTTGTGGCTGGATATGTATGGTGGATGAGGTGTCTCGCCATCCTTTAGACGGATCCTTTTGAAAATACCGGCCACAGGTGACAGGAGACCCCCAGGTAAGAAAAATAATTTGCAAGCTACCCGGACAAAGAATACACTCTGTTGGAAGCTGAGCTGAATAAAGCTTTCAAACACTTAGACTATGTCTCTACAACTGTCGACATCTGGTCTGCTTCATTCAGGTGATGGCAGCAGTTTGTTACGTATCTTATCATGTTATTAATTATTCAAGACAATTTGGCAGCGCTCTGAAAGGCACAAGTACTTTTAGTGCAACGTTTATCAATATTACTATGTCAGCTTCGTTAGTAGCTTAAGTCAGGTAACTTTTTGCCTTCAAGCCTCAAGCCAAGTCAAATATCACAGCATACATAGACACATTCATAGATTCTATAACGGTTCATTGTTTGGGACAAACAGGACAGGATTGGGGATTTTTTTAGGAGAAACGGAAAGTAATACAAGGTAAGTGTAACAAACGACTTTTCTCACTGAGTAATAAGTAAAGTAATATTACTTTGGAAATGAGTAATGAGTAATTTATTAGATTTTTGGAGTAACGAGCCCAACACTCTTATGGACACCGTAACATGAATGCCTGGACAAGATAAAGCAAGGCAATGTAATACCTTTGTGAATGGTTTAGATTGGTGTAGCTTTGTTGGGTTATTCCTGATGTTTTGTTCAGGTCAACATCTTCACGTCATGATGGAAAGTCGTGAAACATTATATTTGTGTTGATCCACTTTTTTCCCCCACATTTCTATAGGACTGCTAGAGCTGAACACAGTGTGCCTCTTTGTTTTTAATTCTAGGCAGCATCTTCAACAAGTATAGTTCACCTCAGATGCCCCATCGTCTCACAGACGGAAGATAAGAAGCTATCATAACACCGGGTAACATAAGGAGAAATAGGTCACATTAAGGATATGAACCTCTGCTTGGTGTGTGTGTGTGTGTGTGTGTGTGCGTGTGTGTGCGTGTGTGTGTGTGTGTGTGTGTGTGTGTGTGTGTGTGTGTGTGCGTGCATGTGCGTGTGCTACCAGCAGTCTCCACAGATAGCGCTCCCCTATCTCTACTCCATTTAATGCCGCCATGCCTCCGTCTGGGTTACACCGACTGTCGCCTCAGGGGAAATAAGGATACGGCTCTCAGGTTCCCAGCAGGCCCAACATATGGGAGCTGCTCTCTCATCCAGTAGAGATGAATTCATCCCAAACTCATCTCCTCACACAGATTAATTTGGCAGACATGGCGAGACAGGTGGAGAGTGTTGAGCAGCATCTGTGTGCGTGTATGAGATTGATGTGGATACTTTGCTTTTGTGTATCTCACTTCTGTACCGCTGAAGGCCCATGTGATGGAAAACGGAATGAGATGTCAGCCTATTGTTATTTATGGTCATCCCTGTTATTATTAGTCTCAGAATTGAAGGAAGGGAGATATCTATAATTCACCGTGACAGTATAGAGCTGTAAATCAAAGCTGACCATGTCATCATGGTACTTTTAACAGGCAAAAACAAAAAGACAAATACTGACCAGGAAGACTTATCAGGAGGTCCAGGTTATATGAGAGACAAAGGGAGATCAGTATATACCGTACAGTATTTTAGTTGAATTAAGTATTCTTCAAACAGTCAACTGAAAAAATCCAGTTTTTCAGAGTCGTTTAAATTATTTTGTACTGTATATGTTGCCAAAGCAACAGGGGAACATTTAAAGTAGCACACACTGTTTGACAGTTTAGTGTTGTTTAAGGTTCAGGACTAGTCCATGGCTAGCCTTAATATTGTTTTCATCAACGGAGAGTAAACCCTGAACCTTTAATGTTGACTCTCATCTTTTCTAATGATTTGTCACGGTGAATAAATATAATGCAGACGTTGCAGCCTTTAAGCCCATGGATCCGCCTAAACCCTTGTACTGATTTACAACTCTGAATATCAAACGAACTCGGACACAAACAGATGGTGAGAGGGTCAAGTACACCTTTTAGGTTTACTTATGAATCCAGAACTGAGAGCGTAGAAAAAAAAACCCGAAGATAATAACAGCAGAGAGACTAATTCAGTCTTCAGGCCGAAGGCTCAGCTGAAAAATAAAACCATATGGTTGCAAACACACTCTGCCTTGATTATCCAAACCAACAAATACAGCGATTTGGTGCAGATGCTTCCTCCAGATACAAGTCGAATGCTTCACTGCCTTCCTGGTTTTCGAAGGCAAAAGTTAATGGATTTAGGGTTTGGGGGTTGGCTCAAGGTAATCTGCTGTCTTTTTAATTATAAGAGCATAAGGAACAATAGGAATTTAAACCACAATGAAAATACAGTAAAAAATCATGCTGAAAACCTCACAGTGGAAGGCAACATATAAGAAGAAAAAGGTCCTCGTTTGCACTTTGAATATAATCCAAAGTGAGTCAAACTAGAGTCAACAAGTCACCTCGAAACATTGTTACTACACAGCCGTTTGGCATGTTTTTTTGACATTATCAGAGCAGCTTATTTTCTGTCAGACTCGCGAAATGTAACAAAAAGGATTCCATGAATAATGCAATACACTTGCAGAACTTATTCTGAATATATCTTTCAACCCCTACAATGAAACAGAAATGGTTTTATTAAGTGTCACATGCAACACAAAGCAGTAGCTCCTTGGTTAGCAATTAAAAGTTACAAAATAGCAATAACGTCAATACACTGTCGTTTGGATTAATTCCCTTTGTCTGCAGAGTTTTGTTTTGTCCCCCGACCAATGACTGCTCATGGAAGGAGCATGGTACATAAAATTCAGTATTCGCAGGATAATTAGAGATGCAAATGAGAAAACGAACACACAGAAAGATGATGAACTGCAGAGTGTTACACCGCGGTGTAGCTGTCGTGAGATTCACTGTTGTGCAGTAAACCAGGAACCTTAAAAATAAAAGACACAACTCTTTAGACCGTCTGCCAACTTCTTGGTCTACAGTTTGCGGCAGAGGTTAATAACCGCTGTGGTTGCTATGTGATGGTTTTCCAAGGGTGATGGGAATCTGTGTGTGTGAAAGAAGAACAAAGGAAGAACATGTCTCTGGATCTGGTTCACTGTCTGAGTGCAGGGTTTTACCTCCACACTGGGCCAGTGAACAAAAACACACTTTGTAGAGAGACATTTATTTATTTATTTATTTATTACATTATTGTACTCCCCGGTTTAGATGGGGCATCTGAGCACCACTGCACATTTGTCACTGTCCGGGTTTTGTTTGTCGGTTTGTTTTCGCAGCTTTTTGAGAAGCTTGTACGTGTTTAAAAAAGGCAGTTGCTAAAAAGTGGTCATCAAAAAACGGTCATCATTCTGTACAGGCAAAATCAGCTGGAAGCTAGTGGGTGGTGTAGATCAATTATAGCCAGTGTTAGCTTTTTACATCTACACATCTACACTTCAAAAATAAAAAAGTGGTATTCCTTTGTGAAGATTATCTTGCCGAACAAAACATGTAAGCATCATAGATTTTTGTTTCCACAGAGCTGATTTTCTGCACTAACCCAAAATCCGGTGGAAAAAACCTCATTAGCTTTTTGCCAAGGGAACCAGGGGGGTGCTAACGCTGAAACTCCACAGGCTCCATCAGCGTTTCGCGGGATGCCCGCAGCACACCCGCAGCACACCCCGTCCATTATATCCAATTGAAGCAGCTACATGGAGCCCCACAGCTCTCAGCTCTAGTTTTACGTGGCTCATCTATTTCTTTCCCTCTTCTCACAGCTACGCTGCCCTCCAACAGGTCAAACAACATGGAACTGTGTAAAAATCTGCAAGCAAAATCTGTTTCAAAATAATTAAGATATACTGTATACCTTACTGCACCAGAGGGCAACATGAGGTGGCACAGCTTCCAAACCTGCAGATCTAACTACATTACAACTCAATGGCACCCAGTAAAACTGGCAGCAGCCACAAGCTACCGACGGAGTTGGTGAAGCTGGTTAGAAACTCATCCATGTTAAAGTCCTAGTTATTATATAGCAGAGGCAGCCTTAATGCCAGGTATCCTGACTGCAGTTACTGCTGCCACTGGTGTCTCATGAGTTATTCATCAAAGATTCCCTTCCCACAGACTCGTTCTTAAATCATCTTACATAAACCCTTTACTGTGAATTTGGATTTATTTGCCTTTTTCCACAACAGTCATTTAAGAGCTAATATGACACAAATATGGCACCTTTTGTGAGGAAAAACCTGCTAAATGCTGATTAGGATTATTTTTTTGAGCAAAAAAAAAAACTGAGTAATGAAGGAATTCCACGTCGCCTTTCCCGGAACGGATTTTGAAACGTAAAATGTAGCTATTAAATAACCCTCAGCGTTGTGCAAAGACCTGCTTCGACTGCTGAGACCCAAATTGGCCCTCTGTGGGAGTCCTTTGTAGCTTTAGGTGGCGGTTGTTGTCTTTAGCTCAATGTGGATAGGATTAGTTATATAGTGGGTGGTGTTGTAATGCTGTCATTAATGGAGCAAGTCTATAAATCAAGCCAATTCTGCCTCATCGCTTTCCTTTTCCCCCAAACTTTGTTGTGTTTCTGTGACAAACGGATTTATGTCTCCCTCTCTCTGTGCTGTTAGAGCCACTCACTACTTTCACTGTTCAAACACCATATGTGAAAAAGTATAGTAGTAACATATGTGTTCCTGAGTGCTGATTCGGGCTTAGTTGTACAGAACATTGCCTAAATTCTATGCATTCGTTAGTTTGATGTAAATGTTTGTCTATAGCTCCATCCCAACTCCGTGTGCTGAGCTCTGACTCGATTAAGTTTCTCTGGACGACAGCCCTGCTCTGTCGTCTCGTGCGGCTCTCTCCCTCCATGCCACTGCTCATGAACACGACATTCCTCGTCTAACCATTATCTTAATGGTCTGCCCCTCCTCCTGAGGCTCTGTCACTTTCTTCTGCTAGATCGCCGTCTCCTTCTCTGCGCCTCACCCTGAAACTTTGAGTCTCTCAGTCCTTCGTGTCATCTTATCTCCCCTGCTGTCCTCTGCTCAGCTCATCTATCTGGACATTAATCACCAATCTGAGGTATGGATAAAGAAACGGGAGCTCTAAGGCACACAGAGAGGACAATTCCAAGACAAGTTATTTTATATTTTATACTGTGCAGTTAATTCAGTTAAAGGTGAATTGTAGTCTTTATCCAAATATCTTAAGACATAAAGGATATGCCACATTGCATTTGTGTCCTCAAAAAATGACATTCACATACAACGAAACTGCATTCTTCATTATATTTTGAGGGAAACATATTTTGTCATATCCCTTTTATCACAAATATGTTGCCAATCAAAATCAGTGAGGATCGCTGTTCATGTCCCGAGTGATACCTACAGTCAACTTTGAATTATTTATGGAACTTGTGTGTCGTTTCTTGATTAAATTACGTAACAACCTTTCCTAAACCTGACCAAGTAGTTGTGTTATAATTCCCAACGTTAACCACATGTTTAAAAAAGCAATGTGGATTGATCATATGTGGCAGATCCCTATTTTGCTTTTTAAGCTCAGCATAAGGCCTGAGCACATGTCGTATGTTGCTGTAAATTTCTTTTTCCAGACACGGCGAGGCATCATGCGGCCCACACAGATGAGAAAGGTTGATAACTGGTAGTGAAAGTACAAATAGAAAACCAGTTTTATTCTGTCGTGTTCAACTCTTTGAACCAGACACCCATTTAATGCCACCATGCTGCAACAGTTTTTAGAGAGATTTTTAGGACAGTTTCCATTAATCTTCGCCATATGCTGCACAACTGTCACAAACAAAAAAGCCAACTCGCAAACCAATTACATGTCGGTGCGGGGAGGAAAACACACGAGCGCGGCGACTCGATTAGATGGATGACAAAATGAAACAACAGAAAGGAAACAAATTACACTGTGTCAGCGACGGCGTCGAAAACACCCAAAGGGACGAAGGAGGAGCCGCCTCACGCAGCTCGGCTCACCTCCCAAGCTCAGCCACCACCCCACCCCCCCTTAACGCCTTACAGCTGCTTCTCCCTGAGTGATGAGTCAAGTGAATCATTCATTGGCAAAAAATAAACAAACACATTTGTTGCAGAGCTGCAGCATTGCCATCTAATCTTATTTTAACAGCATTCTTTTTTGCGAATGAAGCACTGAGCTTTGGCTACAGAATATTACACATACCCAGGGTTTGACGTTAACACCCGCCCACCCGTCAAATGCGAGTGAATTTCAGCTGTGGCAGGTAACACAGTTGCTCCTACTCGCCACTTTGGCTGGTTGAATTTATTTGTAGTCTTCTCAAAAGGCATCTGAATTAATAAACTGTTGGCAAAGTCATACTATGACACTACAACTCCCATGAGCACTCGTGAAGGACGACACTTCAGTGTTGGACAGACAAAAAAAATCAGTATGTGGTGGGAAAAGAAAAGAGTCTTCAACGACAAGTGGAAGGCAGAGAGGGGCTAACGTGTGATGCCCTTAGGAAAACAAAGAACTGTGCAGATTGTATTATCTTAAAAGGGAAAAGGGGAGAAAGCAAAAGGGCTTTCGTTTGTGATTTGTAAAACAAACTTCAAGTTTGAGACTGTAAAAGAACACAAGGTTTCAGTAACTCATCTTACATACGGGGGGAAAATGTCATGATGGTCTAATGCTTTGAAATGCACCTGTACGTGATTGCTGCGTAGATATCCTGTATACAGAGTAATTACTAAGGCTTCCAATTAAACATATTTAAATGTTCTATGTTTTATGAATTGTATGCATTTGAATTGCATTAGACTTCAGTGTTTATTGTTGTTATGGCTAAATGATGCTGTTAATAAATGCTGTATTTAAACAGACAGTATCCATCTTGCCAGGAGTTATCTCTCTAATTAAACTTCTACATCCCTGCACCATTTGTTTCAATATGGATAAGTAGCTGACTTTTATATAGGGTATTTTTTTCTTAATATATTATACATACAAATTTGTGGCTAGTGAAAATGCTGAGTGACTAGTAGCTTTTGAAAACCCCTAGCCACAGTGGCTGGTGAGCAAACAAGTTAGTGCCGAGCCCTGTATGTATCCATAGAGTTAGGGGTAGAAACCGATATCCACGTTAAGCAGCCTATTATCCACACTGTATTAAAATACAATAAAAAAAGAAATGCTTTGTATTGTTCTATTTTAATGCACATACTGGTAAGGGATTTTATTCTATTTTAATGAACCTGTTGTTATTGTATCCAGCTGCTATGACAATTAAATTTCGCTGTGGGGATTAATAAGTCATCTATCCATCTGTCTATCTATCTATCTATCTATCTATCTATCTATCTATCTATCTATCTATCAGAATCAGAAATACTTTAATAATCACAAATTGTTTGGTTTCAAACTCCAGCTATACAAACAACCTATTTAACAACGACAATATTATACATTATACAGACATATAAAACAGTATATATCTATATATATAACTATATACTGTATATATAAAATATCAAAATTACAATGGATATATATACAGATCAAAAGTACTGTAATAACGCACAGTAAGTACCCTAAAAATGTGCAAAGAACAGACTGTTTATGATTGAGTCCTTATTACAGAGCGTCTATCTACAGGTATCTATCTATCTATCTATTACACATTAATGTGCAAACAAAGAAAAAACTCTAATTCAAATGCCTAAAATCTGAGAGCCAGTTTTTGTAAACGTGTAAAAACTAAACTGCTCATACAGACAATTAGCATTTTAATTCCAGACTGAAGGATCTGCACACCAGAGCTCCAGCAGACATTCACTCTCATGAAGATTTTATTAGAAAGCTATGCATTATCTTGTCTTATTATCGTCTGCAGTCTAGGGAATGGCCCATTTTTATGGCCCCTTTTAGCCTTCTGCACTGACATTACATCATTTACCTTGTCATCTCCATGCAGTCCTGTCGCCAAGACTGATCTTTTTCTCTTTTTTTCTCCGTTTGACTCTACTCTTCCCTCTCTTGTGTTTCAACCCAAACACACTCAGACACACGCTCACTCTTCTCTCTATCAATTTGTGCTCCAGATGTGATAGCCAGAGTGGTGGACCGGTTACAAATTATTCATGATGTAATTAGCCAGTGGGGAAATCATATTAGAGAATCTTGACTTAGACCTCAGGGAAACTTTAAGCACTTCATCAAATAATGGGCAAGGCATCCAAATAATATCCCTGACCCATTTCCGCTCTCCCATGGGCGATGCTGTCTCAACCGCTGTTAAGAGACAAGAAAAAAATCATGTTTGATATTCCAGCCAACCAGGTTCAGCCGCTGAAGAAGCTTACTGTAACTGACGATGCAAGAGGAGAATACATACTCTACCCTGTGGTGTGTTCATCTTACTTTCTTTTTATTGTGCACGTGTACCTCATACCTCCAAACCTACACGTAGCATCCTTGCTCTTTCAATATATCACACAAGTAACCCAATTGGAATCCAATTGACTGTTAAAGGGAAGGTTTTCGTTGCCACTGTGTGCACACGACTGCTGTATTAATACTGTATATAATAACTATAATAATTATTACTACTTTTATTAAAGATAGTGTGACTTGTTGCTGCTCATGGGGGAATTGTTGGGTTTCTGTAAATCATAAATAAGTCATAGAGTGTGGTGTTTAACCGTGTATGTAAAGTGTCTTGAGATCAATTCTGTTGAATTCTTTCTTTCTTAATACTGATTCAAGTTTTTCAACCGTCTCTGTGGGTACTGAGTACTCATTTGTTAACTTTAGTATTGCTTTTCTATTAAGTTGGGGTGCTCACAAGAGACATTTAAAAAATAATAATAATACTTTCTACTATGGTTCAAGTTTCAAGCTTTCCTGTAATGTAGCTCAGTAGAGTTTTTCATTAGACCCCCACCTGTCTCCTAAATGTCCACTTATTCCAAACCACACACTTTCAGAGCTACAGAAGATTGGAACATTTTTGTTAAATCACTGGGGTGCCCTTTTAATATGTATACCGATGTGGAACGCATTGGCTGGGGTTTGCTGTAGTACAGAGTCAAAGGCCCGATGGGACTTCGCGAATGTAACTGGTAACGTAAGCAATTCACTTTATAACAACACTGACAGATTGAGCCATCGCAAAATTACATTAGAGTGTAAATATTCCCAACTAGGGCTGGGAATGAGTGATCCGACTTTTTCGTTCCTGATGCCGATACCTGGGATTTGAGTACCAAGTATTGATCCGATACTTTCTTTTATGTGTAAGGCAACATCGGGCTTGACTTAAACATTCCTTTCCTCACTTTGTAAAACAAATGTAACAAATAAATACATAGAAATTAACAAAAAATGTATAAAAATAATTAATCATGATGAAAAATTCAAATGAATAGATCAGCCCCACTGTCACATCCAGCTGCTTGAGTCAGTATTGGTCTGATACTCGCTATCGCTATACGATACCATCAAGATATGTTACCCACACAAACGATGGCATCACAATACAGCGATTCTGCCATCTTGAAACATCGCTAGTCAGTCATGTACAAGTACGATACATCCTGATATCTGTGTAACTCTAGTGTAAAACACGACAAACCATTATTGCAAGACTACTGGTAGAGCTCTAAGCGCGGCAACTTTGTCCAACCTCCTGGGGTTAAAAGGTATGCAGACCTTTTCTTTTCTCCAATCATACATCAATAATGTGATACTGCAGGTGGAAATTTGAAATGCTGGAAAGTGCAACTGCATGTTGTGTCCACATCTCAAGCTTTGTGGAGATTTGAAAAATCTCCAGGGGTGGTTTTCTGACAACCTGTCATCGTGCGTCAAAATTTGTGACTTCCCCTCCTCACTGCTACTACTACCAGTGTGTTTGCATTACACCAATTCTGACTTCATCCTGTAATCCACATTGAGTCCCTTCAACAGTCAGTTCAACACTGCTCTGAGTGATTTCCCAGCTGACCAATACGATCAAATATGTGGTTCAAGTGAATACACGTTTAACAAACATTACAGCTTGATCATTTAAATATGATAAGATTTTTAAATGCCTCTCTAGAACCACTGAACACAGAATGTAGTTATATAATAAAGGTACTCAGTGAACACTAGCACTGTACAGGGGTGTGATGCTCAGTTAATTGCTAGAAAGAGGATGATGGTAATTAGGTGAATAACGACTGGAGGGGATATGGGGAGTTGAAACGGGAGACCACTCAATGTTTTGTTTTTGGTTTATTACAAAGTAAATACCAGTCGATCTGGGTGGGGGTGGTGGGGGTGTTGTTGAAGGAAATTTAGTGTAAAAACATGAGCCACCTGTTCCAGATCCACCATGAGGGTCCCTCCTATTTCCTTCTAACAACAACAACCCTTTAGGTCTGAGATCATCGTGGCCTCCATGAAGTCCTACTGTGTTGAGTTGAAGTGTATATATATTCATCCTAACTGGATAATACTTTGGTTTTGTAGCAAAACAACTTTTCACATCTGGTGAGAAATAAAATTCCCTGGCATGGCTCCTTGTGGGGAAACGAATGTTCCTTTCTATACACTCTATCAGCTATCAGTCTGAATGGCATGTTAATAAATAGTCCCCTCTTACAATCCATATTTTATTGCAGATTGTTCTTTCCTGCCTTTTGCTGCATCACTCAACACTTCTCCAAAGACAGCTCTGATATTTTGGGAGGCCTATTGGATGCACCAGGTGCTTTTGTACTTTGCGTTTTGAAAAAAGAGGTATATCCCTCTTCCCCTGACTTCCGTTGTTTACTCGGAGCCAATGGCTGCCTTTATTTCACTCGTAAATCTCGTTGTCAGCCTTTGACTGGTAGATTGAGCAGACAAAATGGGCTGCTACCCTGAGCCTAGAAGGAGTTTGTTCCACGACATTACACAGCTGTTTGCTGTTTGCAGGATGCCTCCGTCCTGAGAGAAGTGGTCCTGTTTCAGCGGGGAGACAGTAAGAGGGAAATATATCAAAAGATGCAAGGCCTCATTCTGCCCGGTTGTAGGACATCAGTTGTCATTTTTACGACATGACTGAGGTCAGTCTTTAGCTGCTTGGTAGTGCGACCTTGTCTTTCACGCAGTTTCTTTACTTTAACGTTCGGGTCTGCGTCATATAAAATGTTTATTCGTTGAGAATTCTGTCATTTTCCAAAACTCTGATATGGAAACACTGGCACATATACTCAATTCCAAGGTAGAGCAAACATACTTTTATCAACAACGGCCAAGTCTTTGAGATAATTTAACCTCCTGTTGCTATTATTTGTTCAGTGCACATGGTGTCTGTAGACTTGCTGATTCGCTCAAAAGCTGGATGGGAAGCTTCATGGCTTTCTGTTTTTGCTACCCGCCTTTCCATCATGTCAAGAGCCCTGTCAGCTTTGGTGATCGAGGTGCACCTCTAAACCGAGTGGGAAATCAAATGAGCCCCAGCTGCTGTTCGGGCAGCGATGTTACAAAGCGTCCACCTCGGCCCCATCTTGCACAATTGCCTTGAAAGACAATATTTCTGAACCGTGTTTTTGTAATGGAAGGCATCAGTACACATAAGCATCTTTTGATGACCCTCCTGTAATGATACCAGGCAGATGGAGCAGCAGGGAGAAGGAAGGAGAGTATGGGAGGGGAAGAGCCAGAGAAAGGCCTGATGGAGACTAAATCAGAGAAGAAATCGAGAAAGAGCATGGGGATGAGGAAGGCAATGTAGGAGTTATAAACGATAGAGGCGAAGCAAAATGAGAAACTGGGAAAAGTGTTGTGCTTTCACAGTAAATGATCCATCTGCTGAGGTGTGTTGTTGTTGCAGGAAAGGAGTTTGTTTTGCCCTTGGGATGTCTTCATCCTCAAAGTATAAGCTCACAGCTGGCTCCACATTCAGCTGGAGGTAGCCTCAAACTTTAGAGAAGTAGAACTGCAGTCAAAAATAGAGATCATCTAACTATCAAACCACAAGGTTTACGTGTTTTGCTGGAATAAACCATCAATGGGCTCCTTCCTTTGGGCTCTGATTACATTTTGTAATCTACTTGAATGGATCTTACAAGAGGAGCTGCTATCGGTCGCGTTGGTCTTTCAAAATACTCTTTAATAAACTCTGGGTTTACTAAATACGTTGTTGGTGCTTCGGTTAATGTGTAAGGACTCTTGTCATGCTACCGCAGAGGTTTGGTGTTATTTGGAGCAGCGTTAGTGGTTAAAAAAGCTGTTTAAATGCGTTCAACTCACCGCCAGAGCTAATCTGTGTTAGCAGCATTTAGCTGTAGGGGTCTGTTAGTGTCTGTCCCGGATTTCTCTGTTAGTTGTTCGTGCACAAAAAAATAGATGGCTTATTTGATGAGTGTATTTGCCTAAAAAGGCTCAGTTAAGGGTTTTATTGTTTATTTCTTTAGGAAGCATACCTTTATCAGCGCCTCAAGGGGTTAAGTAAAGGTGTTGTTGTTATAATGCGCATGTGTGTGACGTCATTGGTTGCATGTAAGGCGTTTTCGGGGCAATGATCGATTCACACCATAGACACACGAATGTCAGATCGCTCACTTGAAACATGAATATGAAAAATTTAGGCAGAAAGATCTGGGGGAAAATTGGAATTGAGCATGAAGCCCTGTAATTTGAATGCTATTGACGTCATGGCTGCACACATCTGCACCTGCCCGAATGAAATTGTAGGCCTAGCTGATTGAAATTTTTGCACAGTGAAATTGCACAGTCCAATCCATTCAGCGTACATATCATGGTGCAAGTGAAGTCAAGACAACCTGTGAAACCAAGTGGGTGCTGGCAAAGAAAGAATCCAATCGCAACCAACACACCTACTATTGTTCTTGTAAAAAAAACCTGCACAACATGAAAATATGTCCCATAGGTTCCCCCTACAGCAGCCTCTTTCTCTTCCTTTGTCTCCTTTTAATCTGTCCTCATGTCACCTCACCATGGCTTATTAATGGCAGAGGACTGTCAGCACCTGATGATTTCAGGCCATTATATTTTGATGAAGGTCATTTTTTCTTGTTCTGAAGTCCCTTCTCACTTTGTCCCTCCATCTTTTCTATGGCGTATCTTTTTACAAGTTAACAAAAATACAGAAATGGATTCGTGGAAAGAGCACTTCCTCTAACTATTGAGATGTATCCAAAGTAAAGAGAAGCAAAAACAGTCTCTCAGCAGCTCCTCTCTCTCTTCCCTCTGGAGGTTTTAAATGTGGCCTCTTTCCCCGCTTTGATATGGGCTCAGAGTACTGGGGAGGCCCCTCAGGTAACCAGAGCTGGCTCTTTGGACTGCAGGGCCAGGCTTTCAGAGAGAAAGAGAAAGAGACAGATGTGTCATTGAAGACAGCCAACCATGACCTAAGGGCAGGCCAGACAGCCTGGGAGCGTCTGACAAACAACTACCAGATCTCTGCATGAGAACACACACAGCCACCTGTTTTTATGATCATACAATAATCCTGTTGAGAGAAGTTTCATTTTGTGTGGGAACTCTGAGAGGGTATTTTCTTTCTCCTTTTGTTTTTCTGATTCCAATCTTCACCCTCTGAAATGAAGCATGAAAGAAATTGATAAAATGTGTTAAAGGCCCAGAAAAGTCGATTTTCTCAATCAGCTTCTTTTGAGTTTCTTTAGGGTCCTAACAAAGTGTTACAACATTTTTCCATAGTTACAACTGTTTTGGTTATTTTACATTTCAAATGTGTCTTTTTGACATGTCCTTCTTACTGATTTGAAGTTGGCAGGACTTCCTGCTCCTGTCTTTATGTTGGTGCTGTAAAACCATAGACTTAAAAAATAAGGTGTAGTCCCTATGATGTCACCTACAGGTTTATGAAGAGCCAAAATGAAGCTCAAATTGGTCAGCACTGAGTGACTCCTGCTGTAGTGGCCAAAATCCATATAGTGTCTTCTGATAGAGATCCTAATGTATATCCTTCTATCTGGATAATGATATCTTCTATACCAGTGACCTAACATAAAGATACTGATACCAATGTAAAAAGGAACTGGTCTAATGTTAGAGTAACAAAAGTCGATAAACTGTAGAGTTGCAGCCAAATGTTTGAACTCCAAGTGGCCCCGGGACTGGATTCTGCTTGACCCTTGCTGATGAGATCAGCTTCCTGTCTAACAATATAAATAAGAGTATTATGGGCCTGTTATGGGGTCATACAATAACATCATTTACAGACCAATCCCTGCCAGAACTAGAAGAAACGATTAAAGGAAAGCACAGGACTTTCCAGTAATCCACCACTAAGCATCCCCTGTGTACTGTACTTAAGGAGGTAGAACACTCCTTACTATAGAATATGACACTAACGAATTGGGACTGGTTCATCAATCATCAGGTGCGAACAAGGTCCCCCTACACAACTGTATGCATAAGAACCTGTTACTCTGTGGTCACTTTCAATCCAATGCAGATTCTCTGTAGCTGTATTTTGTTGTCCGCTTTTGCAAAAGCTCATAATAAACCACAGAAACACTTAGTTCTCTGTCTTTATTACTGTACTTGTGTTAAGGCTAAAGTTTTTACACAGCACCTGCCATCTTGGTATTGCCCGACAGTGCTTGACACCACCCATCTCCCGGCTCATCCAAAAAAATGGGTGAAGAGGTTGAGCGTAGATGGAGCAGAGGCAGGCTGAATGAAGATTAAGCCTTAATATAATTTAAACAAATGACATGTATAAAAATTCACCCCCTAGAGTTTTTTGTAATTGTATTTTGCATCACACTGCAAAACATGTTAAGTTGGGCATTTCAGCATTGGGGTCTATGAGGATTGGCTTACTTTTGGAGCCAGAGTCAGAGATGCTGGCTTCATGATTATGTCCCAGAGGTTGCTGCTCATGTAAAACCACAGCTACGTATACTTTATGTGGAGTAGCTTAATAGCAGTTGGGCAAGCTGAGAGTACACATGCCTAAACCAAAAGTCGACTCTACTGATCCTGATGAAAACAAATTAAATTAGGATGAAGAAAATTATAGTTTCTGGGTAAACTTAACTTCAGTGCACTATTTAGAGGGGGTGATTACACACTGTCTAAATGAAACTACTGAACCAAGACAGAAATAAAATAGTAATTTGTCTTCGAGTAAAATGTAATAATAATGTTACCATATCTTTCCCACTATCCAACAGCAATTAGTCCTTATGGGAGCAATAAAGCCCCCGCTGCACTCCAGAGGATCAGCATGCACTACTTTTTCAGGCTTCACCATCGTCACACTTAACCCTGCTGTCAGACATATGCTATTAGATCTGCAGGACAGTTTAGCATACTGACTTGTATGTGGAAGGGTGATTCAATAACTGGGGCTTTACACATTATAGTTAAAGGGGGTCATTTGGCAGCATGTGCATGCTTTCCCACTGAGCATCTCCGACAGAGATCAATGGGACTCATTCTATTCCATTGACTTTCAATCACGCTTCTCTGAGTTCCCTTGTTCCCCACCAGCCAGCAACCACAGACTCATTACAGAGCTGGGTAAAGGTAACCAGGCTTCTGCAGCCAATGCATTATGGGCTGAATGCCCATGGGCGAACAATCTGTTCATGGTGCTTTACTGACAGGACGCTGGTGTTTATGCAGTTAATTTGCCCACCTCATTCTTAGAAGAAACTTTTCTTCTTCTTGTCTTCTTGTCAGACATTATTGAGTCACTGAAATCCTTCAGAGATATCTGGATCTTTGGCGAGGTCATATTCTGTTGCAACTGATGTTGTGTGAAGTTTCTAACCCAATTCTGTATTGATAATAGTAATAATAATCAATAAGATGGATTCCTAAATAGGCTAGAATTCTATTTAAGGCATGTAAGTGCCAAATTATCTAATTGTAGAGAGGCTTTTGATTGATATTGATTGAGATCAATATTGAAATCATCTTTAAAAGTGTTGTTTGTTATACATCTTTGTTCTGGTGGTCAGTTACGGCATTTTACAGTGTGTTATTTCTGTAGAGCAGACCACTGCTGTATGTATAACAGTGTTGCTATCAAAGCAGTTCTGTTCTGGAGGACCATGTCTGTCTCTGGGGAAATAGACTGGTAAATCTAATGTCAGCTGAGGCAAAAACAAAATATAGCTTCCTGTTGAAATCATTGTTGTGTATCAAATTATTGATTTCTTTAGTAAATTGCAGTGTAATAAGCAGGATAGAGCGAAGCGAGAGGGTCATTATGGCGAAGGAAATCCCTTCAGGATGATTCAAGACTCCAAGATTCAATTTGGTTTCAGCTCATAGGACTTGATTTTAATATCCCTAGTAATCAGCACTTCCTTGATTAAAGTGGGGAGAGGGGTAAAAACATCATCAGGGTCAGGTCAGGTGAGCACCCTCCTTCACCGGTGTTTCATTGATAGGCCCACTTCATCTTTAAAGGGCTCAACGACAGCACTTGGCATCCCGGGTGAGCCTCGTTCTGCTCTTACCCCTCTTTACTGTTCTTTTGCAGCCCAGTTGGGGTCCTTTTTCTTTATCCAAATCCACCTGCTGCTTTGCTCTGCTGCCTCTGACAGTGATGTGAAGGCTTTCCTGAGGGCCTGTCCCCAAACTCACACCTCCTTCAGGGGCCTAGCTATGGATGTGGCCACAAATCCTCTGCACCCAATCTCTACCACCTCCTTCAGGGGGCCTAGCTATGGAACTGGGCTGCACCTGTGTACATTGTTGTGCCCTGAAAGCTATATCGGTGTACTTAAGAACAGAGACGGAGCCAGACAGTCAGCTCCGTGAGCATTGGCATTACACACAGCCCGCAAACGGTGCTTATCTTCCTTAAATCGCAACACCAGGCAGCTACAGTAAAACCGCACAGACCTCTACACACATCAGCTTACTCGGTTATTACTCGACACAAACAGACATTTCTCAGTTCCAGACTGAGTTGGATGGCACAGCACTGCAGTGTTTCTGTGTTGAAGTTTGCACTGACAAAACAAGACCCTTAAGACTTGGACTTTGACAAACTGGGATGGACATGTTTCTCTCAAGCCCCCACCACAGCGAAATCCTGGTTGATCCAATATGAAAGTGCCAAATATTGCAGCTCACCAAGTGGCAACTAGGGGCAAGTATCATAATAGAGCGGTTTCTCATTGACCCCCATGTTAAACAGGCTTTTACAGCATAATTAAACCCTTTTTAGGCCTGGTACAAAAAAGCATTATAGTCTGTATGTTTAGGTCAGATCTCCACGACAACACTGAGGAGGGCGGATTTTTTTGTAACAGGCTAGTTTTTATTTTTTTGGAGGTTAAAGTTAATGAGCGATGGTTTCTCTATATTCTAGGGCGACTAGACGTCCCCGTTTTTTGTGGCCTGTCCCTGGAAATGTCCCGGTTTGCAACTATTTTAAAAATAGACCACAGACTGAAATAATATTATACGTGGTAAGAAAGTCAGCGAAGCCTACTGGTTGATGTTCCAATTGTGTTGTTGTGTTTTTTTCTTTTACAAGTTAGTTATGGTCAAAATACATGAAACTGGAATTGTCCTCCTTTTTTATTTAATAGATAATAACATTGGCTATTTCAATGATATACTGACCGCTGAGCTTGAAATGTCTGTGGGTTCATTTCAGAAATCTGGTCACCTTAGTATTTTCTGACTTTATATGGACCAAGGGATTAATCGAAGAGATATTTGGCTGACTAATCGATTATAAAAATAAACGTTCGGTATAGTACTACTGTTGAAATAGAGTGGCTAATATTGCGACATTAAATGACAATAAAACACAGTCAAGACGGTGAACTGAAATGCAAACATTGTGCTGCAACGAGCGTCTTTCGGTTAAATTAAAGGCATTTTGTTTTTAAAGTTTGTGTAAAAAAAACAAAACACCAAAACTGAAGACAGAATACCAACCCAATGAGCAAATATCCAAATAGTCGCCATATTAGAAACACCAGAAATCAAACATCCTAAAAAACCTGATCTAACCAACAGGCTGGACCTCCTTTTTTCATGTTTCCCACTCGGTGCCAAGTATTCTACTGCAGAATTAACTTGGTTCTTAATAACAAGATGATACACTAGACACACCACACAATAAAAAGGTATTTGAGCTTTGTGTTCAGTTGTCCACACCTATCCTTCCATCTGTCTGGTGAGGCCAACTAGCTGAAACCGCTTTCCAAGGAAGACGGTGCGAACCTGCTGTTCAGAGCCAGTGTTAACGGCACACATCCCATTTGTTCCATTAGTTCAGCAAAAAAATGTTTGAGATCCATCCGAGCAACTACTAAAAGAAAAACAGATCCATGTCCCTTGGAAAATATTATTAGGCCTCCATGGCGGTGTGTACACAAAGTCTGCCTGCTGCCAAGCACACAAACACAGATGACTTTTTACTGTCTCTTTGGCTTCAAGTGAGAGGTCAGCTGGGACCACTTCCTCCGCCTCCTCTCTTGTTCTCTCGCTGTCCATTGCACTGCAAAAAGTAACCACCTTAATTTAAGTTGATTCGCTCAGTACAACCCACACAGCTTGTTCCTGAACTACTTTAAAGAATTAAAACTCTCTTCATTTACGTTCAGCATGATAGTTTCCCATAAGCAAAGAGAGCGACGTACGCAAAAGGACATGCAATAGGGGTGGTAAGTCCCGCCCCCTTCAATAGAGTCCATGGGACCTCAACTCCGAAAAAAATTACATTTGTGTCTATGGAAATGGAACAATTATTTTCTGGTCCCGGTCATTATATGTCCTGGATTACACATATGATGTTTGTAGAATTAAATGCTAATTTTTCATTTGACATTTTATTGTAGGATTGTTCAGTGAAAGGCTCTGGAAAAAGCCTAATGAGGAAGACTACATTTCATGTCGCATATGTGATGTCACGCCATCACGCCTCCTCATCGCCTCCTCTTCTCAACTCAAGTGCTTCTGCTGCGTCTTCTGCTATGGTCTACTTCCAAGATTGAGATCAAGACGCCAGTGTGATTTGTGCCAGAATGTCCACATTCCGAGTTTAGAAGGTGATAAGACGATCTGTGAAAGACTGGTGTATCTCTGCACTTAGCCGGTGCTCCCTGTGTGCTCCCAGTGGCATCTGCTAGGTTCCACCGGCGACCAAACCTCAGCCTTTCAGAGATGAGCAATCTGAGGCATTGTCAATAACTGCTTGTGAACTCCAATCAAACTGTGAAACTAGACAGGGCTTATCAAATCCTATCCTAAAATTCTCTTACGGTACGGTCTTTTTCTCGCAAGTGTTTTCAGAAACATATTTTAGTGTAATTTTTTTTGCAGTGCTCTCTCCCTCAGCTTGCTGTCCCAACATTTGATGATCTATGACATATTTGCTTCCATGCTGCTTTTGGAAAGTAGGATGTATGAGGGGTGAGATATTCATTAAGGCGGCCTTGGCATCAAACGATGCTGTGGAACAAAAAGTGGACAAGAACAAAGAGAAGAGAGTGAGCAGCACAGATGAGCTGAAGAATCAAGGCCAGTTGAGAGGGAGGAGGAAGGAAGGGGGGGACATGGCAATCGTGGCATATGGGAGAGACCGTAATTGTGAACGTGTGCGTCCTGGCACACATGTCTGCACATGTTTTTGTCATGAAGTTGACGGAGATTGAGCCATTAAAGGCATTATCACCGTTCTGCTCAGGGGGACAATTGATGCCGAAGCAAACAAAGACAAAAGCATCTCAACCTGTCTCTTTGCCATTTATCATAGTTAGGACGACAGCTGCAGCACTCCCTGTATCCCCACAAAATCCCCCAAGTGTGTGTGTTTCTAAGAAACCCTCTGTCTCACACTGTATATTTCACAAAGGAGGCAATTTACGATGATGGGAGAGAGATAAAGCTCAGGAAGAGAGAGGCAAACACAAGACGCTGCTGGAAGGAAGCAAGTTTTATCTTGGCAGAGAACGGGTGGCCAGAGGGTCGATGTGTTTTTGTATTCCAGATGCTCGCTGGAAAATGGCCTGTCGTCTGGATTTCTATGTGGACATAAGAGGAGACCAGGGGTGTCCCACTGGGAAGCTGACTCTCCCTGTATATATTTGTGTGCATGTGTATGTTGCTCAACTTTAAGGAATCTCCAGACATATATCCAAACAAACTTCCATTGTGCACCTGTGTACGTCTGCTGACTTCCTGTGTGTGTGTGCGGGCATATTTGTATGTATGTCCAGACTCCTCTCACTCCACAGTGTTGCGCACTGAGCGCTGAGTCAGTGCATTACTGTCATGGACGATGTATCCTCCAGCCTGTCCCCTGGCTCTCACTTATAGCCCATAGAGATGCATTCAGTTGCAGCCAGCGGCACTTAGCGAGATCAGCCTGGGCAATGGCCTCAATAAGGACTGATGGCACCATTTGGAAAAAAAAGAGTGAAGAAGGATGTAGAGGAAGTGATAGAGGGAGGGAAAGGTAGGATGAGTGAAAAAGTGGAAGAGAAAGGATTGCTGAAAGGAGGAGAAATAGATGTAAGGAGGAGAGTAATAGTGGGAAGTTATGGGTAAAGAAGGGTAATATTGATATACTGAGCTGTGTGTGCTCTCAAATGAGCAAACTGCTGGCCATTAGAGATAAACAGTCATGCTCTCTGACTACAGCCAGCTCAGACACCGATCATTACCCTGGTGAATTTATTATTAGACGAAAAAAAGAATCCATTTCATAGTCACATTGAATCAATGACCGGAGCCAGTTGGCAGCTGAGTCCGTGGCACGTGTCAGCTGATGGCACGCTTTTAGAACCTTCACTAAGGTCTGTCGCTGCTGCTGACGGGGAGGGGGGGAAAAGCAGGGGGTGCCATCTCATTAGCACTTTAGATCCATATAGCTGGGACTTATTAATAATTAGCAGTAAGGCACTATAGGGAGCCAGGCATGCTGCCATCTCAAAAGTAAATCAGCAAAAGGATGATTTACATGGAGATCATTGATGTGTCACTTGGTTCAGTAAACACATGGTTAGCCAGATAATGTTTTACTCCACAGTTGATCGGATGCTGACCCCAAGTCAGCAACAAGAGCATCAATCAGTTAATACATTTCTGTCACGCATGTAATACCTTAAAAGAATTGGACAGCACGACCGGGATATCAGTAAAATATGGGGAGTGGTTAATGGCATCGATGAGCAGTCCTGTGGTTTTATTTTCACTCAGCCATACTTGGTTTGCAGCCTTGACTGGTTAAATGCCAGCCAGTGGAGGGCTTAGCTATCAATTTAAAGAGGCCTGCTCTCCCAAGGGCCCCGACTGACATGCATGAATTTAATAATTCACCCACTTTTTTCAAAAAGTTTTTACCGGCAGCCTTGCCCTGTCCTGTCTTTGTGCCTGTCATTCATGAGTGTGCTGCTAAATGTATGTGTCCCGGAGCTGGGCTCACTGGCTAAGGACAACCAAGTTAGCTGAACTTGTGTTATACAAGTCTATGGCCGCTGCTATTGAGGCTGTAAAACGGTGGATGAGTTCTGGGCGTCATAATCTTCTCAAAACGACATGTTTCACTGTCCGAATTTGATCCATTCAGTCCAATAGCATTTGGAAAGTCTACAAGAGATGCAATATTTATATTTAAGCCCACCTCTCTCAACCGGGCCACGGCTGGAAGGCATGCCGTGTCTGAGCACGGAACACTTGTGCTCACTCTGGTCAAACAAACTTCATTTTAGCCGTCATTCGTGTTTGGGCACGGTCGAATGGTAAGTGTGAGTTTGCTCTAAAAGAAACATCCAAACCTGCAGTAACCCTGGTAAACATCCCACATTGTGAGTTACCCCATGCACACTTGTGACACAAGGTATTTCCAGACACATTCATGATTTATAATTTACAAACACTGATGTTGCCATTTGCTCAAGAGCCCTTCTCCTATCAGCGGAGAGGACGACTCATTTCTGAATATTACTAAAGCTTGATAAGGAGTTCTTCTGCTGACGGTCGACTCAGTCAGAAAGCTTCCTAATCAGGAGCTGATCACCCGCCGACCTGCTGCATCCACCTCCATTGAGCTTGATTATCTCGGCACTCATTTCCGGCAGTGTAGCAACACTGCATGACTTCTCCATAATGCGCGATCACTGCCGACGGCTTTGACTGCTAATGAAGATGGTAAGGAAGAGAGGCAGGAGAGAGGAATGACTTGCAGAATGACAAAAGTTGTGCATTAAGAACTGACTAAATAAAATACTTACTAAAATATAGTAAGTAAATCTAATCCTTCTGTTTACATTCATGTAATAAATGGTTAAGAATTAAATGCTTTTTAGATTATTATTGAATTATCATTTTTATGATCTTTAGGGGGAAAAATTGTGATGATCACACTGCAAGCTCTCACAAAGTGGTTAAATGTAATGTTATTTAAAAAAACATGACATATGATATGATGAAAAATATATGATATCATTTTTTACTAATATTCAATGTTTGGTAGAGAACTGTTGGAACCAGAAGTAAACAACAATGAAGTATCTAAAGTAGAATAATCCAATAGCAAATTAGTTTTGATGGTTTGTTGTAATAATACTGTATTATCAGTAACATCAAATGAACTTTATCTCATAAATGTTTGCCACTGGTGGAAACTGTGCCTGCTCTTTAGATAAAGATGAATTAATGGAGGGTTACATGAATACCAGCCAAAAAAGTTCTTTGTATGTAGCTGCACGTTGAGGCGATAATTCAACATGTAAAGTTATAGTCCTAAACTCAAATTCCTCAGAAAAGGTATTTAGTTTAAGTTATTAAACACATAACATACAGTTGAGCTTTGGTACTTTCTGTATTATGGAGTTTGGATATTATAGATATATCATTTTGGTATTGAAATGTGTCGATACTTTGCTCTTGAAATTATTTTCATTTTGCACTAAAGTTTTTAATAAAATGAGAATATAAATCAAACATGAGTATACGGAAAAAGGGTTTACCATGTGTTTATTTGATATAGACTATTGATCTATTGAATCCCTAAAAAAGATGCTATATACACTATTATACATCTTTATCGAGATATGAAATGACCTACGTGAACAAAGAAGATTTGGGCCATATTACTCAGCCCGAGTTGTGTTCCGCTTCCTCTTCCTCTGATAGAAAAGCACTCTCCAATACACCAGACAAATCCCACCTCCCAGCAAACAGACCCACAGTCATTATGTCCCCATTAGCTTTTGCTAACGTTGCTGCTCCAACCATTGTCACGCTGAGATGCTAATGTTATGACCGTGATTGTCATTATGTGTTGGTGCTGGAAACACCAACACATAATGGAGATCTCATTCCATTTTCTTCCCTGCCAGGAAACAAATCAAAAACTAGTTACACCAGCAGCTCTGAATGCCATCTCTGCTGCCTCACCGCAACATTAATGTCAACTATCAATAGGAACCGGCTGGGAAAACTGCCCGCCAACGGCCACTTCTAAGCTTAAGTCAATTAGTGAGGATGACCTCTTCAGATTTCCAATTATTATTCCCTCACTAAAACCCCTCTGGTTGTTGCCAGTCCACCCTAATAGCATCATAGCTGCGCTGCTAAGTACAGTACAACTATTTCATATTTATGAACCAGTATGAATATGCGTGTTCATGTTCTAAGGACCTCCAGGTGATCAGTGGGGATTTACATCACAGCATACGCCCTGAAGTGAAACATGTTTGTTTTCACAGATTGTTTTTGAAATGATAAAAGGTTTTTCTTGACAGGTTTCAATATAGTAAACCAAAGAAAATGTAATTGCATTGCAATTTGCCCCTGCTGCTGCAGCATGAACAATAGTATAGCATTAACAAACAGATGTTAGTGATTGGTCACTTGCCAAACACAGCTTTCCTACTTTTTTTTCCAATAGAGATGAGAAGAAAAAGACTGAGAATGCCAATAAACTCCCTTCCCCTGTGAGAGCTGCTGCTGCTGCTGCTGCTGCTTTAGTGGACAGCTTTGTTTTATTCTCATAGACCTGCAGAAGCACTTTGTTTACCACTGTATTGACAGTATCGTTAATTTTCCATATCTCAATATTGTTTACATTTGAGGTCTTGATCCTACACACAGTGTCCATGTCGTTATACGGCATAAGAGTTTTTGCCTGACACCTAAGCATGTGAATGTAAAACAATGAGGAAAGCATCTGGACGAGCCAACACATCTGCTCGCTGTCTTCTGCACACATGTGCCGCCTGATGTTTGGTGCAAACAGCAGCACAGACAGTGTTACAGACACACATACACAACATGCATGATGCGCACACAGCCACAGCTGCAGCCCACACAGGCAGCTTCGATAACGTCAGAGTGGAGAGGTTCAATTCATTCCCTATGAGAACAGCAGTGAGCCAAGTCTGCTGACAGCAGGGACAACAAGGTGGAGATAGAGAAAGGGAAGTGCCCTTGGCGGTGAGTATGAAGTTGAGAGTAGCGTTAACTGTGAATATAGCAGTGCAATTAGTGTACAGTTTGTCAGCCTGGTCAGATGCGTACATGAACTGATGAAGCCTCTTGGATGAGAGGTGAAAAGGTCTTTCAAGACAAAGAACCAAGTCCAGTTGCTTTTGACTGAAATTGCTTTGAGGATAACGATGACCTGGACGAATGAGAACATTCACAGGCATAGTGAAGAAATGCTACAACTCCTTGGGAGCCAAACTAAGTTCTTGCTTCCTAACATTACCTCTCAAAGTGTACAACCCAAGGTGTCAAAGGTATGGGAGCACTTTTACATTCAAGCCTTCAATCCTGAGCACAAGCTTGTTCAGGATGTAAACACCAATTGGAACAGTCTGTCTACATGATAACGACTGCTTGAGCAAAGATAGCCTGTTACCGTAATGCTGTCCGATTCAACTGTCACACAAAGAGGCTAATAGAACCAGTGGAGCATGCTTGAAGAGCTTCTTAAACCCTTTGAAACACACAACAATCTAGTCAGTGACAGTTGCAAGTCAAGTCCAAGTCAAGTATTAAACAGCTTCAACAGCGATGGAAGAAGGAGACTACTTTCTCTGACAAAGCACCTACCACCGTGATCCTTTTCTCTGTGCTGGACTTGAGGTTTGGAAAACGAAAAGTTCCTGACGCCCAGGGAAGTCTTCAATGTGCATGTTAAAATGCACACACAGGGAGATGGATCATGACCAGACCCATGCCACCTCCAACATCACTGAAGCTGCTCCTGGATCTAGAATGGATCTCTTTACTTGACTCACTCCTCAATTCTGAAAACCAGCAGTGAAGAAGAGCATATAGAGGGGGAAGCTGAGGATGACCAAGAACTTGGGGGAGATGCCCTTGCCAAGGAAGGTAATCCATTACATTGGTGGATGGCTAACCAGTATAGATATCCCAGTTTAGCCTGCAGCAGGAAACACAGCTTTAAAGAAGAGAGCCAGCCTTAGCCTGGAGCATGATAGACACTCCTTTTTTATTCTTATTATTCAAAATGTCATTCAGCTCTTTTCTTGGAGTATCTTTAAAGTTTCTTTACATATTCATCAGTTACTCTTTACATCAACATGAATAAGATCCACCCTACAGCACTTATTTTAAAAGTAACAAATATGTCACTTTAAAAGCTGTTTCGCCTGTTATTTCCTTCTTGCAAAACAGTGGTGAAGGACAACAGAAACAAATGCTAGGAGTTGCCTTTCATTAAAACTAAATTGTGACTGGTGTGTTACCTGCATGCCAAATTAATAAGAGCGCACAAAGCCATATTGTCTCCTAAGTTACCGTATGACCGGTTGATGACAAGCTATATAGCATTTAAAAGGCAATTTTAAAAGAGTGGATATAGCCACAGAACACCAGAAAACTTGACAGTTGGAAGATGTAGCAACAGTGATTAAATGAGCTTAGATAATGGTCATAGGAGGTATCTAGAGAACTGTTATTTTACACCATGACCAGTCATTGTTAATTCCCTCTTTTAGTATCTGCTCTCACCTCCGCTATTCCTCCATAACCACAAAGCCTGTTCTGTTCCATCTTTGATCTGACAGATCTGCACTGCTGAGCGTGCCCTTTTTTTTGTTAACAGTAATGGGATTTAAGTTAAACGCAGCTGGACTCCATTTGTAATACAAATTAAAGTTTGTATTAGCTTAGGTACAGGGTGCACCTCTCGTTCTTGGCATCAAAGCGTTCTCTTCTAGTTCTTTTCCAAAGAGTCAATGAATACGAGCTTGAAAGTGTGATTTATTTTAGAGAAGCTAAGCTAGTTCAGCGGGCCAAACATCACTAGTTCAATCCTTACAGGTTACTAGTAGCATACATAGCAGTTCACTAATGAACCCCGGATGATGTCAGGAGATTAGGGTCAGGAGACAGTCCAGAGTTTCTCTTTCACACATGCAGCACACAACCGAAGACGTATTCTCACTTACTGGACCTTACTTACATGAAGCAGATGAAACAGAGGCAGTTTGGTATTTGATCGGAAACATCAGAATCTCTTGCTGTTTTATAGAATTTGTCTGATGGTTTTGGTGTCAGTCCTTAAAGACAGAGCATTATATAAACCTCACCCAGTTCATTCTCTGTGGATACAACGGAGAATGAGCGACTATCTTCACACATGAGCCCACTCGGAGATTCAATGGTCTTTGTTCTAGGGAGCTGGGAGGGTAAACTCTGTTTGATGTTGGGTAAGACTGAATTTGCGTTTTCACGTACAGCTCCATCGGGTAATGTCGAGATAATTTCAGGTTGGCGGTGCATGTGTGCAACGTGCTTATGTGTCAATCATTTTACTCTCAGATCGTTCCTCCGTACTCCACCATAGCAGGTAAAGTTTTGTTTTTATTTAGCTTAGTTTTAAATGTTAAGTGGTTATGTAGAGAGGATTCGATTTTCCCTATTTTTTCATCAACTCATTAAATCCTCCCTCAGACTCCAGGCTGTGCAGCGAAGCACAAATTGCATGCTGTAGCCTGTGAACAACATTAAGAACAAACAGTTTAAAAAAAACAAAAACACATCTCCAAAACCTGCCCTGTCCCTCTCTGCATTCTAAATCTTCTCTTCACCTTCAGCTTTCTAATAACAGTCTTAAGTTGACATTCAGTTTTTCCCGGGGCAAAACACTTCCGCTGGGGCTGTCTGCTCTCTAATTGTAATAATAATTGTGGTTCCGCCTAATCTCAGCCAGGGCTGTGACCCCGGCCCGCTGTGAGCGGATTTGAGATAATGAAATAATTGCCCTAAATGCTTTTTTCCCAAGCAGCCGCTGAAACCTGAACCCTCAGACGAAGAGGCATCAACATTCATTCGGTCTCTATCAGCGGCATTTTCCACTTTAATTGAAATTTAGATTGTTGTTGACCCCCTGGGTGAAGTTTGGTGGGTAGAGCCGAGAGGAGGATCGCATGCAACTCTAATGGGGCGGGTTGGCCAGAGAATGCCATCTATCTATCATCGTGTGTGTGCAAATAAGTGTGTGAGCGTGTGTTCATGTTTTCATAAATCGAGGAAGTCCGGATCATCTATCTTCCCCAGCGCTGCAGCCGTTTCTGCATATATATGTGTCACGCACAGCGGACATGCATTCCATTTGTCTCAATAGCCGGCTGCCACGCATCATTTATCATGCAGGAGGCTGGTCCACGCTCTGATACAAGTAAATCTGAAGATCAGTTCTGACTCATTTGTGAAATTTGTACATCACGGTGCGGCGTGTTCTGTTTAGGGTAGTGTGTGTGAATACATGCTCCTCCACACTAACAGGCCCTGGTGCTGTTTGAAAGAGCACCACTGGTTGTCCTGCTATCGGAATGGAGGCAGATAGAGTATCTGCCTCCATTCCAGTCGAGACTCCGTTCTGTGTATTCGCCTCTATAAATAATCAGTGGAAACACGCCTGCAATAAATGTATACGATTACATACAACTCACAATATGTCTCTTTAAGGAGTCAGTCTGAGCAACTTAAAGATTTCAAGTGAGCTATCACAGCAGAAATGCTAACGCTTTTGATGTTGGGGCATAAACTGCATCAATTAATAGCGCTTTAAGTACTGTATTTATAACAGCTGTTTGGCATAGAAAACAAGCCTAAACATTCAAACTGTAGAAAATGAACCCCGGTTATGGCTGATGCTCTGCTATAAATAATTGCATTGCAATGTTATATAAAGTACCATTTTCAGGCATTGAAGACTCAAGGTTTGTTATTCTGGAGCAAAGGATGCAACTAGGAAATGTATTAAATCATTCACAATGGTTACTTGTATAAATGACTTAATAATGTAATGATTTATCAGTCTATCACTACTATGGGCAGTTTTAAAAAGGATCAAAATCTTTCTTGTCAAAACCTGGCACCTGCACTACCCACAATGCAACTCGACCACGGATAATTTAGCGATGTTACTTGAGTAAAACGTTGACAGATTACCACCTTTAAATTCATACTTGGAACTTGTTAGCACACCGTTGCCTATTAATATATCCAGCAGATACAGAGCAACATTAGCATTCATTTGGGGTCATCTTTGTCGACCTTTTACATTGAAAACAATTGTCTGTTGCTTCTAAGAAATCTACATTTTGAGAGTGGTGAGAGTGAACCAAAACAGTAACACTGCTGGCTTCAACCAAAACAACGAGCTGAAAGATGCTTAAAAGCATCATAGAGCAGAGGGGAAATGCGCATAGACTGTATGTAAAGATGGACGGCTTGACAGCATCTCGGTCGCCCCCTGGTGGCTAGCTGCAGAATAGGTCATAAATTTCCCCCTGCAGTTAGTGGACGAGACATGAGCCAATCTACAAAAATCTAAGTACACATCAAATTAGTTTTTCTGACATATAGATTATGTTATTTTAGGTAGTTCGTATCACTTTAGCAGATTTAAATTAGTTATTTAATGCTATGAAAATAGGATGAAACGTCATGATTGACAGCTGTAATTGACTCACGATTGGTCAGGGGGTTGGATCAATGTCTCTAGAGAAACAAGTTAATATGACGTTTATCTCTTGCTCTCTCTGACACACGTGCGTACACACACACACGCACACACACACACACACACACACACACACACACACGGCTAAGGCTCTTTGTACCAGAGCTGCAGTTAATAAACAGTGTGAAAAATAGTTGTTTAGAGTCCACTTCAGGGCCACAGTGACCACAACCTCCGGAATCAGTGAGTCTGAGTTATTCAGGCCATTGAGTGATGGGACTGTGAATATGCTGTTCAGGGATAAGAGGTATACAGACAAACTATAGGATTAAAGTAGGAACATGACTGCAGTAGTTCAAGTGAAAAAGAAGGGAAGAATAAAGTTCATGTGTTTATTTAAGAGAGCCCATATTCAACCACAGCGTGCAATTGATGACTAATATTTGGGCTGCTTTTATAGCAGGTCTAAGCAATGTATAGCCAAAAACATTTACAGTGTTTGAAATAAAGGGCAAAGACAATGTGTTTTTCTCAGACTGCAAAGAACACTTTGTGCTTAATGGCATTTAGATCCTGGTTCTTACACTATTCATCATACTAATTAAACTGACTTCCGAACAAAAGCCAACTTAGCCCATCCAGTTCCCTTAATTGCTTTTGACGCAATGCACAGATAGTGAGAGATAAGATCCATAGCGAGTGTTAGAATTAGTACCATTTTTAATTAGCCTCTTTTATGAAAAGCAATTTTCATGAAAGCAATAAGAGAGAGAGACAGGGACGTATTTCAATGCTCAACAATACTGCAGCAGAATAACAGGGAACAGTGAGACTGGAGCAAATAGAGATCATTAGTTATCAATCATGGTCATTGTGCAGGTTAAATGACCCTACAATGGCCCCTCAAATGACCTTTTCTAAAACCACTAACCAATGTTCATCATCCCCAATCCATCCAACAAGGTGAGCATTCATTTAGGTACTAGTTACTCTACTCTACAGATTCTAATTACTAATACAACATGTAATCAACAAATTAATTATGATGCATGATTTCCAGAACAGAATTGTGAGCGTTGGATAAAGCCAGGTTCAATATTCTCGATTCATTTGCTTGATGTATTAAAGTCAAAGGTTTTTACAGAGGGGATTTTGGATCTCTCTTTTTATCACTCCATTAATCAGGAAATACAGCCATAAAAAAAGTCCTCTATTTTGGCCATGTTTTCAGGAATAAAATCTATAAATCTGACTATGAATGATTATATGAACAACCCCCTCTGTAAAACATTCAGAATATAGTGAGGAATAGCCTACAACTGGAAAGTTTGATGCGTGAAAGTTACCCTGAAGTGGAGATTTCTGGCTCAGATTATGGGGGAAAACTCATTTTGAGAAAACAGCCTTTAAATATATGTATTGTAATATTCCACACATTTTGATGATACAGGTGAATATATACCCTGATGCAAAAAAGTTTCTGAAACGCTGCAACCTGCTCTCATTTCCTACTCATCACATACGGACCCATCCATCCCGACCTCCTCACTTGACGCAGTTTGGGGCTCGTTATTCTACGTTACCTGACTTCCGAAGCACTTGCTCTGAACATGTAATGTTGACGCGACTGGTAAGCATTGATTTAGATACACTAAACATTAGATATTATTTTTACTAAAAGCAAACACCCGTACCACATGTGACGTTTTTGGGCTCGGAAACAGCAGCTGGAACAAACATCTGTGAACACCAGATGAAAGCAGCCACGGCACGGCCTGAGAAGGGGTCAAAGGTCATCAACCAAGAGTCAAGGAAGGGTATGAGAAGAAAATCAAGGAGGCCATTCACATCCAACAACAGAGACCATCCTTTAACAGAAATACGGGTTACTATCTCTCCCCAATACATGACTACCTGTTATGTGACAGAAATTTCATAATTTGGTCACATGGTAACGATTGAACCATCTCCATGACATTAGAGCAACTCCATCCACTAAGGAGGCGGATGGAGGCCAAGAATCGTGGTTGAAAACACCAAGAGGGACATTTATTGTGAATTCTTCCATGAAGTTTTTGTTTGGTCTCAGTTGGCATGGCAACAATGTCAAGCTTTAAATCCTTTTGCAGTTTAGATGAGAGAAAATGTTTCCTTACTGTCCCCTACTGGTATATGACTCCTAGACAAATGACATTCTCCTGTAATGTTTTCAAAAATCTAGGGCTGGGCGATATGACCAGAATCTCATATCACAATATAGCTCATTTCATATCCTGATAACGATATATTTAAATATATACTGTATATATTGTTTACTTTTATCATTACAGGCGAACTGCAAAATACGTTTTCCCAGAACATTCTTGGACTAAATTGTATTATTTCAAATTGCACTGTGACCGTAATAAACCCTCTCATTAAGCGTGGCCACCACCTGACACATGGAGCCTGTGTTGTGCGTCTGGTGTGTGTAGACCGGTCTGTGTGTGTGTGTGTGTTACAGTTGTTTTCTGGTGATTTAATGAAGAGAGAAACACAGTCCATGGCACAAGTGTGTGCATGTGTTGGTTGTAGAGCTGAAATGATGAATAGAAAAGTCGACTGACAAAATACGGATCTGCAACTTTTTGATAATCAATTAATTGTTAAAGTAATTCAAAATTTAAAAAGGCCAAAAATTCACTGGTTCCATCTCTAATGTGAACACAAAAAAACAACAACTAACCAGTATATCTGGGTTTGGACTGTTCATAGGATCCCCTTGGGCTTTTTAAAAAAAAACCCTATCAGATTAATAATAAAAATAATTGTTAGCTGAAGCCCTATTGGTTCTCAGCTGTCCTGTGGTACTGTAGCCTTATCTGTTTTCAAATTCATGCTCCAGTTTCATTTTATATCAAGACTTAAAAAGTCTTACAAAATACTTATTAAAAAATTAGGTCAAGCTTTTGGTCAGAGAGCTGATTAGTGTGGCTGATGGTTTTTCATTTAAGTAAAATATTTCTTATTTCACTTGAAATGAAGGACAACCCTTAGGTTACCCAGTGGTATCTGATTTATTATAAAAACCTGTTGCTTTGACTAATATTTTGATTAACATAAATATCATCTTAACACATTTAGAACTGTTTGAATACAGTGTTACTAATCCATTTTCTTGACATCACTGAAGCCTTGATTCCCAAGCAGACAAGGAACGAGGAAATGAGATGGTTGGATGATCAACTCATAAATTTGGGAGGTCAAAATTAGTGCGCTGTGGGATTAGAAGAGAGATTAAATCAGATCCCAATCTGAGATGCCTTCAGTTATAACAAGAAGTAAGGACTGAGGCTTTAGCTCGCAGTCCAGGGTGACTCAACATGGTTCAGTGTGTACGCTGAGAAATACATCTTACTTATTGATAAGTACACGTCTTTGGGTTAAAATTCAACTACACATAGTATTTTAGATTGAGTGCAAATTTATGTTTCATATTTGGAATCAGCTTTGCCCGAGAATTTTAATCCAAACATTTCAGCCTGCCTTCCTGAGAGGTTTGGAAATGAGATTCTGCTGTCGTGTATAATCCACTTCTATAATGACTTCCCTGTAAAGGGGATAGATAGTCTGAGCCCACAGGGGTTTGCTAAGTAACTCTGTCAGGGAGCCACAGCTCCTCACCACTAACACAGGCGCTTACTATAAATACACACCGTCTGCTGAGTGCCACATTTCAACAGCTCTGCTTCATACTGTAAATAGACATCTCTGTGTGTCCACGCAGGTGACAACACTGAGCTGCAGCCAGCTTACACTAGATGCTAAATGAGCGACCATTTTGTGGTACTTTGTTTCCCCAACAAAGAACCATCTGTGGTGCACTACCAGTTTTATCATGCCTGCCACTGAATCATTAATAATGAAAATTCCATTATGAAGCCTGAAATCGATTCATGAAGTCGCGTCAAGTCGTGCACATGTTGAGAGTTTGATGAGGCAGAAGGGTTCATTTTCTGACGTCACATTCAGTTCCTTCGAACCAGCTTTGACGAGCGGGGTTCACGGGAGCCTTCAGAGCAAAGATCCTTGTTAACTACTCTCATGTTACATGCACATCAGTAACCTGAAAATGGCTTAACCCCGGTTAAGGGAATCATCGCATATTGAAGTACCCGTCAGAGGGTTTAATGGGAAAATGACAGGGGTAACTCGACCTCAGGTAAAGCAGGTGGCGCTGAGTCAACACACAGCTGGTCAGAATACGGCTTTTTCTTTCGGTTCACATTTGTTAAAATCACAAGCGGGTAAGACGGCCGACAGAAAACAGGTCTTCTTGGTAGCGATGTTACTTGCCATGGCGAAATCCTCCCTTGTTTTAAAGGTAACGCTCTATTGTTGTTGTTTTTACGCTGTTTTCGGCGCCATCGTTTCCTGGTTTATTCTTTTTCTGGGTCTAAAGCCACTGCCCCGAGTGGGGGGGGTCTAACCCTGGCACATGCGCAGACGAGACACCTGATAATAATCCGGGTAAGGCAGAACTCCAGATACTAAATAGGTTATCTAGGTATGTTAACTGGGGTCTGAGAACTCTGATTTTATCCGGGTAAAATCAGAGTATGATGTTTGCATGGTGTTTGAGAAACCGGAGTATGCCCTTAACCCGATCGTTATCGGGTTTTTAAACTGCATGTTAACGCTCTGACAGATTTCATCCAGGGTAAAATTACACCAGTAGGTTATAGACAGAACATACTGCTGATTGCCCAATGCCCAATGTCTCCATGTTTTTGACATGTCTTACTTAATTAAGGAGAGAGATACCCAAAAGCTGAATTTTGCACAGTGGAATTAATACAGCTATCAATCATTTCTGAAAAGATTGGATATTCATATTGATTAATATAATAAGAGAAAGTTATATGGCATTAATTCTATTTATGTGTTCATGTTTTGTAAAGAGTTTGACATATACAGCTTATAAAAAACATATTATCCAGTGAACAGAGATGGATAAAAAGTCATGTGATCTACCAGAGGCAGACTTTAACATGCAGATAATATTTAATTTACAGTAGCATGATTAGATGCCAATGACTGTAGCAACACCAAAGCACAGGAGCCAGCAGTGAATGTAGAATAGTATAGCAGCCTACTTAGTTGTAAAGTAGAAGGAGAAAATGTGTCTGATAACTAAACTTAAATGCAAAAAAAACCCTACTGACTTCCCAGTGAAGCCAAAATTACATGGAAACAATATGTATAATATGTGCAAGACAGCAGGCTGACATTTTAAAGAAAATACACCAAGAAGTTTCCACAACAATGCTAATATAAGTAGCATAATTAGCTAAAGTCCCATGAAAAGTTCAGCTAGCAAAAGCAGAAGCTAGCACCATGTCACCGCCCTCACCACGCCGGACAATAACAACAACATGGCCGCAGCAGCAGCAGCCGTTTCAGACTGTGAAGCAAACAATGGCCGTAAACACAGCGGGCTGTTAGCGCAAACAGCAAACACTTAGCTTATTGAAGTGACGCAGTGGGGCTGACATTACCGTAATTCCTCTCAGTCGTTGAACGCGCAACATCCGGATGGCAGGAGCAGCGTCATAGATCCAACACAAAACTGCCTGAAGGACATTTGGGGGGAAGTAACTGAGTAAAGTACGTTTACTCAAGTACTCTTACTTCAGTTACTAGTTACTCTACAGATTCCAATTATCAATACAACATATAATTAACAAAATAATTAATTGTGCTGCTTACATTTCCAGAACAGAATTGTGAGCGTTGGATAAAGCCAGGTTCAATATTCATTCGTTTGATTCATTTGGTTGATGTATTAAAGTCAAAGGTTTTTGGATCCCTCTTTTTTATCAATCAGAAAATACAGCCATAAAATATCATCTATTTGGCCATGTGTTAGGAATAAAATCTATGCAGAGATAAGATCCATAGCGAGTGTTAGAATTAGTACCATTTTTAATTAGCCTCTTTTATGAAAAGCAATTTTCATTAAAGCAATAAGAGAGAGAGACAGGGACGTATTTCAATGCTCAACAATACTGCAGCAGAATAACAGGGAACAGTGAGACTGGAGCAAATAGAGATCATTACAGTTATCAATCATGGTCATTGTGCAGGTTAAATGACCCTACAATGGCCCCTCAAATTACCTTTTCTAAAACCACTAACCAATGTTCATCATCCCCAATCCATCCAACAAGGTAAGCATTCATTTAGGTACTAGTTACTCTACTCTACAGATTCTAATTACTAAAACAACTTATAATCAACAAATTAATTATGATGCATACATTTTCATAACAGAATTGTGAGCGTTGGATAAAGCCAGGTTCAATATTCTCGATTCATTTGGTTGATGTATTAAAGTCAAAGGTTTTTGGATCCCTCATTTTTATCAATCAGGAAATACAGCCATGAATAAACGATCTATTTTGGCCATTTTTTTAGGAATAAAATCTATGAATCTGACTATGAATGATTATATGAACAACCCCCTCTGTAAAATCAGAATATAGTGAGGAATAGCCTACAACTGGAAAGTTTGATGCATGAAAGTTACCCTGAAGTGGAGATTTCTGGCTCAGATTATGAGAACGAACTCATTTTGAGAAAACAGCCTTTAAATGTATGTATTGTAAAATAAAAATACCCTACTCCAAAAGGGTTAACTAATAGATATCACTGTGAAACTTCCCCAGTTGATTACTTACATTAAGAGAGTTATTTGTTTTACAAGTTGTCGGACATGTTATGTTCACATATGTACACCTAAATATGTATTTTGGTTGTTTTCTTTGGTTGACAGCTTTTTTGCATCCAGTTACAAAAAGCTGTCCTAAATGTCCTTTCCCAGTGCAGCCTGATGGAGACATGTATCTTACATATATTCAGCCTAAGGGCCATGAGTTACCGAGCACAAACCTACGTACACAAACACACCAGCACAGGTATGAGTCATAGGCTACGGAAAAAACCACATCCATGCACAGACAGACAGACAGATACACTGACACACATGCTATATGCACACGCAAACATATTTCAGGCTGTTCAGGCCACTGGCCATACATCCTGTAACTAAGCATGTGGCTATACCCTTCAATGCCCTTAGTCCGTTTTTTTGTGATCAGAGAGAACAGCATACATAACATGCACTTTGCGTTACAAGGCCCCAGCCCCCATTTCCTTTGTGTAGAGCCATTTACATCAGGTTGATGGCTTCATGGAGTGCCCAGTCTTTTCCCACAGTATGTCTCATATAGCCTGCTGTCATCTCACTCTAACCCCCAACTTCCTTGCCTTTAAATATCCCTTAGAGACTAAGACTTATACTTTCATATGTAGTCTACTTATGAAAGTAAAATGTTTGTATTTAAAATTCAAGATGTGTTTGACAGAGGCTAATAAAGCACCATAGATCTTATCCTGATTTGATCTGAGATTTGAGTGAAATTCTGCTGAGCACGGTCCATCATGGCTGTAGTACCAAAATAGTCCAGAGCAGACCCCCTCATATTATCTTCGCATGGAGCCTTGAGGGAGGAAAAAAGCAAGGGAAAGTAAATAAGATGGAGTGCCAGCGGGAATCCATGCTCTCTGGACTGTTTGAAATGCGTAACACTTCCTGAGCCTGAGTTTCAACCCACTGAAAATAATCACCAAAGAGGGAAAAAAACGGGAAAATGTCTGGCGGTGTGTTGATTTAGCAGATTTCTTGCTGAGGTCCTCAGAAACGGGTGTTGAACATGAACAGATTGTATCCCATGTCTCCTGCTGATAAAACGTTATCACTGTCGAAGGAAGCTGCGAAATCAGCGCAGGAAAAAATAGAGTGATATTTTTGCTCTTCTGATGTTCTCACGCTCACGTATCGGATTCGGCAAAGGTCAGAACGCAGACGTTTAGCATTCAAAGCCAACTTTCGTAAAGGGGCACTACCGGTTTTACACATGTCAGTCAAGTCATTGGGACCAGTGCTAATAAGTCAGTGAAAACAGATGTACTATATATTATCTTGTGTGGCTCTTTGGGGAGCTTTAAGTCATGAGGGTAAGCTCAGCTCAGGTTGGCTTGTTAATCATCACTTAGGAAGTGGGGGTTTTCACTGGTGTTTGATGTTCAGTGCGAACACTTAAGTCTTTGGAACTGACATGACACATGTTATTACACTTGAAAGGCTTCAGATATTTCACTTTATATGTAATGAATGTAGATAAAGGAAAATGTTCATTTTGGAATTAAATTACGGGGGAAAAAAGAACTTTTCCACAATATTCTAGTTTTTGGAGATGCACCTGTATATACAGGATGGGTGAAGGAATAGAGTGTGTGAATCCATTTTTAGCTTTTCATCTGTAGCAGGTGGGAAGAAAAGAACGGCTCCATGTTCAGACAGTGGTGACATGTCAGCCAGGCATGCAGAATTTAAATACACCCAGGGGCTGGACGGTCCGCTGTGAATGAGGAATGAAAACCCCAGACAGAAACGCCACGGTAAATGTAAAATATGTGAAGGTTTTCCAGCCCAGTTGCCAGAATAAAATGTTGGTATTGTAGATTTCTGCAAACCGCAGATACGTTGATTCTCAAAGTTTCTGAGACGCTGCAACCTGCTCTCATTTCCTACTCATCACACATGGACCCATCCATCCCGACCTCCTCACTAGACAGAGTTTGGGGCTTGTTATACTGCGTCCAAGAAAGTTAAAGAGGAACGCACATCCAAAAAGATAAGTACTTGGTGCCGGTAAAAAAAATCAGTACAAGAATAAACGGGGAGTCCGCACAACAGAATCAGCTCCAAATAGGGTTTTTAATGCACCATGTAACGTTTCGAGCCCCAGCCCTTCATCAGACTTGGTTATACAAAGTCACCTGACTTCCGGATGTTGACGTGATTGCTGTTACATGGGAGTTAAAGGCCTCGTGCGACTCATACAGACTGGTGCCAAAAACGTTAAAGATCAATGTTTTGTGGTTTTGCAGTGTACATTGCGGACATTTCCTTTTGGCTGGGTAGAACAAGTGATTTATCAGTGAGGGAACAAACCGGTTTTTGACTAACAGATACAACTGTTTGGCTGCATTTTAAAGGGAAACATATCAAAAGAAAGAATGGCAGAAAGTAAACTGCGCCAGTAAAATGAAACAGACCGCCATTGTTTTTGTGCTGTATAAGAGGCAGCAATCTGTCATAGGTTTGGAAAATAACAATAGTTTGCAGGTATTTGGCAGTTGATGCGTAACGGCCTGTCTAGCCTCTTCATTTTGAAATCGCATACGTCTTTCTGAAAGGTGGATATCAATAAAAGAAACAGCTCTCTCACTCCCACTCTGGAATATGGCCACTAGAAAATGAAAAGAGTTCATAACGTCTGGGTCGAGAAGCCATCAGAAAATCTATCGTTGGGAGGACGGAGAGAGGACGAAGGTGGTGATGCAGAAAGTGAGATTTCAAAGTTTTCTGGCAAACTGCTGCTGGGTCTCACTTCTTTAACTGAGCGCGGGATGGAGGAAGTTTTCAAGTCCAATTCTTCTTAATATACAAGGAGACAGGTATCGACTGTTCCTCTGAGGACTGAAAAACACAAACAGCCAGGGAAAGAGCCTCCAGACAAACAAAGACATTTCCACAAAGACCATTACTCCACAATCAAAACATATCATTTATAGTTAAACATAGATCCAGTCTTCAATGCTCATAACCAGTTCTTTTGAAAGAGACAGGGAAGGGGGATTGCATTCTGCGGCTGACCAATCAATGGTGTGATTAATGGAGCTAATTTTACCTGGACACTGCGGATCATTACTTCCTGCTCTCCATCTCCTCTTTCCCCCTGTCTATATGGAAGTCAGCGTGGATAATGTGTTTGCTTCACTAATGAGAGTCCCGCGGAGAGACAGAGGACAGTGGAGGGTAAAGCCACGGACGACTGGTCTTCAGGGACTGCAGCGTAGGACGCTTAGATACTATCTGCAGCAGCCACTGAAAGCACCGCTGCGGCTTACGCAGTGTGACCTTCTCAGCAGTGTCCACCTCTGACAGTGTGTTGACTTGAAATACTACCTTGCACTTACTACCTGTCTCATAACAATATTTCCTCAGAGGATGGAGAGTTTTAGTCTGAACGTGTTGTTTCAGGGACTTTTCCACCAGTACAAGGATAAAATCTTAGGAGAAATCAAATGTATGCAATGAACAGCTTTATACTCTTAGATAAATTGGTATTGCCCTTAAAATATGAACATAGATGTACATACGAATCATTTAATGGTTACAGTAGTTAATAATATAGCTATGATTGTGCCCAATAAGTCCAGCCTGACCCTTCATGAACCCACAACCCGAGCCTGAATCCCAGCAGCAGCAGTTTTGGGCCAGAACTCAATAAAACCCTTAATTACGTTGTAAAACTTTTTTTTTTTTTACATTAACAATAATTTTAACTAAGCTTCAGTCTTTTCAGTGTGGTTTTTCACGTGTATTTGTGAAAACAAATGTTCATCACAGCCCAAACTGTCAAACTTCCATATTAAAAAGAGACTGTATAACATTTCTCCTCAATGTCTCGGGAGTCTCGTTCTAGGCAACTGCTGTCAGTGACATGATATGCCAACAGTAGGGAAAAATCAGTGAAACAACTGTAGATATTCTCCTAATACTGTTACCTTGTTCCGCTATTAGGTGCACCTGGTGCTTCATAAAGTGTCAGTGTGGTCTTCTGCTGCTGTTCCTTCTCTGCTAGAAAGTCGGTGGTGTTGTGCGTTCACAGACGCTCTCCTGCATTCCTCTGTTGGAACCAGTGGATATTTGAGTTACTGTTGCCTTTCTATCAGCTCGACCCAGTGTGTTCATTCTCCTCTGACCTCTGGCATCAACAAGGCATTTGCACCCACAGAACCACCGCTCACTGGATCTTTTCTCTTTTTGGGACCATTCTCTGTAAACCCTGGAGATGGTTGCGCGTGAAAATCCCAGTAGATCAGCAGTTTCTGAAATACTCAGACCAGCCCGTCTGGCACCAACAACCATGCCACGTTCAAAGTCACTTCGATCACCTTTCTTCCCCGTTCTGATGCTGCTTTGAACTGCAGCACATCATCTTGACCACGTCTACATGTCTAAATGCATTGAGGTGCTGCCATGTGATTGGCTGATTAGAAGTTTGCGTTAACTAGCAGTTGGACGGGTGCACCTAATAAAGTGGCCGGTGAGGGTATACAGTATATGTAGCCTATTGATTCATATGACAATATACACCAAAAGTGTTGCATTATTAACCTCTTGGGCCCAGTTGTGTTTGGGCAGAGAACCAGAGCTCTAGTTAATAATATAAGTAGTCACAGCTGGACATGTTAATGTTTGGAGCTTATGCTGGGTAGACAGTTCCTTAACTTTTTTACCTTGTATATTTGGTTATGGGAGGGCAAAAAAAAAGAAGTCCTCTATAGTCTTTATATACGGAGCACAACTCTTGAACCTGACAGGCTTGCTATGCTATCATTGGACAACAGCTGTTTAATGATCGGTTCATGAAAAAACAACCTTGACAGTTGTTGGTCTTTTTTAAATCTATTGTTTTTACATATATTTTCAAAACTCAAATGCATTGTGGTTAAGATATGGTTAACATGCTGCAGGCGTTTTTTTTTCTGAGCCCGTGCAAAGTTGACATTTTAGACTTTTCATCCAACAGTCACAATAAGTAAGGCATCTTATTGACCTTAAACCTTGAGCTCAGTTTCAGGGTCGCATGTGTTACGCCCTTCTCTCTGAATTTAGGTTGCGTGGCTGCAAGGGCCACCTGAGACCCTTGTGTGAAATACAACTGAAAATAAGGAGCCTCCTGGGGCTGGTTTTCTCAGGATGACAAAATGTGAACTTGTGACCCGTGCAGGAGAAGAGAGAAAAAATAGGCCCAGAGGGGCTTGTAGACTAGATGTGCTAGGCTGACAACATGAATCAGCTGAGCTCTGTGACTCCATTAGCTCCTGATTGTGACCCTTCATGATGAATATAGTAATATTTATTTTCTTTATTCCTTATTTTCCCTTTTTTTAAAGGGTTAATTCACCTAAAGAAACATAATCTTTAGTAATACCATGATGTGAGGTGGCCATCTCTTATATTTGAGCAACCACATCAATGAAGAACATCAAGAACATCTCTGTTAGGCACGCTGAAAATTTGGATTTTGGAAAATTCAAGTTGATTTGAAATGGCAAGTGCATTTTAGAAAATACATTATCTCATAAAATATACTTGGCAGACTAAAAAAGTGAGCATTTCATCCTCCTTAACTGAAATGTATCGTTATTGTTATCTTTATTATTAATTGCAGCGGTGTTGGTATTAAGCAAAAGCTTGCAGAGGTTTTGGGTACCGTAATAATGTGTTGCAGGGATGGCGTAATATAGGCCAACCTGGAAAATAACTTCTGCGGAAGAGTTTAAAAACAGTTCATGATACTTACACGTTTTGTTCAGCGAGGAATTCTTTCCCAAATGAACACAACTTTAGGATTTTTTTAAGCATGAAGTTGCGTTCACAAGAATGGAAGAGACATGAGGTCACAGTGACAATCGACCTCCAAAATCGAATCATATCATCCTTGAGTCCAAGTGGACATTTGTGCCGCACTTGCAGAAAATCCTTCAAGGCATTCCCTGGGATATCATGTTCACGAGAATGGGATGGACGACAAACGGACGGACGGACGGACGGACGGACTGACGGACATAATGCCTCCGGCCAAAGCTATCACTGGTGCAGAGGCATAAAAAGTTCACGTTAGGCTAAAAACAAACTACACCATGGTCACATGGCTCCGTCAGCACCACTAGCTTCTAATTGATTTCGGAAGTTTACATTTAACCACTTAGCAACCGCCTCTTTTAAAACACATACAAGCTTCAAAATACAGACATATTTTATACTGTAACAGACCTTATTTCAGGCATTCAAAAAAAAAAAATTGGCGTTGAGATTGAGGGAACTGAAAGTGCAAAAATGCTAACTCATTTGTGGGTTTTAGCATTCATTCCTGCGGCTTAGGTGGAGCTTCTCTAAATGAAATCAGTTCAGCATGTAATCTGAATAATCTATATTACCTTAATCTATATACAGTAAGATAATGCCTGCAGCTCCAAGCTTATCAGCCTGATTGTAGGTTGTGCCAATAGTACTCTGTACTAATAAACCAAATGCTTATAGGGATGGCAAATGGACGCTACAGGGAGCAAGTGAAAGTAGAGAAAAAAAGTACTTCTTCTTCTTAAATCTAGGTCTGTTCTTTATTAAACATTTTCCCTTTGTGTCTCAATCCAGCAGCCCCAGACCACTGAAGTTAATGATGTGAACACACATCACACACACACACACACACACACACACAGCAGTGCCGGAGACAGCTGGAGAATCAGAAACCAGAAAGAACCTCAGTCAAAACACGGTGGGAAATCCAAACAAAATGTCAGCAATTAGAAGGAGAAAAAAATAATCTAATACTGTTTCGACAGTGCAGAAATACTTTCAACAAAAGCATAATGTGTCTCATTTGAGTGTCTGGAATGTACAATATACCCCGGGTATGTTTTCATATGCGTGTAGGTGTTATTCCAAGCCGATTTCAGGGAGAAGGTGCACGGCCGAAAAACCATTTGGAACCAACGATGGGAATGATAGAAATTGGAAACAGCTTGTTTAAAGCCAGCAGACACAGAAATGGGTATTTCGTTGTAGACGCAGAGGCCGGCGTGTTGCAGCGGAGAGTTGCCATTGAATTGTACTTTCAATATCATTCTACGTGGTGCTGTGTTAGAAACTTTAGTGTTTCATCCTTCATCTGAAATCTCCCGTCCTTACAGAGATGGTTTATTGCCGCGGTAATATGAAAATGGTTTATTCTGTGGAAGGGCCAAAAAGGCTCTCTGCATCTGAATGGACCTGGGGGAGATTGGAAGATGGCTTTCATCTGTTCCACTCCGCATAGCGGCAGTAGCTATTTTACAAATAAAAGAAAGAAAAAAAAATCAAGATACGGCTCCATGCACCTCTTTGAAGGAATGATAGAGAATATCTGAATGGATGTGGGAGGACATTAGAGGCTGACATATGATCAAGCTATGAATATAAAAAAATAGATGAGATAAGTTTCTTGATCATCTTTAAGTTTACAAACCGTCGAGTACGTAGGAGTAGTGAGCTCGGCTGTATCCCTGCTGGAAATGGTTTGCGGGTCATGAATGCATGAACATGAGTTTGACAAGGATGCATGGCGACATCTTTTCAAATGTATTTATTGATTGACAGTGCGGAGCTTCCAAAGACAGACTATAACAGAAGGATGATGCAGAGAGACATTCAGTGGATAAAAGGATATACAAAGTTTTGACATTTGTTTTAAATGGGTGATTTCAGAGTGCGCCAAGCATGATGGCATGAGTGGACAGGTCAATTGACCGTTCGCTAAGCCCATTCCCCATAGACTGTTCTTGCCCAGGACATTCACAGATAACACAACAGATTTTCCATTCTAAATTCTGAGTAATTCTTTTAACAATAAGCTCTTCATTTAAGACAGAAGAAAACAAAAGCGGGTTTTCTGTCTGGCCACTATCCTAGCTAGCTCATTAAGCTCACGTAAGCTCCTTGAAATGGTGTTATAAAACCAGTTGATGATTCATGAAGAAGACACAGAAATAAAGAATAATTATAAGGAATAATGTAACATCAGACTGTTTTTTCATTCTAACCCAACCTTGTTTAGCTGGTTAGCTGCATAGCTAACATACTTGGACAAGACAGGTTAGATCTATGCTTTATTGTTCATATTTTCACGGTTAACGTTACAAGATGCTTTAAGGATGCAGACTGATTTTTGTTTGGTGAACATAATGCTATTTTGGAGAACAAGCTTGCCAGGGGTTGCTTAAACTCCCCATGTTATCCTAAACTTTGCATCCAGGACGCTAAATACAAATTCAACTATGGCGAAGGGATGTCCCGCCTTTGTCTGCCTCTTACTGGCTTATACTTGCCTTCATTGGCAGGTTAAGGACACTTTTAGCGGGAGTACATTGATCATCATTCAGTGCTCTCATTCAATACTGGACAAATTTCAAAAATAGTTTTTCCCATCAGTCACTTATAGCGAAATAGAAAAATGCTGCAATTCCCCTTTAAGGTTAGGACAATATCTGCGTAATCCAATCGGAGGCAGAGTAGGACAGGACATGTTTTAACTATAGTAACCTGTAAACCAAAAAAACGAATGTAACCTTGTTAATGAATGATACTTGTAATGCTCAATTACTACTGTAGGACGTAAGCCGGACATGCTAACGATCGTACAGTAGGCCTAGCTTACGCTAGAGCAGACAAACACTACTTATTCCATGCATTACACTTTTACACTTGTGATTTTGGTTTTGGAAAGGCCAAAACACACCTGCTGTGCCTGGTTACAGTTCAGATTGGAAGGATTTAACCAACAGTCAATTATGACAATGATTGAGTAAAAAGGAGGTGCTGAGATGTCACACACATACAATACACACAGAAATGCCATGAAATTAACATAATGATCAAACAAATACAACAGAAAGTGGCAAGAGGAGATACAAACAATGTTATATCTGAATATTGATCACCCACTGGCTTCCCTGCTGCAAAATACAGTACAAGTAAACAGCCATTCATCTTTTTTAGGGTCTCTTTATATGTTTTAACCTTTTTCATCTGGGCCAATGCAACAGCTTGACCCCTTGCTGAACTCCACCCAAGCCCTTCAGCTGCTTCACTGTGCACTGTAATAACCAGCACTAAACAACTAGACCAGACTGAACCCAAGAGGAGCCATTAAGCAGTGCACTGTAAAGACCTGGGTTAAATGAAAATGTATTACTTCGGTTGGCGTTGTAATCACTCAAGTTTTGAGGCCATGACAGCAGGAGGAGGAGGGCTGACAAAAATAGCACCGTAGAAAAACAGCCCGGGCCAGTGTAGGTCAGTTAAGCACCAATATTTTAGCCTGGCAGTCATAAAAGAGGCTGCTGGGCCCACAGGGTTTGTCCAGGCTCCAGTTGTGAGGTTGACATGCTAGAAAACACACACACATGCACACGCACACACACACACACTCACACACGCACCAATAGTCCAGTAAGCACACAACGGACCAAGATGCAGTATTCTAAGCCAGTCAGAGACACAGATACATAGGATGGCAAAGCACCATGGGGTTTGTGGACGAACTCATTACTTCTTTAACACCCACACTGCACTCTGTACACACAGACACACAAATGCAAGTAAAAGAAAGAGTGCTGACTGACTTTTTAACGCTGAACTGCTTGTATTACTGCTACGGGACGGGTACATAAGGGAGAACACAAATAGGCACATGGAGACACACTCAGTCTGTATTTACAGGGATGGCAAGAGAATAGACAATAAGTAAGAGCCTCAGGAAAAAGCCCCGATCTAAACATAGCTGAGCGTATAATGCCTTTGTCCAAAAGTAGAGAGGCAATTTCACCACTGAACAGTCCTGTGATGAGAACCGATGAAGTGTTATCCCTAAGAGTGTAATTTCATCACACAAACACACATGTACACACACACACACACACACACACACACACACACACACACACACACACACACACACACACACACACACACACACACACACACACACACACACACACACACACACACACACACACACACACACACACACACACACACACACACACACACACACACACACACACACACACAATGACCACGGTTAGTATACTGGCTTGACCTCAGCTTCTTTGTTGTACTGTATGTCAGATGTGTCCCACAAAAGCTAGAATAAACACTAGCGGACTGTAGACGGCTCCCGTTTCACATTCAATCCGCAATAAATGCCAACGCTGCACTGCTGGGATCGTACATCTAAAGCACTGATTTTTATCACGCCACCCAAAAATACAGCAGCACGCAATAAGACTGCTGAGCTCTCATGCCCAGATCAACAATTTTCCAGAATGTACTTTTGAATTTTTCTTTCCATCAGCTGGCTAAGTTTATCTCTGGAGTTCATCGTAGTTTGAGCCCATATCTGTCTGCACTGTAGGCCGGCCCTCCGTCCTCAGTGTTTGCTCTACACCCGATCCTGCCAAGATTCAAAGTCGACTAAAATCACATTTTGTCACGCCGGCAGGTGGACAAGACACGACGTAAACAAGCTGTAGCTCGTTAGCGGCATAGAAGAGAGAGGGCCACACATGCATCTAAACAGACCCGAGTGACATTTGCAAGAACGTTAACATGCTTGTCCATGTGCTGCAGCTGAGACGCTTATTAGCTATGTAGCCTGCAAACGGACATTAGCAATGCATTGTTCCCCTGGTGATTTTTAATTTGGTGGCTCATCAACAAGATTAGGTGCAGGACAAGTATGTTTATTTTTTGTAAATCAGATAAGGAGGCTATAGCAGGCACGCTAATGTTGTGGTTGTTAAAGAAGCATCATTGTACTTGTAGCGTGAAGCTGCTGTAGTCAGTCCTAGTGTTGTAAGTGTGGTCCATCACTTTCCCAACAACTATTGGGTGGATTGCCATGAAATATTGTATAGCTATCCATGGTTCCCAGATGATTTATCCTTATATCCTTTGGAGATCACCTGACTTTACCTCTAGCGGCGGGAGTAGCTGTAATTTGGGCTAACCAACATGCTAAACTAACATGGTGAACCTACCTAACATCAGTACGTCAGCATTGTCATTGTGAGCATGTTAGCATGCTGATGTTGCTACTGTATCTTAGTCCATTGCTCTAGCAAGAGGCAAACACTCAGCCAAGATGTGCGCATATACACATAAACAGACCACACTGAACACACACACACACACACACACACACACACACTCTACATACATGTTAAAAGATGGTCAGAGAGTTCGAAGGCAGCTCTTAATCATATATTGATCAATTTATTCATTCTGTCAGGACACGTTTCCCCATTGTCCCAAAGTCTTACACAAAGAAGTCATTGTGAGATGTCCAATTAGTTTTGACCAGAAAACAGTAAAGAAAGAAAAACCAGTATGTGATCATGAAAACAGACACACATTCAAAGACTGCTCACCGTGACGGCGAGGACACTACATGTTTGCCAACAGTTGGTTTGTAAGTTTAGGCCAATTTGATTTGCCAATTACCAGATCTCCCAAACATTTCCCAAATGTACCACTTGAATAGTTTAAAGGTTTTTCTTAGACTTAATTGTACCTGGAGGTAAGGGGTACTCTTAAAATGTATAAAAATAAATGCAAACAGTATTTTCAAGAGAAAATTCCTCCTCAGCTTTTGAGGGGTTTCCAAAGCCACATTGAGCAAAACCGGTTGGATGTACAGTAAATTCTTGCATGCACGTTGACACAGGCACTGATCTTGACTTGGTGTCTCACTTTGTGGGTCCTCAGTCAGGAGACAAGAGAATTCTGGGAACTGTGAGCTCTCTCAAACAAGGCAGTCAACAGGATTCTTTTTTTAAAAAAGGGTCTGTCCATTCACAAATAATCATACAGAATGACCATTTTGGATGCTCGCCTCTTTAAACTGACGGGGATATGGGCCAAGGACAAAAAATAACATCAGCAAATCCAATATTAAGCTCTCAAGCTCATAATTCGCCTGATTTCTGTTGTATGGCAATGATAAAAGTAACAGTAACAAATATCTTACACAAAAATAGTGGCTTTACTCCAGAACCTTCCGACAACTTTTTACGACACAATACATTACTCTCAATACAGGCTGACCCTACTGTATATTCTGTCCAGAACGGCTCAGCAAGCCAGTGCTGAGAATTCTGGGTAATGTAATAAAAACCATAAAATACCAATCACAAGAAGCTCTCCATTAGCTTCTTTTACAAACAAAAACAAAAGCGGTATACAAATTAAAAAAAAAAGAAAAGAAAACAACATTTCCAAGAACAGCAAAAACCAAGCACAAGTAGTATGATCTATAATTAAGGCGAGTTAAAATATTGCAGAATAATTTGGCCCCTGTGTCTCAAACAGACTGCCACAACAGTCAGAGCTCCCCGACTCCTAATCGCGGCAAGGATCCAGAGAAGGGAAGGAGGGATGAACTGAAATGAGGAAAGAAGAAAAAAAGTGATCCTCTTTGGAGAGAAATTGATTTTTATTTGGTTTCGTTGGGTCTATTCCTCAGGAGCGTGTTAAAGGGAACAGTGAGGACCTCCTTTCTCAAAAGAATTCAAATTAAAAAAAGGGGAAAACAAACACCCAAAAGGAATTGAAGATTGGTAATGTGATTAAGTCGTGTTTTTCTTTTGAGCGGAGTATGAAGGGGCGGCGGGGTGAGGGGGGCACCAAGATCAGAAAATATAAAACTGTTGTTTCATCAACAACCTGATATGACAAAGATGACAAAGCGGTGCCCTGTGGTAAGAGTGCGTGTCCCCCTGAAAGTCCTCCTTCTGATTAAGAGCAGTCGGGCAAAGAAACAAAAGAGGAATGGGACAGGAAGTCAAGTTTCTGCGATACAAAGTGATGTCGACCCTCCTTGTTTTTTTTTTGGGACTGAAGCTCTCCCTCGAACCGTCGCTCAGCTCCCCTGTTTGTTATAAAGGCTGAGGGTTGGCGGGGTCAACGTTAAGTCCTGGAGGTTGGTTCTGCGGGTCTGAACAAGGGTATCAGATCCCAAAAGGAGGAGACGTGGCTGTGCGTTTTCACTAAAGATGTCCAAAGCCCCGCTGTCCTCCTCCTGTTTTCCCCTGTCTCTCCTGCTGCCTTCTCATCTCTTCCCGATGTTTCACACCCATTCCTGCATAGAGCGTTTGCAGTACAGTATGTGGCGTGGCGTACCCTTCCTCTTGAACTGCACCACGGTGTAGACCAGCACCAGCAGGCACAGCGCGAGCACGCAGGGGATGACGATGGCGATGGCCTTCACCGTGTTCGCCTCGTTGTCCAGTTCGATCACCACGTCGGTGTTGCCGTCGTCGGCAGGCGGCCGGGCGGGGTCGACGGGGGTCAGATCGCATCCCATGAAGTCCTTGAGGATAGAACGCGGGTAGCCCGGCTCCACTCGAAGGAACTGGTTGTTGAACTTCCAGTACTCCTTACCCTTGTAGAAGTAGGTATAACCTGAGGGGAGGAAACAGAAACACGTGAGTACATTGTTTTCTGAAGTTAGTTTAGCTTATACCTAATATTCCACCACTGATCTAAGTGTTGGAGCCTTTTTGCTTCGTTTGGTTGCCTAGACACAATTCAATTATCTCTGATGAACACCTTTACACAAATGATATCACTGATACTGGGAAGCAGATGGTCTGAGTTTAAGGTCCCATATTATGCTTATTTTCAGGTTCAGACTTGTATTTTGGGTTTCTACTAGAACATGTTATCTTTCTTTGCAAACACATTTTTCTCATACTGTCTGTTTGAATATACCTGGATTCACCCTCTGTCTGAAACGCTCTGTTTTAGCACCTATCTCATTAGCCCCCCCACTTGAAACAGCCGAGTCTGCTCTGAGTAGTAAGCGTTTCCACATCATTGCAGCAGTAGAATGACTGTAACGACACTGCAGTGGCCCTTTCTACCTCTGTATACTATAGTTATGACATCACAACCGTACAAAAGTCACGACAGCTCGTTTAAAGGCACAGTTTCTGGATACAGGCTCTGTCGATTGAGCGCTTTGATACTTTCACAGTATTTTTTTATAGCACCTCCAACTGCTTTATGATAATAACAATAGATAAAAATCTCACTTTTTACAATATGGGACTTTTAACGTTCTTCCTACAGTATGTCTGTCATGCAGGGCAGAGTTCAGCTCACTTTCAGTTCAGGGAGAGAATTCTCTTTCCAAGTACGTTGCCTCTCTAATCACTCTCTCTCTATCACTTTCAGTCTCTACTCTAAACTGAAACTGATTAAAACTGACGACAAAGTGATAACCTGCGTCTCTAATCATCATAAAACCAAAAACTGAAACTGATTAAACTGACGACAAAGTGATAACCTGCCAGTGTTGTAGAACAGGTGCACGTCAAACAATTGTGTCTGCTGCTCTGTTGTTGACTTACAGTATTGTTTTCGTTTCAGCTCTGTTGTTCAGCTGAGATGTCTCTGACTGTCCCTGTGGACTAATTATATCTGGTGATAAAAAAAAAGGAAACACATCTAACCAGGAACCAAACCCCACAGCTAATATCACACAACAGCACAACAAATGTCATCAACAGCCAAACTGCTGTGGTGCTTTTCTAATCAACAGAGGGGCAGTTTTAACAGGGGATGTGGGGGCAGTTGTCCCGATGTGACACATATTTATAAGTCTACTAACACAGTGAGTCAGTGCTCATTTTTTGATGCCCTCCCCTAAGGGCAAAAACACTACTTTATGCTTGGGTGATATCAAGTTTATTACATTATACCAGGATATTTAGAAATGCAGATGAGCCCTTTCAATACTGTCAAAAATACAGACGCTCCTCTTGCTTTTTAACTTATACAGAGTTGCTGTATTAAGGGGATGTTGCCTGTTGCAGTGCACAGTGCGCGCCACCAGAAATCAATCTCACCCTCTACTAGTGGAAGTGCCCTAAAAAAACCTGACTGACTTAGAAAAGACGAAAAAGTGGCACAGCACACACACCCAGCAAGAATGAATGGAAGAAGGGAGCTTATGTTCTTATTCTTTCAATGTTCTATGGGTCATAAGTATCAAAACCCAGAAAGACTTGTCTAAGTAGGCTAATTTCCTGTCTTACCAGCGGCTCAGCTTTTATATATATATATTTTTTTTTTTACACAAATGCCATCTTATACTGTATACCCCGGTGAATGTCAGGACAGTATGAAAAAATAGATACTGCCCAAGCCTATCCCTCTTCCCTCCGCAATGGGAGAGCAATGAAAATGGGGACAGAAGCACAAACATATGAAAAGTTATAAATGTGATAATATGACAACTTTTCCTGTGCCTTATTGTGAATGTTCTGTTTGAAAATGTGTTTATGTGAGTTGACCTGCACGTCAGAGCAACTTAAAACGCTTTTCTCGGAAAATAAAACTGCTGCTTAAAACTGAGCATGACAGCTCTCCTCTCCCTCGCCGACCCCCTTAACACTTTGTTTCTTGCGGCATAATATTCATGCACATTCTTCTCTGGGAAAATAGGGGAGGACATGTTCCAAATGTCCAGTCAGATGGCCAATAAGCTATTGTAAATGTCAGGGCTTCTTAAATCACTTGTTAGGTGAGGAAGTGAAGGAGTGCAGGACGGAGCTGTAAAAAGATTCATCTTTGAAAGAGAGAGCTCAGAACTAGTTCAATCTGTGTAGTCTTTCTGTCCTCTAATGAGTTTGTGAGAATAAACTGATTTCTGAGTGTTTATAAAGGATTTCATTTTTATCCAATATGTTTCTATTTATGTAAGAACAAACAAACAAACAAACAAATAAACAAACATTCAAGTTCAAGGTCATCTGATAGCAGCAGACCCATTTAAAATCACTCACCCTGTAATACATATTTATTTTTGGTGTTTACTGGTGTTTTAATGCCCAGTAGGCTGTGAAATGGCAATACAACTGACATCTTACAACTAATTCACCAGCAGTAGGAAATCAAAGGGCTCCTTTTGGGAAAACCAGCTTCTTAGCCAGGAAGCGATTAGCTTTGCTAAATAATTAGCTTCACAAAAATAATTAGCTAAGAAAGGTTAATAAAGGCTGGAAGCCATAAAAAGCTGACAAATTAACATGGGTCCTATGTTCTTGGTATAAACTATCATGGTGAGGGACTGAAAATGGCTATCTTCTCATTTCACATTATCAAAAATATCAAATGCCGTTTGAATAGTAAAATGTGTTCAGCCACTGTGGAGGTATAAATGCCTAAAGTCAAGAAACATTTCAGGTTGATTGTACTTTGAGCATTTGACCTAAAGAAAACATTGCAGAGAACATAAAACCATGTGAAAGGTCTTCTTAATGTGTAATATTTAAAATATATTGATCTGGGGAACAGACATAGAGCCTAGCTGTTTTTCACGGCTCCCTTTATGCTAAGCTAAGCTAATTACCTCCCAGCCAAGTGGTATCAGTCTTGTCATCTTACTCTTGACAACAAAGCCAATAAGCGCATATTCACAAAATGTCAAATAATTCCTTTCATTTTAAATCAATTCCTTTTAAGGAAACAGCGTCACGGCTTGATCCTCAAAACCAGCGCAGTTACAGTCTGAGCAACTTGTGGTGGTGTATGCAATGAAACATAAGCCAACCTACACACCACACCCTTCAAACTCTCATTTAGAGTTCAGCCAAGCATTGTGACTAGCCAAAGAAATGTAACCGCTCACTGGATTCTTTTCCTTTCCAATCTGGCAGCAGCTTCTGCCACACTTTTCTTCTACATTAAGCGCAAATTAGGTGAAAAAGAAGTTATTAAGAGACATAGAGATCGCGATAAGGCAACAGATAAATGGGTTTCGGCGCACAAACACAGTACTGTGAGCATGAATTTTAAGAGAGGGAGAGAGAGGGAAGGGAGGTCAACATTGCCCTCGGGTCCCTGCTCTGAAACGTGTTGCCTCACACGCACTATCGTCGGCAGAAGCAGCAGACTCAATTATGCCTGGTTATCTGGGTCAGTGTTAAGAGCGTGCTACTTGACACAATGTCTGCAAACAGCTAGCCCGCCAAAAATTGGAGGCTGACACATATACCAGCAGAAATACATGTGATGCGATCAAACACCCGTCATCCCCTTGGATGTCATTTCACCCTTCATGCTCTGATTGATGCCCCCTCCACCTGGCCCCACCAGAAGACACACCCGGCTACAGATCTGGCAATAGTTCCATGGAACAGATGGCCTGAGCGTTCAGCACCACCTGCCCTGCTTTTTCCAACCCAGGAGCTGCCAAGACCAAGCCTGAACCCACCTGGAATAATACATCCAATGGGAAAAGCTTGTTTCTGCCTCACACTATCTGACTAGCCTATGAGAGAGCTCTTTGAGGGTTAGAAATCCTGCCTCCCAACCATGGCGAGGGCCAACTGGCTTTAACCGGAATGAGCGCCCAGCGGTGGTCTTGTCCTTTTTGCTTTCTACAATCCTGCTCCAACTGGGTCTTATGGCACACTGAGCAGGATGCAATGATAATGGAACATTCTGCTGGTGAAACAATTCAAAACTGACCTCTTTTCATCTCTCATTTGCTATACACAAACACTCTTTATCCGTCTGTTTCCCCTGACATTACACATATGGAAGCGTGCCACCCACTAAAACACAGTATAATAACTAGGGCAAATTTCAATCAATGCTACCCTGGTTTACGTCCCGCACGGCGCGTGCCAGTGACCAGCTCAAATCAATGCTGGCAGGCACACGTGGCGTGCTGCTATTGCCAAATCAGAGTATCGGGCAGGACAACTTGTACCATTGGCTTTGTCGACGAAGGCCCCCTGTGGCGAATCAGGCACACCTCTCCACACTGTGACGGGCTTGGGATAGCCGGGGTCCATGGTTCTCATTTCCTCATTGTATCGCCAGTACCTAAACAGGAACAAATGATGAGCCGCAGGAAAGCAAAGCAGTACTGTACGTCCAGGAATGCAGGAATTAATAGGTTGAATTGACAACAGATGGTATTTGATCTCATATCTTGTATCATAATTCCACGTGTAAAGACCATTCTCTTCCCTCCACTGGAGTTACAGTTTCACGGGACTTGCAGCTAAATTTCTGAATTCTTGAAGGTTCCTTATCGTGAGTGAAAACAGTCTTCTTCCTCCACTTGCACCCACCTGTCCCCTTTAAAGAAGTAGGTCTTGGCCACATCCTCCCACCACACAGCGGTCTCAATGCTCTGGGCCGGCATGCCGTGGCCGAACTGGCTGATGTCCTTGGGATATCCGGACTGCAACACCGTGTCCTTAAACACCCAGAACTGCTTCCCTGCACATCAAGAAAAAGAAGGGAAAAATAAATTAGAAGGACAAGGAACAGCTGGGATTAGCCTCCAGGAGCAGCGCAAGACAAGGGCAGATTTACAAGGACAGATACAAGCCTTGTAACAAATAGCAAGCAATAACCTGTTGCCTTGTATTGCTTTATTTGATGTTGATGTGTCCCTAATTTGAAATAGGACACAGACACGATGACAAGTTCTCCTCGCCCTTGCTCAGAGGTACTCTGGGAACTTTTCAGCGCTGCCAAACTGAACCGGTAACTGCTCGGCTGAGATAAAAAGAAACAGCGACGACCCTTGTAGGAAAATTGGCGACTAAAGAGTCCCGTTAAAACAAGTTTCCGAGCCCCAAGGGGCCAACAAATACCCGAACTATAAGATATTCATGGGAGGACTTTAATGATGTTGTTGAAAAACAAAAAACAAAACAAAAACAAAACATGTAATGCGTTTTATTGTTAAACAATTTCCCCCTGGGATTATTATCAAATGATCAAATTACATTTCATGATTGTTTTCCTCTTCTCCTTTGTCTTCTGTGGAGTAAATCGTTAAACAGCAGGTTTTTGACACCATGTGACCCCAGGAAGTGCTTTTCTTCGTCACTGGTGGAGGTGCAGGGTGTACCAGGAGGAGTGGGTAGGGGGGTGAGTGGAAGAGTAGTGTGTTGTTAGAGCGAGAACGAGAGAGAGAGAGAGAGAAGAAAGAAGCGTGATGGTGTAGGGAGAGAGGGAAAAACTAAAAATATCAAATATTTTTGTCCTAACATTCTTTCCCAAATCATGTCAAAGTATTTTTTTTAATCTTATCATATTTCTTTCAGACAAATTCATTAGATTCATCATTGGAGTGAGGCCTGGGGCTATCAACATTCAATGACTTGACTTCAATGAATCAGGTGTAATATCACATTTTTCTCAACCTGACGGGGACTTTTGCAAGGTCAGCTCTAAGATGACCTGCCATTTTCTTTAACAAATACAGGAAATGGGTGTGAAATAAGGCACACATTATCAGAAGTGATTCTCTTGCTACATATCTGACATTTAGCCTTCAAGAAGTGTTAACATATGGCTGGGGTGAAGAGGGGAGATTTATAGATGGAAAGGAGGAACAGTGGGACAGAGTGTTGGCTGAATGTAAGTGGGAAGGAGAGACCTGTAGTGGCCTCATTTTGGAAAGGAAATTCCTGTCATTTCAGTTCCTTCTCTTACAGTGCTCCACTCATTCTGGGTCACACTTCCTCTGGCCCTGACACACACACATACACGCACACACACACACACACAAACGAACCCACCACACCCTGAAATCTCCCATCTCCAAAAAGGATCAACTTGATTCACAAAAAAGCCTATCCCTTCTCTGCCTATCCGACATTTAATGGAATTCCCCTTTATTTATGTATTTATTTTTAATTAAAAGACGACTTGCATAGCCCTTCACATAAAAGTCTGACTTTATCTTAAGGGCTGTGAGGGCCGCTTTGATGTAGCAGCGTCTCAAGCATCTGCTTCAGTGGAACGACTAATCCCCTGCTTGCCCTCGACACTGTACGAAGAGAGTTATATAGGATGAAAATTTGTTCCAAAAAGACACCCCTCCTCCTTACAGAGCCCACACAAACACATGCTGTACAGCTAAATGAATCACACATGTGCATGTGTGTACTGAAATTGTTACGCACATCGTACACACACACACATACACACACACACACACACACACACACACACACACCAGAATTCCCAATGTGACCCAGAGGAAAATTGCTCGCCTTTTTGTAACTTTTCCAAACTTGTCTCAGACGTATATTTGGCATTTCTGCAAGTTCTTTTTCTATCTCAGAATGTACATGCCAATACTGAAATATGTGCAGTTCACTGATATCGGCGGACATTTTGGCACGGACGATTTATTGTCTAGCTTTAATCTAAAATAACACACTCTCAGACATGCCTGCATGAGGTAAATGAAGCCGGCAGCTCCGCCTTTCATCTGACACAAAAAGCACCAATCAAGCTCTGATTGGATCCTGCCTCCCGGGAGGAAAACACACACATTGACATCTAGATCTTGCCGCATGTGTAGGGTGCATTTGTGTAACCAATCGACTGAAAGAACGGTTGATTCATTTTAATTCATAATGCAACCTCTTACTTTGTGATTTAAGCTAATTAAATAGTGATATATTTACATATGCAGCTGTCATCAACATCAACACATTCAGTCTGATTAGTAAAGCTGACAATAGGCTCAATTCTAACGTTTTCACACGATGAGCACACTACACATTCTCGACGTGCAGATTCAGTGTCACAGCAGAATGGAAACAGACAAACAAAGAATCAAAACTAGCACGAAGCTGCACTGTAGGAATAAAGAACACATGCTGAATCTATTTCTAATGTATGCCAGTGGTGTCTGCTTACTGACCTGCTCTGTGATGCCTTTAAAGCACTCAGCCAATCAGCGTCCCAGCCATGAATTCAGTGCAAACTAAAGCCTCCATCTGTGCATTTATTTTAGAATTCATCAGACAGGATAGGGATATGTTGGAGGATATTCAGAACGGCTGGTTAGACGAGGACCTAGATTGCTGCATTTTGTTTTCTGACCGACTTTCTCCCTAATGTTTTATTCTAAATGGGGACAGACAGAATGAGGCCTTCTGGGAAATCAGCTGTGCGTGTACAAATGAAAAATAGTGTTCTGTTAGTATAAAATGTCTGAATCTGTGTGCAATCCTGTTGCCCGGGAAGAGAGCAGCGTGGAGGATAAAGCCCCAAAATCAAACTTTCAGAGCTTGTGGCGCACGTGGGAACAGCAGTCTGCATTTCCAGGAATTGTTTGGGGTTGAAAATAGAAAACAGGTTGGAGTGGAGTTGTATTTTTTATTTTATGTTTTATCTCTCTCTCTCTTATTTAAAGTCAAAACTGGTGGATTAAGGGCGCATTTTCCAACCAAGTGAGCAAAACATCGCTTTAATCTTCCACGGATCACACACACATCTACGATCAAGGCAGTTCTTTGATTCAGCACGATAATATACAGCAGTTATTAAAGATAAAAAACCTCTGTTTCTAAATACGGACACCTAGAAAACACATGCTGAATACTTAAAAAGACATGTGCATAGAGTTTATACAAAACGGCCATGTACTGTATATAGAACATATATAAGGAATTCCAGTGGAAGGATAATACAGACATAATATTTGGACGGGGCTTCAAAACTGCTGGATGAAGATGAATCAAAGCGTTCCGATGTTTCCTCTAATGGAAAAGCGCTTCACACAGCAGTGACAGTGACAACAGTGATGATGGGGGTGAAACGCTTACCTTTGAAGAAGACAAACTTGCCCTCGCTGTTCTCATAGACGGCATCGATCTTGGGTGGCAGGCCCCTCCAGAAAACACTTATGAGCATGGGGTATCCTGGCATTACCGAGTTATCTCTCACCCGCCAAAACCAGTGGTCCTGAAAGAGAACAATGGACACGGTTAGGAAACTGACAGAAGCATGGTCAAGGTTGCTTAAAAGTTGATGGACACCAAACAAACAGCCCCATAAATGCCCAGGAAAAGAAATATAATGAATGTTACATATTAGATCACAGTCTGCGGTAAATTAGAACATCTGATAGCGGTGAACTGAGGCCAGCTCCTCAACAAAGCCTGCCGGCGATGATCAACTCAAGCTGCTGCTGTGATAGCCCTGATGGCTTTAGGATACACATATACTTTCTCAGGTTGCCTGGGAAGCCCATGAGACCGTCGCTACGCACGCAGCACTTGAAGAACATAGTGGGAAAACCATCAAGTAACGGGGGCAGAGTGACAGCCAGGAGCTTTACGAGAAGCCAAGAGTCTCTGATTTCCTTCGGGGTGGGGTGGGGGGGACGTGAGCGCGACCAAGTGGAAGGTGTGTCTTTTTTGATGTGGGATGAAACTTGATGACAGAGGGAGCTGGGGGGAAGACCCAGCTGTGAAAGCCATTAGGACACAGCGAGATGTCACACCCTTTGGCGATAAACGGCCAACTGCGTCTCCCGAACGGGCTGAGCGCTCGGGCCACAAAGCCTGACCTCATAGGCATAGAGGGACGCAGAGACAGAGAGACAACACATCATCACACCCTGACTCATTCACAGTGAAAGCTAAATAAACAGGCCATTTATCAAACACTCTCTCTCCGCTGCTCTATTTCTCTCTCTCTGTCTAATCCAATTGTTTCTCGGGGACTCTTCTCTCTCCCTGGACTCTTCCTCCTCTTTCTTTTCATTTCCCTATAGTCTCTCATCCTGATTTCCCCTCTCTACCTTTCCCTTTCTTGCTCTTTACCTACTGCCCCCCATAGATTTCAATTGTTCATTTTCTTCTGTACACTGCCCGGCCCAGTAATTGAAAACAGATCAAACCGTGAAATCCGACCCATTTGAATCCTTTTGACTTTATAAAAGAGAAAATGTTCTTTCTCCCACCCTGCCGTCCCACTCCTACTCTGAAAATAAAGCTCAGGCGAGCAGACTTCACATGTAGAACATTTCAGCCAGCACTTTGCAAGTGCAGGAATGTCTCGAATCAGCAAGTTCAGTCTTAGCAGAAATGTTATATCTCAAATTGTTCATGTTCTCTGCTTTGAGAGAGAGAGAGAGTTTGTCATGCATACCTTCCCATGATAATGTGTGCAGAGCAATCAGGTTGAATTACTATACACTCTCTATAGGAATATAAATTCTGGACTGCTCCACAGCATTCACAAACTACCTCACGATGAGGTTTTGTCAGTGGCGAGGAAAGTTCACAAAGCGGAACGCAAACTGGAGAAATAGCCCTGGGAGTTCTGTGAACTCAGTTAATATTGTACAACACATCACTTTGAAGTTTGTGGCCTGCTGAAGTGACTTTTAGCTCCAGAACAGATACATAGCGGTAACTGCTTTGCCCCTTAATTTATACAGGAACACTGTGTTAGAGCTTATATTTGACTATTGATATTTATTGCTGGAAAGTGAATCAAATCGCTGAAAGGAGACTCAAAATTACTTCAAAATGACAAACGACCACAAGAACTGCCAGCCAACAACAAAGTAAGACAAGTCTTTGTGTCTTGCAACTATGGAGGGGATGGGGGCCTTTTACATGTCTGTGAAGTTCATTGTCATGATAAAGCTATTAGCGATAGAAATTTGATGGCACTTTTTAATCGTATAGAATGACCTGTCAATCCTGGCTCTGTGCGTTGTTATGCTCCAGCAGCAGGTACACAGGAGCGCCGGGGATGATGCAGTGGCTGAATGTGGCTAGTGTTGCGATACTTGTCCTTGATAAATAAAAAAAACAAACAAACAATGAGGTTTAACCTAAAACCTCGTCATAGTCGACATCCAGGTCAACGCCTGGTGAGCATCTGCTGCTGCCATGTGTGTGTTTGTGTGAGTGAAGAGGTGAGAATATGACAGGCTGTGGTGTAGGGATGTCACTGGATGTTAGTGACCTCGATTAATGTGACACACTCGCTCGACAGAGAACAGAATGCAGGTGTAAATAATTCAGGGCGGTTGAGGATTAGGGTTGAAGTCTGAGAACACAATATCTATCAAAATCGCTCCTTTTATGAAGAAAATCACGCAGAAAAAGAATTGTTGCGCATGTGATGTTTTTTTCTCATTTAAAAGCTACTGCACAGACTGGAAGTAAAATTCTCCAAACGGCATTGACAAAACTGCAACTGTTGTAAATAATGAATTGTGACCTCGTAAAGCAGTCAAACGGTCGAAGCACTGGTTCATCTTTTCGACCTGCAGCTGTTTATTTACATTACATTCTTTTATGACAGCTTTACAGTTTATACATGTGGAAAAATGTACTAATCAAATAAATGCCAACAGAGCAGATGGAAATATGCAGGCAGTCGAATTTTAATGCTAGGCTAACTGTCTCCTTGTCCTTTATATATAGCGTATGAGGTATTGGGTTGATTAAAGTCCTGCTCCACTCAAAAATATGTTTTTCTAAAGTTTATGTCTGACAATGACTATACTGACTTGAATCTGAGTCAAGTTTTCCCTAGAGAGGGGTTTTCACATTCCTCCCCTGAAGGAGGAGATGTCTGTGCACTTCTTTGAATTCTGAAATTCCCGATATCAATTGCTGTCTAATATGTGAAACACAACAAGGGAACGACTTTGACGCATCACCAGCAAAGAAACCTGAAATCTCCCGCGCAGAACGGACTGTCAGTACAAAGAGAAAACAAACTGTCATCCTACAGTAGCTGTGTGCCACTGACAGTTCCACACTAACCAGCTAACAAACAACATATGCTAACTACACGTATCATCCTGATTGGTCTGCTAGTCAACGTTTTAAAAACAGATTCCTCATCTGAGTCTGGGTGTGATTAATGCCGGGCTCAATACGCCGAAACTATAACTTAGTTGCAGATCTCTAACATTAGCTCAACAGTGGGCGGGGCTGGCTCCGTGTCCGTCCATCCACTCACGGGGCTCCGTGAGTCGCACCAGTCATACTGGGATTTGAACTTTCTATATAGGAAATCCGCCTTATACCTTATAACATCTGAAAAAGACTCAATATCTACTTTGTTTAACTTGAAACTGTAATTATCTATATTTGACTTTTTCAACAAGTAATAAACAGTCAAAAGAAATCTAATTGGTTTCATGAAAGTCCTTCACATCTTCTGAGATCACCCAGACACCCTGCTGGTGTAGGACGCTCCATCCCCTCCCTCTCAGATACTGAGAAGAGTAGACAGCTCTCTGCCCACTTGGCCACTGTGTTCTCATTAATGGATGTCGGAAACAAAGCTTCTCTCCAATATCAGCGGCCAAGTAGCCAATCCCGAACCACAAGGCCCCCTCTGGCGTCCCAGAATCCCCTGTTCTAAATGTGTCCACATCAAGGAAGGAAGGTCTCTCCGTGACTGGCAAGAACCTTGTGATTGAATAGAGGACTAGGAAAGAGGAGGTGGTAGAGGGTGCTAGTTTCCCTTATTATAGACTGTCTCAGGATGAAAACTGGGTGTTTTTTTCCCGCTATTATACCTGACTGGAGGCAGCACAAGAAGTTCTGATTGCGTCTATGCAAGGGTCTGCAGCTAAACGTTAGAGCAGGCAAATGCATCATAATTAGGCACTGTTAAATGATAGCAGAGGTATACTCAATGAAATGCCTTTACAACCATTCCTAAATAGGCATTCTTTGAAGCTCTCACATAAAGGTTGTAGTCACCTGTGGGCCTTTAAATGCCTTTAAGTGGCTTTAAATATCTGCAAAGTATATGGAAGTCAATGGAAAAAAAACAACAACCTCTTTCTCCTTTCTTGTATCTTGTAATGTGAGGCCTTGTGTTGATTGTCAAAATGATCGACATGACATTAAGAAAATCATGTTCGAGGGCATGTCTGGCTTAAAACCAAAAACCTGGTTTGGATTTTTTTTACCACTACAAACCGACAAGATGGCATAGAGCCATAAACTCAAACCCAGTACTAAACGGCTGCTGGATGATGTCTGAGACTACACTCACCGGCCACTTTATTAGGTGCACCAACTGCTCGTTAACGCAAATTTCTAATCAGCCAATCACATGGCAGCAACTGGTCTGAGTATTTCAGAAACTGCTGATCTACTGGGATTTTCACGCACAACCATCTCTGGGGTTTACAGAGAATCGTCCAAAAAAGTGATAAAGATCCAGTGAGCGGCAGTTCTGTGGGCGCAAATGTCTTGTTGATGCCAGAGGTCAGAGGAGAATGGACACACTGGAGTTGATAGAAAGGCAACAGGATATCCACTGGTTACAACAGCGGAATGCAACACCACCTACTTTCTAGCAGATAGGGAACATGGTAAATGGACTTTTTAGTCTTCTGACTACTCAAGGCACTTTCACATTGTTTGTCACATTCACCCATTCACACTGATGGCAGTGGACATCTACATACCATCTAATCATTCACACCACATTTACACACCCATGCGCACGGGGTTCAGTGCCTTGCCCAAGGACACTTCGACATGCAGACCCGGGGAGCTGGGGATCGAACTCCTAGTGATCTCTTTGATCTCTCGAATGGAGTACGACCCACTCTATCACTGAGCCACAGTCCCTGCGACTGTGCAGCAGAAGTCCACACTGACACTTTCTTAAGCACCAGGTATGCATAATAAAGTGGCCGGTGAGTGTGTATGTCCATTCTTTACTACAGTCCGAGCTTGCTGTCTGACAGTATATGTGATGCAGTCATAGTCTTGTACAGTTTTAGTACAGCCGCAATAAAATGCCTCAGAAAAGCACCTTCCATGTACACATGAATATACATGAATGAGTGATTCTGTCTCCAATGGGATAGCGTACGGTGTAACAGTTCACAGAAAGTTAAACCTGCTGGCAGTCATAAAAGTGGTAGCTGTGTAATTTCACTGAGGCATTTATTGGCGACACTTGATCTACACAGATGACTGTGTGAACCTTAAACGACCCTCTGTCACCCCACTGGAGAGAAAAATGATCGACTGTAAAACTCCAACCTTAACAAGCGTGACTCCTAACCTGCCTTTGTAGATTAACGTGCCTCGAATAAATCAGGCACCTCATCTGCAGTAGTTCTGTTCAAGAAACGTAGATCCTTCAGCTGTGATTATCTTGTCATTCTTTTTCTTGATATAATCAAAGTACTCCAGAAGAGTATTACCATTTTTTCAGTCTTGCTCATTCAATTTCAATCCAGAACTTACAAGGTTTTTAATAAAAGTAATTAGCCTTTTACCTCCTAACTGCAGCATTATCACGGAAGTGTAAGGGACACTAAATCAATTTCACACAAGTTCAGTTTACATGTCTCAAGGATTATTAAAAGAAACAGTTGTATAATGTCTTCTGTGGCTCTTAAAGCAGCTCTCCCAAGTCTGAAATAATAACCCTGATGATGTCATCAGGGTCACATCGGCTTGTGATTCAAACATAATATTTTTTTAACAGAAAGCATGCTTTAGACATTGGAAGTGCGGAGTTAAAAAGAAGTGGGCCATAGGCCAGGAGGAGGAATACAGGGGCTTGGTGGACCCCCCTCATGTGGGGAAAACCACTTGCAGCTGAACATGGTCAAGACCAAAGAAGATTGTGGTGGATTTCCAGAAGTGACCTTGGGATTGTTTCGTCCAACAAATACCTGGGCATCCAACTGGAAAACAAACAGTAATGGATGGACATCTATCAAGAAAGGCCTTTACTTTCTTAGAAGCTCAGGCCCTTCAATGTCTTCACCAGGATGCTCTACGTGTTTTAATGCTGTGTTGTATCGGGCGCCATCGTCTTAGCTGTGGTGTGCTGGCCTCAGGGCATCAAGGCAAAGGATGCTAACGGACAGAATAAATTCATAAAAGAATGCTGGATATGCCTTTGCATCTGAGCTGGTCACACTGGAGGAGGTGGAAGAGGACACAATGCTGGCAAAACTGCTGGCGATCAAGGACAACGCCTCCCACGCCCTACGCAACAGGACAGCCAAGATAAGGAGCACCTTTAGCAACCGACTTATTCAGCCCTGCTGTGCAAAGGAGCGATGCAGGAGATCATTCCTGGCTGGTGCTATCAGACTTTATAACTTTGCTCATCTAGAACATATCAGAACACTTGAATAATTTGGAAAAGCACACTGTAATATTGCTCATACTGACAGATTTAACTCATATTTGAGTCGTGTTTGTATTTTATTATATCTGGCTGCGATCTTGGAAACAAAGTCAATTCACTCTCTATCTTTCAGAGGAAGGGAGGTCTAATTAAAGATTCTATTGGGTTGCATTAAGGGAAGTTGAGGATCCCACATGTTCAAAGCTTAACTCATACTAAGGACCAAAAGTCAGGATATCTCTTGTCTCTGCTGCACATGTTTCTTCTTCTTTTTTATAATTTATAAATCTCTTTCTTGCTGCACCACTTTCTGATTCTGAAATATTTTCTAAAACAATAACCTCCGTCTCTGTAGGGCAAAGTGGGACACCTGGTTTTACTATTTTGGGCTGTCAATTTCTTTTTACAGGCCTCTGGATGCAGGTACCTGTACTAGTGCACATTATTAATGTGACTACTCTATTAAGTAAAAAAGACTCTGAAAGTCTAGCACAGAAAACTTTTGTTAAAAGCTTCCTGGCATCCTATATATGGTGAAAGAAGATTGGAAAAAAAATGTTCTATTTCCATGGAAATGTGTGGAGGCAATCTTCAGATCTGTGGACTTCAATATACTTTCAAAGGCAGAAAACAAGCAAGCAGGAATAATCACACACAGTTTTCAGAGATGTGGCATGAATGAGGTGTTCCTCTGTAAACATCCAGCTGATCGTGACCTTTTGGAGAACAACGCTAAAATGTTGACAGTGCGGGTCTAAAGTTTGAAAACCAGAGTAAACAAAAGCACATGATAACTCACTCTCCTGTCAAAGAGTGAGAGAAACCACAGTGCTCTCAGTATATTCACGAGATAAACTCTCGTTAAGTCTTCTCTCTAAAGCCGCCTACTTTACATCGCTGGACCACCTGTGGACTTCAGGGGCTGTGAGACTGCAGAGATCTCTGTTATAATGACTTGGCATCGACTTGACTCCGCTCTTCCAAAACAATCAAGTGGGGATGGTGAGTATAACCAAGCTGTTCAGGCCAAATGGACCTACAGCATGAAGTAACTAAGCGGACAATCAATCGTATAATCGGAAAAAAGGAAGAAGAAACCATCCCTGTAAACGGCCGTAACAAGAGACGTGAATTCAAATAAAAACCAAGTAAAAGATGTAAATCATTCCTATTCTGTGAGCCACCATTTTAACTATTCTTTAGTCTCATATGTAGACCTTGGCATTCTCTAAGGGGATTTTTATAAGCCCTGGAGTAACACATACATCTCCAATTAGTATTCCAGATCAACTGTTTTACAGTTGGGCAGCTTCCTCTACCCGGAGGAAAGAAGGCATTAACATGATACCTAGAAAATTGGCAAAATACTCACTGAGAAACTCAAGAAATATTAGGACCACCTGCTCCCCATGTGAAACACTCTTACAGAGCGGATCCAAGTGTGTGATGTCTTATTGATTTCACTTTACTAAACACATTTGATTCACTGGCTGTGACGTGGATTATGCTAAAAGGCGAGCAAATCATTTAGGAGTCATAATGTTACTGGTGGTCCTAATGATGTGAGTGGATTTACAACTGTGCTTACATGTGTTCTACAACAAATCATCCCTCTCTGCCAGTCGTTCCCCTCCACTCTCCACCTTTGGAAAAATGTGAGCTGGTAGTATTTCTAAAAGGCCAAAAGAGAGAAACATTCATCAAAGCCTCCCAAATGATGGAGCCAAAATCAGTGTTTTTTATTTCACACATCATTTTAAAATCTGGAATCGCAGACGCGTCAGTTTATACCATTTGCATGTTGGTTGATTTATAAGATCCCTCTGAATGCAACGCTCACCCATTTTTGCAAAAACTGCAGTTCCATAACGTCACGGTTTTATAACCCTTAGAACTGTAGAAGCTTCGATATCTGTGGTGTCCTGAATCCTGCACTGTTTCATTGTGAAACAGAATTTTGCAAGTCACGTAACAAGTGTGTGCGCGCCATTGTGTTTTGTGTGAGAGAGAACTGTAAAAATGTCAGAGAGACCTGACATTACAATTTTATGTCCGCCCCAAAAAAACACCTTAAAAGTGACTGCAAAGAGTCCGACAAATCGAATTTGTTCCCACATCTTCAAGATAATTATCCACACTAAATGTAACATTACTTAGCTGGAACGAAACAGTTTAAATTTAGCTGGAGTAGTTCACAACGCATTGCGGTTTACTTTTGGAATTTAGCGGGTATATGCAGTAGCAACCTGGATGTAACTCCAGTACTGTGAGTATGTGCAGAACCCTCTATTTTCATTATAAAGTAGGCTGGCATGTTTTATGTGCAGGACCAAATGCCTGTGTCTCTTTTTCCTTTCATAGTGTTGAATAATAAATTGCCTGATTAATAAATGTGAAAACCTTGAAACCGTGATAATTCCTCTGACAATAATCGTGATATCAACGTCTTGAATCAACAACATTCACTCCTCTATACAGTGCACATACCTTACATTGTACTGCACTGCTGAAGATGCCAACTGTCTTTCCTCCCCTTTGCTTATGAGTTAACTATGTGCATTTCATTCACAGTATTAATTGGAAAGCTTGCTGTAATAAGCGGAGAGTTTAAACAAAAAGGGGGGAGCCATGCTGTTCATGCTGAACTGCAATTTACATGGGTGGCCCCTGTGGATCTGCCTCCGAAGTGTGCTTAGAAAGTCATTTGACACACAAGTGGGAGTTTTTACTATGAACTGAGCTACAGTTGTATGAAAATTCATACACAAGGTTTCTACAAACATTTATTTTGTTTTTCTTGAATTGCATTGATGAATTGATGATTTAAGGTACGGGAAGGCTCACATTATTCTTTATAATCTAGTGCCAAGACAATTCGCACCAATGCACACACATTCAATTTCAAAACTGCAGATAAACTACAGGTGTTTTAGTTTTATGAAAAAGATTTGCTGATTGCTGGACATCCTTTTTTGTCTCCGCGGCACCTCTGAGTTTTACAGAAACCCCATGATCCTCATCACTCCGTCAGACCGGCTGCTGCCATGGAAGTAATGCAAGGTGACAGGCGCTACAGCACACACCATGTGAAAGAAACAGGTCTGTATTTAGACTTTTGTTGCAAGCAGATATATATATATATATATATAACAGAGTTATAATTTTGGTTAAATGCCTCCACAGGTAGCAGCTCTGGTTCCAACCTTGATTTATTTACTTATATAGTTTAAAGAACACACTCAGAGAGGACAGAAAGGGTTTTCCCCCTGGCTTCACAAGCCTCTTATTTAACCATTGAATACTATCTATTTATATCCACAGGAAAATAGTCACACTCACATAAAGCACCAGAAGCACTCTTTCTCCTTTCTGCGGAGAACACAGGACATCTTTGTGTTGCCTCAAGGTTTTTCTCTGTTCCTTACCGCATGTTGCCAAGGTCTTGTGCTCACAAGCTTAGACCAAGGATAAAGATGCATTAAGGGACATGTGTACCTTTTTCTCTTGCAAAGCCATGAAAACCAGGCTGGAGTTTGTCGGGGAAAAAGGGAAGCTGTTCCTGCACTGTGCAATGCAGGGTGTTTTTTCTTTGGAAAATACCCATTTTGTCCATATTCCTACTCAACTGACCCAAAGGAATATGGAGAGAGCTCCTTCTTAACATACTAGCTTCTTTAATTATGCACTGAAGTACACAGGCACTAGTTTTAAGACAATTGAGGAGAGTCCACTATATTTATACAAGCTATAACTGTCAAACTGTTCCCCCCGAAGAATGCCAAATAACTTTTCTACTAACGTGTAGAAAACTTAAAGCACCATCAGATCCAAGTGGCCCGTTTCCCCATTACGCACACTGTGCACATACTGAACATGAAGCAGATTAGCAGAAAAGCCCCCACCCTCTGTATATTTAGGTAATCCTCGAAGCTCTCTAGCAAGCTCTCTCCCTCTCCACAGGGTGTTTTCAAACCTGCAGGCCATTTCCCTCGTTCTGAATCAAGGGATGAGTTGTACTTTTGTTGAATTTATCAGATGATTACGTTATAGCCAGAAATCTCATGCAGGGCAGGGCTCTCTGTAGGCATACATTATTGGTTTGGAAATATGAAATGAAACTACCCTTACAAAAAGACCTAACAAGTTTGTTTGGCTTGTAAACACTGAATAATGTGCTTTGGCACCTCTAAGAGATCCACGTTTGGGGTAAAACAAACAAATGTAAACATGCCCCGGGTTTGTTTTCATATAACACACTCTTTACTTACCTTGAATACGAACATTTCTCTTCTCAGTATGGCAAGGGTGTTGAAGCTTCCATCGCAGATGTTCGGTTTAGCGTTGGGGTGGGACGGCCTGTCTCCTGGGGGCAGCCTCGGAGGTCGCGTCTGCCTGTCTGGCTTACGGGGATCTGATGGCGGATGGGAGCGGGGAGGGGGCACCGTTGGCAAAGGCTTGGTGGGCTGGGGAAGCTTATCAGGAGGCCCTGGAGGAAGTCAAGGAAAGATCTCTCACTTGTTGTGATATATACAACTGCAACACGTACAATTAGCAACCAGAAATTTTAAACTCTCCTTCAGCAACTGGAAAGATATCTCCACAAGGAATAGTTTAACACTTTGCTTACATGCAGAGAGTCAGATAAAACGGTTTATACCACTTTCATGTCTTTATGTCAAATATGAAGCTACAGCAAGCAGCCAATTAGTTTAGTTTAGCACAGATGCTGGAGATGGAGGGTAGCAGCTAGCCTGGCTAGGTCTAAAATCAACAATTCCAACCTACTAGCATCTCTTAAGATCACTGTTTAACACATGGTTTTGCTCGGCAAGCAGTGATGAACTTTCGCCTTCCAGAGGGACGACCAAACTAAATCCAGGATGTCACTGCTCCTGGCTAATAAGTAGTCATCATGGCCATTAAACAAACGTGATTTAACAGTAGAGGTGGTTGGAGGATTTTGCTACCTTATAGTAGGACTGAGCCAGGATAGTTGTTTCCCTGTTTCAAGTCTATGCTAAGCTAAGCTAAGCAGCTGCTGCTTCTAGCTTTATATTTACTGTCAGACAAGAGAGTGGCATCGATCGTTTCTTTTCAAATGACGCAAGAGTATATCAAGCAATGTAGAAAACTTTCAAGACTGATTTCAAAAATATTAATTTCAGTCTCTCCTAATTACATTAGGACTGAGTAGGGTTGGCAATGAACAGGAAAACTACGTACAAGAGTTATTCGATTTTTAAGTTTGTAAAGAGACATGCAAATTTCGTGTGAACCACTTTTATTATTCCAGTGTCATTTACAGAGCTAAATGTTTAAGCCAAGTTACATTTTTCACCTGTAACCCAAACTACAATGGCTGAGGAAGAGGTAAGATGTGAAGAGGAAATTTAGCAACCAAGAGTTGAGCACAAAAGGAAAAGAACACGAGAGATAAAGGAGAAGATGGAAAAACAAGATGAGGTTATACAAAAAAATCCGTGGGTAGAGTCTAACCCTGCCAAGTTTAAGGATTCAGCTCACTGAAGCATAATATGATACATTAAGATGAATATAACAGGCATAAAAAGCATACGGAATAAAAAGGTATACACTGTAGAGATCAAAAAAATAAAATTGCCCTCCCCACTGGGGGCCCAGACATGCCTTGGCGTTATTTCACATTCATGATTTACATGAGAGAAAGAGGGCGAGAGACAGAGGAAAAACAGAGCGAGGAGAGAGGTAGAGCAAGGCCAAGCAAGTGGGTTGTGTGTATGAATAATTGAGCACATGACAACGCATGAATAACATGCAGTGTTACTGTGAAGACCAGGATATGAGTTGCCATGTGTTGATTGGGGGCCAACAGATGCAGAAATAGATGACTGCAATATGAAAGATGCATATGTGACAAGCAACCCCGCCGACCCCCCCATCCCTCACTCCTAAAATGTATCAATGCGTAATGGTGGCATGTATAAATGATGACCTAGAAAACTACTGTAAACACTCTGGATTTATGAATGATTACCTGGCTCCACAAATCATTTCAAAGTCAGTGAATGAAAACAGGATTAAAAAGAACTGAATGAGCAACCAATTGTTTAAGTGAAGGAGTCGATCTATAGTGAGCAAAGAAACACAGAAGTAAAGAAAGACAAACCATGGCAATAGTTGACACACTAACTGATCATAGGATTAAGAGGGGACGCTACTCTGTAAGACATTGGCCAGTCCGCACAACTGATCAGCGGCTCTACACAGGAGTCCATTCACTGACTGAATTAAATCCTCTGAAATACAGCCCAGATTAGTGGCACCAAAGCACTCTGCTGTTATGTAAGCATTGGTAGAACTCGCTGTCAGATAGACAAACGTGAATGCACACATACCCAACAAGTCAAGTCTTCGTCACTAAACCACAGCTTTCTCCCCAATGGTGTGGAGATCTTTAGGTGAACCAGTGGTTACCCATGTGCCATCAAGGTCCAGCAGCCCATTCCAATGATTAGACCAAAGAGCAGGAATCTCATCAGTGAGCTCAGCTGGTGAAGTGATGGCGACGGGGAAATGTTGTATACTACTAAAGGAACAAAGATGGAAATCAAGTCTAGACTGAACACAAAGCAGTCTGAAGAGCCTTTGCGAGTGTCCTTAAAGGGGGTTCACATAAGCTGATGAGTTGAGATTCAATACACCAGACGCTGAGATGTCCTACTTTTTATTCCCTAGAGTGAGCCAAGTATGATTTCTACCTATACGCATAACTAAAATAATAAACCATGACAGTAAGTATGCAGTACTGTAGGTATTAAACAACTTTTTTGGTTTGTACCTCGGTTTTGGGGTCACGGTTTGGTATGTTTTCAGTACAGCAAGGGGAAAAATATCAGAAAAACAATGTTTTTGTGATTTATTTTGAAAAATATACACATTCAGACCACAAATATCAGTGATGCTGCATTGTAAGACTCTGACCTGTGCTCTCAAGAAGAAAATGAATAAAACTAGATCGCATCTGGAATCACAACAGCTACGGAGCCAAATCAGGCCAGGGGTGCAAAGTGATGGGCCAATAGCCTCTTCCCTAGTCTAGTTTAGTCCATAAAGACATTTGATTTGAATTTTCAATCAAGCAAGAGGTGTAATTTCAGCTTTTAACGTAATTATTCACTTCAGGTTCTAACAAAGTCAGCCAAAACTATTTTCAAATCGTGCTCCTCTATTTTTAGGTTTGTTTTCAGAAAAAAATGTGTTTGTCCACGTTGGAGAGAGGACAGATCTGTTGGAGCTGACAATGTCCCCGGGCGTGGAGGACACCCGCTCTCCGGGGACAGAGGTAGCTGGTACAGCAAGGTAGAGTTTTGCTAACATTGCAAAATAAGGATCTGAATGTGCAGTGTGAGGCTGCCTGAACGCTGTGGGGAGAAGGACTCACCTTTCAGTTAGTTTTCGTCTCATTCCGCCAATCGACACATTCAGGTGATGCCGTCTTAAATGACTTAGCATTAGTTGGTTTCCACACAGACACGCCTGGCCTCAGTTGAACAATGCTGGCATACACACATCGCTCCATCCACTAATCTGTGTCCATTTTCGCTGTAACTAACAGGCAAAACTCAAGCTCTAGAATTTATGTTCTGTGCATGCTAGTAGACCTAGCTAAGGACTATTTTCATAGCTATTACTTGGGTCACAAGATGAATCGATCAGAGGAAGTTACATATCAAAATAAAGGTCCTGTAGTGAGAGGATTAGGACGAATACAGCCTGCTACACCCTATGGATTTAGGACACACCACTAAGTGTGTTTGACATATACTCAAATACATTTGATTTATGTTTGGCACTATTCGATTCTTAACTCCTAAATTATGCATTCTAAGAGCCAAATGATTGATTTCTATTAGTTACACCATCTTTATATATTCAGGTGCTGAGATGAAGTTCAGTGTAATTATGACTCTGATAAATGCAGTGTTTTGGCACAGGCAACTTTATCATGCACAGAAATATGAGCGCCTTTTTTACTCTGCTGCTTGTGTAAACAGGAAGTAGGCCATTTTCTTCAACAACAAAAAAATACAGACTGTAATTCCACATCTATGTGTTTATTTATTATGATCTCACTTTATTTTTTCTAATTTCTTGCAGGCTGCTTAAAGTTTTCATCAGTTTTTAAGCCAATACACATCCAGTGAAGTTAAGGCGTTTAATAATTCATGAGAAGTTGTTATGTTTTTTTTTTTTTAAAAGGCAATCTGAGGAAAAAATGCCACCATTGCAGGCATTTCTTCTTCTATGATGGCCTTAACACTGAGGTTAGAAACAGAAAGAGTACAGCCAGATGTCCAGACGTGTAAAAGTGAATCGATCCTCCCCATCAAGCTCATCCTACTGCTGTCAGAGTTTTTCCTTCCCACAATTCACTGTGTGATCCGGCCAGGCTCCCACTGACTGCAAATCAAAGTCCTGAATTCGACATTTCTTCCCATTTCCACTCCAACACCCCCTTTCTGTGTAAATCTCTTACTCTTCGGCTTCTTCACCACAGCCATAATTCTCTTCACATCTCACTATATCTTACTTCATGGAAAGTCATCGACACCTTCATGTCCCCACCTTCTAATTCATCTAAAATGTGCAGCTCCCACCCATTCTCCCTGTTTAGCCTCCACATCACTGTTGCCACGGGGAAGAAAAGAAATTCAACTGCTGCTGGAAAAAAAACAACATGAGACTGAGAGAGGAGCTGCCATCAGTTGTCCTGCCCTTCAACTCTTGGTGCAACAGAGAGGAGGAGGGAGGGGCAGCAGCAGCAGCGGAGGAGAGGAGTTAAACATGCGTGGGGTGAAGAGAGATTTGATCGCTTGCCCAGGTCTGTCACTCCCAGAGGGACGTGCCCTGACCATGTAAGCAGATGGCAGGTTATTTTGCGTGTGTGTGTGTGCAGCCATTCATGTGACAGACCCGACTCATCTCAGCGGAGTTTGACTGGTTTACAGCGTCGACAGCTGTACGGGACAATACTGTCACTTCCCACCGAGTTGTTTTTGAACTTGGATGTCAAACTGAGGTTGAGACTACATGAATTTAACAATCCTGGGTTCCTCCGCAACAACTCACATAAAAAAAGCATGTGTCTAGACAACTTCTCAACAACACCCACCGTGATGTACCACTAATTCAACTCTGAGAGTGTATAAATGAAGACTACGCAGATACTTACATAAATCTGTTACCGTCAAAATTGAATTTCACACTTGTGATACACCCGCCCCAGAGCTACATCAGCTTTATGAGCAGACAAAACACTGCAATCAGCATCTGACAAGTCCAAATGTGTGTCACAGAGGAATGTGTAGGTGCTGTGATGATGAAGCGCTCGCCTCCTGTGATCTTAGATTTAGGTTTTAATCTCAGATCAGTGCTTTATCGGGTTATTAAAGTGATCCTGTGCTGTAACTGGGTTAGAATAACAGCAAATATACCAAACCACTTTTGCAGTGAAGTCAATTTAAGCACAACAATTAGTCGATTTGTATAGGCGGAGTAAATCTAGTTCTTTTTGGATGTATTAAGGTCAACTTGTGTGAACTCAAATAAGACCTGAACTGGACTGATCATTACTCTGTACATCTCAATGAAGCCTAGGAAGCCTTACCATAAATCTTCTGGATGCCCAGCAGGTCGTCCATGGGCAGTTTGAAGTTGTCAGTGTCCATGTACTGGTAGAAAGGAGCCATAATGGCTGTGGGGTCGTTGGAGTGTTCAAGGCCCAGCGCATGACCGAGCTCGTGGACCGCCACGAGGAACAAATCATTACCTGGAAAAGAGGGAGAAGGGAAAAAGAAAAACAGAGAGCAGTGTGTCATTTCTGCGCTCGACTGTAAATTTGTTTGTAGTATTTTATACCTCTCACGAGTGGCACCTGTTCTGGTTGGCAGTGGCATTGTGGTTTCTTCACTAACTGATTAAATACACAGCTTTTTAAGTGAAAAGTTTCAGCTCAGTACATGGTTAGACAGTAAAATAAGCCATGTATGGTCCTCACAACAGTATGTTTAAATAAAAAGGATTTATTATTTAGTGAGCCACAGCCACCGATGGGACATGCGCACACACAGAGACACACAGAGACACACACGCACACACACACACACACACGATCCCCTCACTCCCAGCACAGAAAACCCAGCTCTCTGTAATTAGTGTCGAGCTGTGGTAATCCGATGACTACACTGGGTTGACCTTTTGACTCAGAAGCTCTCTGTGGCTGACAGCCAAGCCCCAACCCAATCCCAGCTGTATTAGGTTTGGATATTTGGGATTTAAAGCCGCCTCTCTGTGCCCCATTCAAGTTCTTCAACTTACGTCACTGGCAACCAAAACAACAACAAAAAACACTTCTACTCTCTGATGTTTCCGCCAATATGTTGAATCCAACCCATAAAGAAACTCATCATCATTGTTGAGAATGGGTATACAATTAGGGTTAGACTGCTAGGCCCTATGTATAATTTATAATAGCACACTGGCTGTCTGTGGGAAGCTATTAATGTGATTCCAAGGAGACATCTAATGTCTCAAAATAAATGTGCTTCAAAGTAAACCCTTTTCTGCCCTTTCATGGATGAAGTGTTTTGGCAAACGGGGACATTTTGGCATTAAAATCACTAAATTTTGGTAGTGAAAATAGGGCTTTTGCAATAGGAATTGGGCAATGGACTCGTCGAATGTTTTGCAAAAGATCTAAAATTCTCTGTTTCAAGGTTGTCCCTCTGGCAGACTGTCCCTCTCTCCCCGCTGCCATCTCTCTTCAGTTTTACCTTTCTCTCTCTTTCTTATCACCACAGGAATGAAAAAGAGCTTCACTTATTCATTGCAATTCCTCCTAAAGTGAGGCACTTATCTGCTGCAAATCTGTCACATGAATAACACATCAGCAGATACAGACGGTGATTCAGATCACTTCTTAGCAGGTACAGTACAAGGCTTAAAAATTTACAGACCCGATTACAACTGAGAAATGTCTTGATTGGAATCTGGTGGAGGATAAGACTATAAATGTCAGAGCGTCTTTACAACGTTGATGTAAAGGCCTCCATTGCATGGGTGTAAAAGGAAAGACTGCATTAATATCCAGGGTTTTGCTGAAAAAGCTCTACTCTTCAGCCAAGTTCTTCCGATGAAAGTAGGCGGCTTGTAAAAATACAGAAACTGAGGGAAATTTATGCAAGCTTGTAATATTGGAGTGTCTGGAGATAAAGCTTATGGCAAATAAAGAGAGGCACAGAAGAGAAGGGGGATAGAGAGGGGAGAGAAACGGCTCAGTGAATTAGGAATCACTTGTAGAGGAAACAGGATCACTCCTCTGCAGCTGCAGACCCGTCTTCATTTCCTATGATGGCAGCGGCAGCAGGAGAGTAAAGGTGCTCAATGAAGACGTTCTTAACATCTAAACATCATTGTCAAATGAATTGTGTTACACAGAAGTTCTTGAAATGATTTAACTGAAATCTGACAGTAGTCTGAGTGTGACAACCGGTAGGTTTGCAAAGGACTTTCAACACATTCAACTACCAAAGCCATTTGGAAAAAAAATGTGTGATTGCTGCGTGCACTGATGCTGACTGGAATCATTTTCATGACTTTTTAAAATATGAAAATTCACTTATTGGCAGCGTGTACTGGCAGAGCTATAAATGTAATAGGGGTAAATGAAGACTTCAAAACAGAGATATTAATTTCCGATTGAGTTTATACTGTATATAGGTGTCAAGTTATACAAGTGTACAATTGGACTAAATGTGCCTCCATAGACTGCAATGCATTACACAACGCATAACTCATAACTGTATGTCATAATTGTGAGCACACGCACAGTTCGTCAGTGTATTTTGAAGTGTGAATGAATGTTTGTGCTCCCGTGTTACCGTAGTTACAATGGGACTTCCATAGACTTCAATTCATTATATACCTATAATTACACAGCCTTGTTGCTATGTAAAAGAGACCATTTCTATTGAAAAGCAGGCCGTTGCTAAGGAGGCAGTTATGACGGACCTAGAGCCTGAGTGGACCACGTCTGAGAACGCGCAGATAGAAGTCTGAAAGATTTGATGTCAGATTTTGTCAGATGTCACAAAAATGTACAACAATATTTAGTTCAAATTGTTGATTCCTTTAGTAAGTAGTGGTGTATTCACTGGGCATCGCGTCAGGGTCCTTATCACCCTGTAGGTGTTCTATTCGCAACAATGACTGACTCTCTTTATATTATCCCTTACAAAACGACTCTTGACTAGAACTTCCTCCTTGAGGTTGTATAACGCCGCCAACTAGTCATGTCTAATTTACATCCATGTCTGTCCAGACTCCCATACGTACTGTATAGTGAAGACTTTAAAGGAATTTGACTAGAGGTATAAAGTGTATTGTGTCATAATTAGAACATAAATGATGGAGTTAGGGCCAAAAGCACGTTTAATGAGGTCACCGTGACCTAGACCGTTGTTGATCACTAAATTTTAATCAATTCATCTTTAAGTCCAAGTGGACTTTTGTGCCAAATGTAAAGACACTGTCTCCAGATATGACATTAACAAAAATGGAACAGAACGGACAATCCGAAAACAACCCGGCACACAAACGTAAACATCACAGCACCCATCTAATGATGTGATACATGAATCATTTTGTATCATTAAAAACTCATAAGCTAAATATTTTGTACAAACAAACAAATGGTAAGAAACTATAATGCTAAAGCACATGCTATTAAAGTGCAGTGACAAATGCAGCACAAGTGCAATACAGCTGTACCAGTGCAGCCCTGATACTATAGATGCTCTGGTCACATCAGCTGCATGAGCAAAGAGAAAGACTGTCTGTCTTTTTTCATCTCCGTCTTGTTCCATCCCTCAATCTTGAGTCAGCCTTTCTGCCTCCTGGGGCCATTTGAGGTCAGTGTTGTCACTTTGCTTCGGTTGCTTATGTAAGTAAGATGTGGCAGACAGGGACATCCTGTTGGCCTCGGGGCCACAAACAAAGCCAAGGAGGTTTGTACTGCCTGGCTAATTATCAGCTGGATGGTATATACAGAGCCTACACACGAGGTTAGAGAGAGAGAGAAAGAGACGGGAGAGGATACGAGGCAGACAGCGAAGGGCGAAAACGAAAAGAGCTAATGCGAAGGGATAGTGAACACGAGGAGAAAATGTAGGCAAGAGGAAAAGTAACAGCGGGAGGAAAAGATAAGTGGGACGAAGATTCGAAAGAGGATATAAATGCAGAGATTAAAAAAGGTTGAGGTACGATGCGGAGAAAGGGCGTTTGGACTGATGGCTGAATGAGGAAAAGTAGGGGGAAAAACAGGATGATAAAAAGAAGGGGAAAAACTGAGGCGAGGAAAACAACAAGGCTAGGGACTACTTGTTATCTTGTGAGATGTTCTAACGTCCCTGCAATCACACAAGAAAAGATGGAGATGATGAATTATAACAAGTGTAACCTTTGACCTTGGAATGTGGAACATCACCTTCCTGTCAGTGGCTGTATCTCGGAAAATAGAGTGAGAGGGCTTTAACGGCAGGATACAGTCGAAGAAAACAATGCTAGGAGATGAAATAAATTACAAAGCTGTGCAGGGCTTGTGTGATAGCCCACTGAGGGCAACTGTGTTTCTGTTTGTAGGGGAAGAAGAGGAGAGGGAGTTGTACATTTTAACCATATTGTTTATTCTTATCTGGGCCATCCACTGGTCTGGGCAAGAATTATGCATGAAATAAATGCCTCCCAAGCTATTATTTAAATGATAACAAAACAACACAAAAATCCCAGCACTGTTAAATCAAGTTGTTTTCCGTGTTAGGTAAGCAACGATCATAATGGCAGCCCACAGCAGCAGCAGCAGTCTTGCCGACTCTCTCCTCAGGGTAGGTCAAGGTTGCTGTTAATGAGATAGTGTAGCCAAGAAGGGGAAAAAAATAAAGAAGGGAAGATAAAGTGGAAAAGGTAGAGGAGGAGAGCCACTGGAGATTTATGATCAGAAGTACCCCTCTCTGTCTTTCCCCACAGGGTTGCAGTAAAGTAAACAGGGGTTTTGATTAGAAACCAGAAACCTCTACCTGCTCTTTCTCCATAATTTACCGGCTCCCTGCACATGACACTGCTGCTACATCCCATCTGCTGGCTGGGGGCACGTGATATGGGAATACTGGGTTTCAGACATAAACACACAGAGACAAACACACACCGGCCAAATCAGCTATAGGGCCCTGGACACTAGTGTTCAATTGCAATAATAGCGTAGGTTGTCAGCGCAGGCCTCCAGGGGCCTCTACCCCTCTCTGCTTCCTTACGGTTTAACTAAGCGCCCGTGGTTCACTCAATAAAATGACATCTGACGTCAGTTTCAAGCATGGGTGACCTGTATGCTTTCCACTTGTTAGCTTCTCTATTTCTTTAAACCATTATGCAAGCTTTCCCTCAGCTCTCGGATGTTTATTATCGCTCTTTTTTAGTTTTTTATTGTGGAGAAAAACTTTTCTTCTCCAGTAAAGCAAGCTTCCGAGAATATAATCCCTGCAACGCTAACTCCATATCCACATCTTGAACTAGCTATGGCCCACAATAGAAGCTACTGTAGAACAGGGTGCACAGCAGGGGCTGACCATCTCTAACTTTGCCACCCTTTCATTAGAAAACACGGCTGCCACTGTTACTGCTGTCATCTCATTGCCGTCCAAGTCTAAGCAAGCACAAGCACTGTCTTTGTCCCAGAAGACCTCAAATATTTCCCACTGTTCAGCTCCTACAACTCCCTGGGTAACTGACACTGCAACCTTGCGTTACACGTTAAAGTAAATGCAACAAGGGGTTGGTGTTTATTGGACTTAAGCCTGTTGCTTCATAAAGTGTCAGTGTGGTCTTCTGCTGCTGTTACCTATCTGCTAGAAAGTAGGTGGTGTTGTGCGTTCACAGATGCTCTCCTGCATTTCTCTGTTGGAACCAGTGGTATTTGAGTTACTGTTGCCCCTCTATCAGCTCCAACCAGTCTAGCCATTCTCCTCGGACCTCTGGCATCAACAAGGCATTTGTGCCCACAGAACTGCCGCTCACTGGTTATTTTCTCTTTTTTGGACCATTCTCTGTAAACCCTGGAGATGGTTGTGCATGAAAATCCCAGTAGATCAGCAGTTTCTGAAATACTCGGACCAGCCCGTCTGGCACCAACAACCATGCCGCGTTCGAAGTCACTTAAATCACCTTTCTTCCCCGTTCTGATGCTCGCTTTGAACTGTAGCAGATCGTCTTGACCCTGTCTAGGGTCGGGGTTGGACAGGTGCACCTAATAAAGTGGCCGGTGAGTGTAAAAGTCATAATGTTTACATTTGTTGTACTACCACTTGGAGTAGCGAAAGCTAGCTATTTCAACCATGTATCCACAATTCACTCTCCTTTTTGAGCTATACACAATCTTTTCATGTACTCCCTAGTGACTACAAGACTACCCACTGGGATCCAAGTAGCACTGCTGGTCAGGTACACAGGTGAAATATCTAACTAGCCTCCATATTGCACACAGTAGAGGAATCGGTGTGTTAAAGAGGGGTCTCGCCTGATTTGGTGTTTGGTTTGATTTAATAATAATGGCATTGGTTTTCAAGAAGCTAAAGTGGGAGGTTGAAACTGCTGTTAAGTATGTTGCTGTCCCTGACAGTGCCTGGGAGCTCAACAGTGGAGAGCAGGAAAAGGAAAAGGAAGGAAACCAGCTGTTATCCACTATCCGCGGTGAAGTTCACGATACTGACGCTGGATGTTGTTTCTCTGAGCCGGTACGTCATCAGAAATCAGAACAAACTTTCCCCTGAAGGAAGATAGAGATACGTGAAGTGAGAAGGAAAAGCAGAGTCCAGCGAGGCAACAGTGAGAGCGCTGGCTGTCCAGGAGTGCTGTGCTGTACTGACAAGCTGCCAGAGAATCTCAGCCCAGTGGTTCAGTGCCTGGCTCAGAGGGCCCTGGGCACACAGAGCTCTGCTGGCTGTCAAAACAGAGCTGTGTGCCTGACTTGACAGAGTGACCATTGTGTGAAGAATGCAGCCGAAGTACAATGGCTGCATTCTGCTCGCTTCACTTTCACACTCTGTCTGCTTCGAACATACCTTCACAGGACAAAACACAAGCACAGTGTGCCATTTGGTGCACTTCACCAGTATAAACACCAAGGTTTTCACTTGGGAAATTCCAGGAACCAAGTTGGAGTGAAAATGTCATTCCTTTCTGGTTTATTGCAGGTTTAATTTCAGATTAAGAAGTCGTTGGTAGGTAATGGTTTTGCCAGAAATAAGAAATCTTGATTGGCTGTTGCACCCTACCATCAATGTTCAGTATTATTATCACATTGTTTCTGTTTGGATTATGTTTGATATTTGAAAAATAACGGGGATGACAAGGGCTGGATACAGGTATGCCTTTAAAGGATCTCTACTTAGGTGCTCACGGCCCTCGCCATCAGATACTGACGAACAAGGCGCTCACATGCAAGCACGGCTGGACCGGCTATCAAAACAAACAACAGAGAAACTCGGATGACAACACACACAGAGGGAGAGTGACTTCATTCTCTGCTCAGGACGCCATTACTCCACTACTGTATATCTCAACACAGAAAAGATCTCTTTTGCTGAATGTTATATATAACCTAATAATAACCCAGTACCAAGTAGCATTGAAACCTCTCCAGTCAATAAATACCTGCTTTTGATCCTTTTTGCACCCAGATCTAGGAGGAAAATAGGATGGTTTTGGTCACACCCAATAACTGCAAGTGGGTTTCACTTCTGCGGCAGCTACAACCCATGCAGTCTGCTGTGGTGGTATCGGGCGTAGTGTATTTGATGGGGTCACAAAAATATTCTTAAGTATCGCCATGCTACACACCTAGGGCATCTAAAAAATGAAAATGCAGAACATGTGGGATGATTAGTTCAAATGAAGCACTCTTGTGGTATCAGTATCACTTGAAGGGTAGTGGTATTTCTACTGGTACTGTCTTCTTTTTAATTTTACCATGGCCTAGTGATGAACAGTGCTAGCATGATTACCCCCTGTGTTAATCAAAGTCCTAACCCTAGCAGTGTCAGTACCATGCACTACCCATTGAAATAACAAAGTCGGTTGGTCTGCTTCCTCCCTTCTTCTTCTTCCTCTATCCATTCACTATTTGCCTGGCCTCTGGGTCTCTCTCCGTTCCCCTCGCTCTAGGCTGCTGACTCTGGTTGAGCAACACTTGTGCTGTTGAATCTATTACACTTAATTCTCACAAGCTTGTCAGAGAACAAAAACCGGGCTGATGGGAGCAACATATGTACACCGGAGTAATTATTTATTTACAGAGACTGCTACACGCTGAAATTCTGTGTGTGGAACATTGCCAGGGATCCAAATATTGGCCGTTCCTGTGGACTCGAGGTAAATAAACCAGCGGAGGAAAGGAGGGGAAAAAAACGCTGCCAAGGAAAGGACATTCTTTATTCTTGTCATGTTTATCTCTGTGCAGCACCTGTGAGCGAGATGGGGATGTGTGTACATTTTCATTGTGATCATTAATCATTAATAATGCATTCACAAGCAACCGTTCGCACACACACTTCTGCAGCTGTGTCTACGGACACAGCAAACAGTACTGTGACTTCGCCACGAAAATGCTGTAGAAAAATTTTAACTCGTTTTCAATAAACCTACAAAACCCATAAGGCCAGAAAACTATAGTACGGATGTGATAAACATCTTCAATAACAATCCTCTCCTAATATGGCCGAAGTAAACATACTTCGTAGAGCATCTCTTTGGACCCTCCTTAGTTAATTAATACCCCTTTCACATCCAAGGCTCAATCAAGGTTGAACCAGGGTAGATTTTGTGTTAGAAAGAGTAAACCCATGTTGACTGACTCGCCTTCATGCCCCAGGTCAAGAGGTGGGTCGATTTCACACTACCAGGTTTGCCGACAACTATTTATTTTTCAATTCCATTAGCATTATGAGTGGGGCTGCCCTCGACCAAGGATTTTCTTGGTTGACCAGTGGTCATCATTGAGAGTGATTAGTCCTCTAATCGACGTGTATTAATATAAATTGAATCTCTTCAACTGATATTTCTCCATTTAATGATTGAACTTCATGTTGCAGTCTATCAGGCAGGGGCGTTTCTAGGGCGTTGCCTTGGGTCTGATTGGCCACCCCAGTCAGACACCTGCAGGGTGTCTTCAAGAGGGTGGAGCAGGGTCTAGCTTTTAGTTAAAGTGCATATATTGGTATCATAAGCATCTACTGTAGATGATCTAAGGAATCCATTGGTAACAACCATGACATGTTAGCTTGTTAAGGGCTAAATAATGCTCCAATATTTGATCAATTTGGGAGAGGGAAAAACTGGCATTTGCATTTCAAATCTGTCCCTTGACCTCTGACCTCAAGATATCTGTATCAAAAATGGCCCGTTGGAACGTTAAGAGGTTAGTGTTACTGTATTCTGACGTACGTGTTTGTGTTTGTGTGTGTGTGTGTGCGTGAGTGCGAGTGTGTGCGTGCGTGTGTGTGTGTGTGTGTGTGTGTGTAGGCCCATACTTCATGACACTATTGCATAAATCAGTGCCCCATTTAGGCAACCCCAGACAACAAAGTCTGGATATGCCACTGCTTTCAGATCTCAGGTCTCTTTCATCAACAGCAAAAACAACTCCCAAAATATTCACTGATCATACACAATTTACTCCAACTGCTTTCAGTGCTTACACTTCAGAAGAAGCCATTATGTTTCAGTTCATGCCCTTGAACTGGCACCAATTTCTGTAATGACTTGAAACTTCCAGTTGAGCGTATCACCAACACTTTGGCTGACATTTGAGCTCCTCCTAGTGCTTCAACTTTAACAGAACCTTCTCCTCCTTTCAGCACTTTCACTTCATTTCAGCATTTGTATTTCAACTGTGACTATACTGAAACAATTTTAAATATTTCAACTGCAAAATTTCACCAGCATGCACACACACTTTCTTTAGAAAATGTAGTGTTTTTGAGGAGTAAAAGAAAATAATACTGCTTTTTAAACTCCTTGCTTTTATGACTGGATCAAAGGAAGCATTGCAAGGTGAGACTTTCTTCGAGAATGCAGAACTACAAATGTGATATTTACAGACATATGCTGCCTTGTGGATGTGTCACAGTCTTAATGTGAAGTTACTGTCTGGGCTTGTATCAAACACATTTTCTGTTAATGATTTAAATAGTAATAAAGGGTGAGAGTATGATGAGCTGCTAAGTGGGTCACTAGTGTGCCAGCCAAATCATCCTTTTAGATTCTAAATAATGTTCCCCTAGAAATGACATTGATAATAACGCAGATAATTAATTATTTCAATACAAAAACATCTCTAAACACAAAAGTGATAAAATGTGCATTCTTATAACGAGGCACTGCTGTTTACACTTTGTTTGCTGAGGATTATGGGTACGAGGTTATGAAAGCATCTGACTGACTGGTGGGAGGGCAAGCCTCCCTAGGTGCGCGATTTGTGTGTGTGTGTATGCTGCTGAGAGCGTAATCGTGTGTGTCTGTGTATTCACGTGTGGGGGCGGAAGAGAGTACTGTCGCCCACGTGGAAATGGGTACTGCTGTCAGTAGGCGGCCGTCTATTTCTAGTGGCAGCCTGGTGGGCAGGAACGCATGGTGATATGATATCTCTGCTTTCTTTCTTTCATTTTCTTTGTTAAAGTGGGAAAGCAATTATTTAATCCCCTTTCTCTCTTAAAAATGATATTCATAGTTGGGAATTTAAAAACGGTGTGTGACCACCATAGATATTTTTGCACAAGATAAAGAAAGGTATTTAAAAGGTGATGCATCTGGCCAATTCAAAGACTAGCATATAGATGATAAAGAAGCTTAGCAGCCATTTTCTCACAGCTGTGATATTGTAATGGATATTACCCAATATTTAAAAGTAAATTTCCCATATACTCACTGGCTTCATGCCATAAAATCAATTTCTGCACCTCACCCTTCCCTGTTATTGGCAGCTTCAGCTTCAGTAGAGAGCTTACACACTAGATTTTTCCCCCATCCATGGGTCTTTAACTCAAGCCGCCACCTGCCAGTGCAGCAAAATCTGACGTCATTAGCTCTTGATTTGCAACATAAAGCAGCCTGTCTCTATTTCTTTACCATTTAGAGAACTAACAGATCTTCCCAATTTACTGGGTGTTAGGATTTTCAATACTGCTCTCTAATAATACTGATGCCACTAATTGTGTTGGATTGGATTTAGATATGGAGTGGACAAAATGAAGTGTCCAGTCTGTGTGAATGCTAGTTCCTACACTTGCATATATTTATATCATTCTAGCAAATAATACATTAGGATGAAGATGAAAGAGGTTTGCTGTGTTATTCATATCCCTATTCAGAATCACATTTAATTTCATTGGTAGATAATGTTTTATTTGCATCTTTACCCAAAGCAACTTGGCTGTACTGCCTTATCTTTGATGGATGTTCAATTGTAGTGTATTTTTCAGTGAGTATTATTGATATTTGTATTTGAAAAAGGTGTTGAAAAGCTTGCAGTGTCCTGAATAACGTCTGCACTGGTCCTGTCATGCTATGTACTGCCCCAACAACCTCCACCAATCACGGGTTAGAACAGCCTGTATGTTGCCTGAGAGGCATAGACAGGGGCCAAACAAACCTCCATAGAACACAGGCTGCTCATGTAGTGTCCTACACTGATATTAAATATTACACTTATATTTCACCGTATCATATAGTGTAACATCATGTAATGCCACCTGTCATACTGCATCCTTGAGATAAACTGCCTGCAAGGTAGTAAGTCCTTTCAACGCCCTTGAAATGTGTGTGTGTGTGTGTGTGTGTGTGTGTGTGTGTGTGTGTGTGTGGTTTTCTGTGCTGTTTTACCACATCTGTCCTCCCAGAAAGTCTTGTACTTACAGTAAACCAACCATCAATACTGTTTCTACTGCCTCCCCAAATGTAGCCATTCTGAGCGTCCTCAGGACTCACACATACACAAGCTTCCAGTAAAAGATAAAGATCTGCTCTTGCGGTAAGAAAAAGCATCTGATTCTCCCCATTTATTTCTCTGAGAGATGGAGCGAGGCAGCGGCAGAGTAGGGGAGATAGAGGGACAGAGATAGAGACAGAAGGACATAGGCAAGATTGAAGATCATTAGAGAACATGCTGCAGGTTTTCTCAAAAGCTGAACAACCTTGAAAGAATGAGGAATTATTGAACTTTTCTGTGTTGACTTTTGAGAAAGAGTGGGGAGACAATAACACAAGATGAGTAATCAGTTATCTTTTAAATTTAATAAAAGAGGTTTGCGACATTATGAAAGCTATTGTCTAATTTAAGACAAAGAGGGCAAATCCTCCTTTATGCAGATGACACGCTTCTTTTTACACTAATGTGGCTGGGACCTTCCCATTATCACTTTTAGACTTGCACCCTGACAGTCAAAGTTAAGTTGACTCACAAAATTATCTGGGTTAAAGGGAAATTACGTGTAATTTCATATAACTGGGAATCAATTTTTTTTGTTCTACACATTCATTTTTCTCAGTTTTTCATTTTATAACACACCAGGATTCAATTCAAATTGGAATTCCACTCCAAAAGTTAGTGGGGTTTACATAAATGCAATCAATAAATGCTATCCTACGAATTTCAAAGCCTTGTTTCATCCCAGGACAGAGGTGTTGCAAAGTAATACACTTAATAATGCATTGCAGAGCTCCAGAAAGCATCAAAGAATGTATTGCACTGGGTTTCAGTGAGATATGGGGCTCTAGTCTTCCACAAAGTTATTGGGACAAAAATCTTGCAAACGTATTAGTTCGTAAAGCTCACAACCTAACATGTAAAAAGATCTGGAGCCACAGCAAAAATGGTGACACTACCCCTTAAAATTATCAAGCTGTATCCTGCTTATGTAAGCATAGAACCAAATACCCAGTTTGCATCACAAATATTAGCCAAACACAAAATACTGTGGAGACGGTCATTCAGAACATTAGCCCGAATTCTAACGAAAGAAAAACAAAAAAATCCATCACTTGTGGCAATGGAACAACATGCAGTGGCAGACTGACAGACCACAATAACTGATAAGAAACTTAAGAAAGACCATGACGATGTACAGACTGAATGACCCACAGCATACAGCGTACCTCACATCCCAGACAAACTTCACTTCATGCTGCAAAACTTTGTCCAACAACATGAAGAGACATTCTTTCCGACATTTGGAAAAATATACACTGCAATTTTAATGTCTGGACAGTGAGGGAGAAATTACCCTTCCGTCTGGGGTAGAGCTGGCTGTTAAATATGTTACTTCCAGTCAAAACAGCAGAAAATATCATCAAGTAAATCAAGCAAATCAAGTGGGTTTCTCCATTTCTTTCTTGCAGACAAACAGTCACTCGCATATATGAATAGGATTTTGTTTTATTCTTGTTTTTACCAGTTTCTTTTGGAGTCATTAATATTTCAACAGCTTTAACAGTGCTTTGGAATAACATAATGTGACATGCCAACCAAACCCACTGAACTTAATGGAGAGTGCGAGAGTTACAAAGGAGGAACAGAAGTAAAAGAAGGTGGGAAAGAGTCCACTGCTTCCTCCTCATCACCCAGTAGGAGTAGCGACCTAATAATAAACCTGGAAGGACACCATATGCTCCTCAACTTCCCCTCTTTTTTCCTCTCTTGTACTCTACCTGCTCTAACATCTCTGAGTTTCTGACTCGACAGAGGCTGAATATTGATATCCTTTGATCGCCTGCTGGTAAAAAAAGACACCCAAAATGACGAATGCTTTGAACCAACAATCAAGTTACAAGATTGGATGTCAATGATAAACCGTTCTGCCAATCGATGCCAAGGAGCTGAGCTTTCTCCTGTGGCCATCAATAAATCAGCTGATCAATGTTGAGCCTGTCCCCTCTGCTAATCATCGCTCTGTTATTGAGTGCCCCCACCAAGTTAGCCCACGTTATCTAATCCCAATACCTGGAACCATAAATTCTTGGCGTATTTTTCCTCCTGGTGACCGTTTGTTTTCTTAACTAACCTCTTCAGCTTATCTTTGGGGGCAAAGGTAAGGAAAATAATAAGTCCCCTGGAATCTCTAATTTCCTGTGTGTAGGTCTAACTTGCATGCTGTGTTATGTTACATAGTTTTCACTGATATTACTGGAGGTTCTTGAAGGCATACCAGGCCTTATAAGTCACCCTCATGTGAGAATGGGTGCTTTTGTACAGCCATGGTATGCAGTGGTCATGATGGACCTCTTTGTTTCTGGTGCCATGCTGTTTTTTTGTTGTGGTTTTTTTTATTATTTTGAAAATCCAATCATCCTCAGTTTGACTGAAAGTCAAAATGGAGTCCGTCTTATCTTTTCCTGCTTGCATCGCTTAGATTCTTCACAAAATAAAACAGAGCAGCCTCAGCCCATGAAGATGACCTTGTGATAAAGCATGCAGGTTTTTTTACCCAGAAATGAAAAAAAAAAATGCCTCCTGAAAATGTGCTCCCTTTCAAAAGTGGTCGTGGCATGTTGGGCTCTGATGAAAAGACAATCTTATCATCTCTACCTCCAGTTCCAGTTTTTTTCCCTTATCCTGTGTTGACACTAAATCCCTCCACAATCCTCTCCTTTCTGCCCTCCAGCGCTCTGCATCCAGATTTTACCTTTGTTGAAACATTTTCCGCGATGTTTCATCCAATCATGTTTCATCGACTTACTCTCCCTATATAATTTCCCATTGCAACTCTGCCCTCCCCCATCGCAACCTATTATGTCTTTAGTTTATTCTCCCATGCATCCATCTATCCCTCCATCTATTGATCCCTCACAGCTATTCATCCATCAGTCTCTGAAGCCAAGCAGTCTAGGAATGTTGGGCAGCTGTAGGAGCTCCAGGACCACTTCTCTCTGTTTTGCCCCCGGGGATGTTGCACTCTCAATGGGGATATTGGATAATCACCCACCCCCGCGCACTCCTTCGCTGTTGTCTCTCATTGTGCATCATCCTGGCGAAAATAAGCTAGCAGCTATCATTGTGCAATCCTTAACACCATAACGTGTGAATTCTCACTGTGCAGGATGAAATGATATAGACAGGGAGAGGGCTGTGCAAACAAAAACAGATCCAAGGACACACCATGTCAGTCAGTGTGTTTCTTTTTAATGTTTGACTTTATCCCTCTTAGACAGCTCAAACATAAAAAAGGAATACTGAGAGGGGCCAACAGGTTTGAGATTAAATAACAAAGTCATTATCTACCTCCAACATGACTACACCAATCCAACAGTTCACAAATTATCTGGGATGTTGCTCACAATTTGCCCACTATCAGGTGGGTGGATATCCTATTTACTTCCTATGTAATTTGGAGATGTGATCCACTTCTTTACCACAACCACTCTGTTATGAACAGAGTTTGATTATGATGGAATAAAACCCACAAACAATTTCCTCGAGCCAAAAGCGCTTCTGTAATCCACTGTTGGAAATGTTTGTTCGTGCTGACACGTACTTTGTAGCGTACAAGAGAAAGGAGGGAGGAAGGGTGAATACGGGTAAAACCATCACTTAGTCTTCGTAGAAAAAGGATTTCTCTGAAACATCTGTGTCAAATACTCTTCTCAGACATGATCTGCTGCACATTAAAGGTGCTGGCGTGTAGTGGGGGTGGGGGGTTGGCATGTGTGGCGTGATTCCACTGCCAACAATAGCACTTGTTTAGTGTGAAATAGCGGCAATAACACAGGTCTGACTGAGGATGGAAGTGAGATTCACTTCCCCAGAGAACTTCCGCGGTCATGATTCACAGATCACGCCGCTGCTGTTGTGTAGGGGCGTCTCTACTACTGTCAAAGTTACATTACAGGTCATCTCTATAAACAGCCATGGATAAGACAAGGATTTTGGTATCCAAAGTGTTCTGGTTTCCACTAGTAGATGAAGGTGATGAAGCAGTCAGTCACAATAGGAACAAAACAGCAAGGAGGCACTCGAGCTTTAGCAGATGAATGCAACTCTGTGATGTAAATAAATAACTGTAATTCAGATCAGTCCCACTTGATGTGAGTGTGGTTATCTGCCTTTTTAACTGTTTATGATTTTGCTGATCACACCGCTTTCTCTTCTCCATCATAAAAGCATCAAATATATATAAAGCAGATGCTGTATACTGTGTATCCAAGTCTCTTACAAATGCCATTAGCTAATCCTAATAAGAACCTCATTCTGCTGTGTGTGCTAAAATCCCACCGAATGTAACTTTTGAGTAATCCTCTATCCTCAGATGCCTGACTTGCAGCGTGAGGGAAGGTGCACACAAAACAGTGCAGATGTGTGGATGTGTGTATGTGTGTATGTGTGAGTGTGTGAGAGCGAGTGAGCGTGTATGTGTGAACACTGCGAGCGCTCCATGCAGACAGGGATTAATCATCAAGTGTGCATCTGTGACGTCGTCATCCAAAACATAAACAATAACCTCTACGGTGCAATGCTGGCCGCGGTCGCTGGATTCTTCCCGACAACAGCACAGGGGGATTAGGCACGGCAGGCACGGGAGGTTTACTGGACAGGAGCTCATCTCTAGAGTGTGTGTGTGTGGTTTATACAACACAATAAAAAAAGGAAGGAGAGGAGACTAAAAGAAAGAGACGAGAAAGAGGAAAGCAAAGCCAGACACTCAGACATCATGTGCTGTCCTGAGCTAAAATTACATCATTCCCAGCTGTTCCCTACAAACCATGGGAACAGGAGGAGAGAGGCGATGAATGATAGATGGATTACAAATCCTTGAAGCCAGTTGCATTGGAGATATGAAGAATTATCTACCTCTACTGGCAGAGATTTTGAGACAATATCTGGATTAAAATGAACATCTACATGCTTGTTTTTTTAATTAAAATGATGTATTTTTGAGATGTGGGCTTTTCACCTGACATAATATATATATAACCAAATTGATTTGGGATTGCATCTTTGGGTCATGTAGTAGCCGGCCAGCCAATCGCATAAGTCATCAATCAGTTTGTTGGACCTGCTACTCAAACTGGACTTCCCAAATCATTTTGCTTGGTAAATAAACCTGATGCAAAAAGAAATTGCGGAACAATAAACTGACACATTTTGTGTACATTTCCCTTTTTTTTATAGTTTTATTCCATATCGTTTTATCTATTCTGTATTAATATTCAGAATGATATAATGCTGTAAAATGTTGAATATTCATGGTGTTTTCTGTTTCCTTCATTTCATCATAAAGTATCTTTCTATCTATTGTTATACTGTATGTCATGTGTTTATTTATAAAAATAATTTTGGTTCAATATATCATTAGATTTTGTTTATAATCAAATAGTTATATCAGTATTGGCTTTAAAAAAAATCCGCTATCAGGTAGGCTTTATTTTTACAAAGCATAATGCATTTTTTATTACATTATGACAAGCTTTCCGTTTTACAGACGGCTAAGATTAAACACGCACAAGTACAAACACACACACGCACACACACACGCACTCCTTCTCAATGCCAAAGAGCTTCAAAGGCCTTTCAGATTTGAAATCTGTTCATTAAAAGAAAGAAAGCATCACCGACTCAGAGATACAGCAGCCAGAGTATCGATATCATATCAGTCATTGTGAGTCATTGATTGTGTCATGAAATACCAAGCTGAAAAGTGCACATACTGTCACTGTAGGGTATACTGATGTCACGGTTATTGTCGGTGCAGTGAGGACACAGACATTTCGTGCAGGAGACGTTGGGGAGACGTGACCATGCTTGTCCCTGATTTGTTGAACGCACTGAGCTGGCGCACAGTAATTCAGACGCCTGTTTTACAACTTATCCCATATTTAACGGATTCAGTGCGGACAGAGAGCGTTGATGCAACGCGATATTCAGAGGCTGGTTTGCTGTTAGGATGCGCTCTAAGAATAGATTTCCCTCCAAGAGGAATCAACCCCCCCCTGGAGTAATTAATGTGATTATTTAATCTTGGAAAACATTACTCGTGCTCATCCCTAACAACAACTCCCTGGTCATTCTTTCAGACATCCAAAAATTGCCGATTTAAGGCGTTTTTTGGGGGGATACAAGGCTGAAATGTCTGTTACCTCTGCTGCCGCACACACACTTGTTATTAGTGTATTGTAGATTTGTTTTCACTGGGAATCAATGCCGGAGTCTGGACACAGGATCGTAGCTTCTACAATTCTTGTGTGTGTAACTGCAGTAATGGCAAAACTGGTGACTCCTGACATCCCTACACATGACTATGATTATTAGTTACATTAGAAATACTTGTAGTGCTACACTATCTTACAGGTTGTTGGTTTGAGACAGCCAGAATTGACTCACTGCCTCAAAGTTTGCTATTGTGCCAAGACAAAAAACAATACCGGTACCTGATATTTGTTGTATTTTTGGCAAGAGAATTGTGAAATCTGAAGAAATATCTCAAACACAAAATACTGTCTATGGGCAGCGTCAAGCTGTGTGAGCCTTCAGAAAGTCATCTCAGTGTAACAGCAGTCATCATGCAGAAATAAGAGCACTCCACGCCGAGGCGAGCAGTTAGGCTTCAGCCAGTGCGTGTTCATATTTGGCAAGAAAGCCAGCTGGAGAGTGCGTAATAGAACTGCATGCATTATGGGATGCTTTCACAGAAGTGTGGGCTGCAGCAGGGCTGTATTAATATTGCACTGAGGGGTAGAGAGAAAGAGAGTGTCTGTATGTGAAGGGGGTGAAACATAGCCTTCAACGTCTGCTGCTTCTCCTTCCTCCAAGGAACAACAGCAGTGTTGACAACACTGTGTGTGTGTGTGTGTGTGTGTGTGTGTGTGTGTGTGTGTGTGTGTGTGTGTGTGTGTGTGTGTGTGTGTGTGTGTGTGTGTGTGTGTGTGTGTGTGTGTGTGTGTGTGTGTGCATGCTCGGGCTGGATATTCACCAGCACATATCTATGTTTAAATGTTTTATACGAGTTTCTACGGGCAGGTTATTGTTATCACTTCCATTGTGTTATCCAACCTGCATGAGTGATTATTGTCAGCTCGATCAAATTACGCACCTCAAAAGCCTTGAATATAGCCGTCCACAACATAATATTTAAGCCTACAAAAGCCCCTTTGCTCCTACTTAAAATTCAGTCTTTGCCAGCAGGTTCCTCACTTCTATTTGCGACGCATAGCGCTCAACAGCTCCCACTCATCTCTGCTCTCCTCTCTCCCCCGTTCCCCTTCAAATCCTTTCTTAACTTCTCGCTACGCTGCTTTCTTAGTCTTTCCCTCTCCGTCTGTCTCTCTTGTGAGCTCTTGAACTTCCAATATTTGTCTAGAGATAGTCAGCCATTCTCTCTTACCCTCTCTTTCACTCTCTGTTATCTCTGTTGCCTCCCTGCAACTAATAACTCCTCTAGTTTGCTCTCATTTGTGTCATTATTTCTTAAGAGCGTCTCCCTGTCTCTCGCTCAGTCATCTCAGCCCTCTCCGTCATTGTTTTGACTCATGACTCGTTAACAGTCACGACTCCTCCTGAGTTGTCTCCGTGGACCACGGGGCAGGCTTCCCCCTGAGATTTAATGAGGAATTCAAAAAGGAAAGCTGAAAACTAAACATCTTTTAGAATCGAAGGGTTACATTTGAAACATATTGCCTTGCTGCTACAAGCCTCCGGTCAAGAATATTAAACAAGAATCCATTTAACGTTCACTATTTACTTGGATTTCTTTTGCTCTACTTAACTTTACTTGAATTATGTCTCTTTTATGAGATTTCAGGTCTTTGTTTTTATTCTTTCCTCCATTTACTCTCCTATGAAGCCATTACATCACCACACTGAAGGCTGTGCAGGGGTCAGGGGTCGACCTGGGAGCTAAGTCGACTGGTTGACAAACACACACACACACACACACACACACACACACACACACACACACACACACACACACACACACACACACACACACACACACACACACACACACACACACACACACACACACACACACACACACACACACACACACACACACACACACACACACACACACACACACACACACACAATGATAAACAGCAACACAGCTGCTCAACATGCAACCCATATAACAGAATGACTTACAGACCCTGCAAAAGGCTTACACACATCCTGACAAGCTGTATTTAAAGAGAAAAGCCTCAACTGATCAGACTTGAATCACACCAGATCAGATAGGAAACTTCAACACACTGACCAGCAAAACCAATATCCACCAGGCATTAAACACTTCAGTACAGCAGAGTAGACGGTGGTTTACTTAAGCAGGGATCTACAGACTCTTCTGCTGCCATGCCTGCAGCTGCACCGCTCACCTGAAAGCTATGCTATCACTTATGGCTGCTGCTGTTGTTCATATGGCAATTCGAAAGCTCTGCTCCACCTGTAGGCTCTGGGCCTAGGTTTCCTTAGAGGATAAGTTATTGCTTTATTTCTACTGCATGGTTCAGCTTGACTCCACTCACTTTTGATACCGGGTCCAATAGTCTTTCCGTTTTCCACCGCAGTTTCATCTCCAATGCAACACACGGCAACCCAAACAGAGAAACGTCTGCACTTTGACAACTGTACTGGGTAGTCTATGTATTGTAAGGTGTACCTTTGTGAGTTGCCAGTTTTGTGATGACGATAGCCCGTGTCGTGCAAATGACAATTCTAGAGACGATTCTCTCTGACCAATCAGTGGTCTGCAGTGCTTTGACTCCACCCTCTAGTATCTGTTCAGCTCACTTGGAGCCTGAACCCAGGAAGTACCAAAAAAGCACCAGGTATTATCCACAGCTTTTGCTAATGGAAAGCCAAAATAGAGTGAGTAGAGTTGACTCAAGCATGCAGTGGAAATGCGGCACATTATGGTTACTCCCCACTCCCTGCTGGGCTGAGCGCTGTGTTTCTTTATGAGGAGGGATGAGGTCACAACCTAGAGTCAAAATATCAACCCTTAACATGTTCTACATTCACATATTAATTAATTCCAGGTGAGTGAGCTGACATTTAAAAAAAAAAAACAGTAATCAATGCTTACCGTCATGGTTAGGGTTGCCCAGTGTCCAGGGTTCATCGGAGTCAAAGTGTGTGTCGCCTCCTATTCCCGGCCCTGGAAAGTAGGCGTGGGCCAGGAAGCCACCCTCACCATCAAAGGGCGAACTATCGCCATGGAAACCTGAAGCGAAGATGATGGTGATGTCCACATCTTTCTTGGTCCTCTCCAGCTCGCTGTAGGGTACAGCCTCGAAGCGCAGCGGCGTCACATTTTGCCAAACGTCAAAGGCTCGCCGAATGGCGTCGTGGGTCTCCTCTGCACCCACTTTGGGTGTCACGTTCTTTATGCTGCAGAGACACGAGATACGGGAAGGAAAAGTTAGACTGGGGAAGCCCTAGAACTCTTAAATAATTTTCTCTTATCATCACACCCCAGTAAGCCTCGAGTCTCCTTCAACTCTCAGGATGAGCAAATCTATTGTAAATTGGTCCGATAAGACTCTTGGGATCTCTGAGCGAATGGCAAAAATGAACGTACCACAGAGTAGCTTATTCTGCTGGATGTCCACTCAGCGGAAAATGAAAGATTATAATCTAATCAAGCAAAGTAAATGGCCTCCAACACCTCTGAAACATGAGATACGGTGAGATAGAAGACAATAGTCAGTTTAGTAGTAGTGGTAACTGTTACCAACACAAAGGCTGAAAAAAAGAGGATAATATCGCATGTCAATCTACATGACAACACTACAGCAAACAAAAAAATTAAATCCATCACCATCAGTGTTTGCCCTGCATGTTGCCGCTTCACACTCATCGTGTTCGCCAGCAGAGAGCTAAATGGAGCGATTTGTGAGAGAAAACAGCTGAGTCCTCCCCTGCCAGCTTTGAGTTGCTGCAGGTGCGGAGAGGATGGGACAATTTCCTGCCACTGGAATTTATTTTCTAATTAAGGATTATCAACAGCTCACTGCCTGCTGAGAGTCCCAGTCTGGTTTGGGCAATCAGGAAAACCTCACTCCACTTCATAAGCTCCGAAAAATACCTCAGTGTAACGCTCTATTAAAATTTGGGTTCTCTCTCGGGGTAGATAGACGAGTATAGTTTACGTTATTTAACTTAGATGCTTGTAAACACACAATACTCTGTGACTTTTTTTTATGCCTGTAGCACCGTGTCTGAGCTGGGTTTAAAGTTGGTTGGCTGATGTTCAGGTGATAAATGCAGTGTGTAAATAAGGTGAGCAGCAAAGCAACGCTGTGCCAGTGCCTTTTTTTTTCTCTCTTTCAAGTCTTCTTGCTCAGGTATTACAAGCAGCTCTGAGAATTCCCCTTTTATCCTCCCATCCAGCCTGTTTCCTTGGTGTACTCCCTGTCACCTCCTCTCCTTTGTTCACGTTTTCATTTTTGTTCTTCACACATTTCTATTTGGCTGCCAGGCTGTCATTTCCCATAATAGGAATAAATATTATCAGAACGCCTTTTGTCTTTGACTTTTGCTCTACTTCTCATCTTCTTCTGCATGGCGGGTAGACTGCTGCAAGGCACATTTATATACTGCGTATTAATATTGTATGTAAACCGAGATTAATTATTGAATCGAGCTCAGTGAAAAGGGAAGCATAAAGGCTGGTTATGAAATATAAATACAGAGTGCCAGTGAATAACCTGCAATGTTCATTTAAAATGTTTTTAATTGCTTAATACCAAACCACAAACTGCATCTATTTCTCCTCCTGCTCTTTCAAGACGGGCTTGCTGACAGCTGACTACCACTTTAGCAAGGACGTGTTTGCTACACACAGACACACAGACACACAGACACACAGACACACACACACACACACACACACACACGCACACACAGGCACACACACAGGCACACACACACACACACACACACACACATAAATTAATCCAACTGGTGTTTGTCTGGGTGAGCTGATCATCCCAAACATGTGACCCAAACATTTATCTACAAATGTGTTCCTTTGAAGTTGTGTTTGTGTCCACCTGATGTGCATGTGAGTCTAATCATTCTCCTTTTAGCTCTAGCTTTGGTCTCCAACAACTCTTTAATTGACATATCAAGCTCCTAAGCCCCTAAATAGCTGTGATTCCATATAACATTTTGCAGATCTGCATTAGATTAGGTTTAATGGAAATGGCAAAATGCGATAGCTGCAATATTACTCTAATGAGTTCTCACTTGAGGTGGTTTTTACCTAATCGGAAACATCCTCGCCGAATAAGTTCTGACGTAGCAAGCATTTAATTCACGTGACTAATTAGCTGCGTCTGCTCTCGGCATCTTCTCATAACACGTCTTTGTCTCCCGACAGCATGAAACAAGGACAATACTTGCTGATATGAAAGAACAATTAACCTTTGTCCAGTTGACAAAGGTTAAATTCCTGAAGTCCTCTCTGCATTTTTCTCTCCTAGGTGGTTAGATGACTGAGGGGACTTGTTTTTGTTCCTGGTTAGCTACCTAGACTTCTTCCGCTTGGTTTACTGGAGGATTTCAGCGATGGTTGACCTATAGTGCCAACTTCTGCCAAAACTATGCAGTCTAGCAGTTTATTCGCTCCAAACAAGTTAATGGAAACACACATCATTTGAATATCTTCATTCATCATTTGAAAAGTTCAGTTAGAATTTGCTCGACAGCTGAACGGAAACATCTACTGCACAGCTAAAATGTGTTCACCTACTAGTCTTTTGATGCTGGCCAGGTTTTCAAGAGCTTCCTTCTAAACTTTACTTTTTTGGGCAGTTAAACCAAAACAATGAGTTGAAATATGCTAAAAAGGTCCATGAGCTCAAAGCAACAATAATCCTGTTTTGATGGCTTCTTGTTGATTGTAATCACATTTGTTGCAAGTGATATAAATTGTGATCTTGAAAATGTGTGTCCTCAACTGTCCTAAAACAAGTGTGACTGATAAATGCTCCCGTCTCAAGAGTTACCAGTACTCTTGAATTACAGGAACAATCGTGAACGCCAACTGAAGTAGTGTTAGTGCAGCGGTTGGCTTTTGAGTAAGCAAACTGTCTCTATCTGATTGGAGCCACTTATGTAGGCAACACAAATGGCCCTTTTGTCTTTTGAAGTGCTTATGTAAAGCAGATAGAGATTAGCAATGTACAAGAAAAGCCAGCCTTCAAATCGACATCAACTGACCGAGAGGGAGTCTGCAACGGCACAAATGTTTTCTCTGAGATTCAAATGAAGACAGAAAAACTGTGGCTTCTGGAGGAATACAAAGATGGTTTCATTTGAGTCTCTTGCCCATCTCACTGTACGTGTCTCCTATTTTAAGGGCAAGATAGAAACACATGCAGGGAGAGGCTGCAAAATGACAAATGCAAGAATCCCAACCTGCTCTGAGGCCGTATAAAATATTAAACTCCGTGTTGTGAGGCGATAATGATTCCGGATGCAACTCGTGTGCTATAATAGTACCTGCATGCAGGGAGAACTGTAGGGATGCCAAAGCTAATTAGTGCCCCCCCACAGCAAGTGCTGTGTGTGGCCACATGGAAACTAGCACACACCCGGGGCAGCCATGCATTTGTTATACTTTTCCAAATGCCAGAGTTAGTTTTTTTTAACGACTGCTCAGCTTATAGTTTGAAGACCTCAAGCGTGATTCAAATCGGCTCTGCGGTTTTACAGGTGTGACTTGTCAAACCTAACCAGCAGGGGGGAAAATAACAATTCAGTGTGAATCGATGTGACTGACATTACAAACGGAAGCACGTGTTCCCTCTTACATTAACTCCCAACTTTAAATTCAACTTAAAGGACACTGACAAAAAGTGGAGATTTGTTGGTTAAACCTATTTCAGTCAATTTATTTAAAGGAAAGATACAATGTTATTCAGAAAGTCAGAGAATTAACAAACATTTTTAGAACCAGTTAGCTCAGCCAGTGCGCTCTGTGCAAGCTCATGCAGAACTACTCAAGGTGATGTTTGTATTTAGTACCTGTCTGATAGGGTTGCCATGGTGATATCCCCCCCCACCAGTTAAAATAATGGGTTACGACATCAGTGTGATCCTATCATGTCCAATCACTGACTACTGTTTTTGGCTCCATTTGTTGTAGCAATGTCCCAAGTCTCAGCGACTTCACTTGTTAGTAAAAAAAATTAACACACTCTGAATCTTGTATTTTTTAACATTTTGATAATATTGTCTCAAAATGGCAAAGATGGATGAACATTGAAAAGCGACACATAGATCCCTTTAAGGTAACCGGCTTAGGATGTCTTCAGATGATCTAAAAATGCTACATTCGCTAACTGCCTCCATTGCACCAGTTTGAGTTAAAAGGAGCAGCTGCAGGCACATCTGACTACTGACCAGGAACACATCCATATAACACACACACACACACACACACACACACACACACACACACACACACACACACACACACACACACACACACACACACACACACACACACACACACACACACACACACACACACACACACACACACACACACACACACACACACACACACACACACACACACACACACACACACACACACACACACACACACACACACACACACACACACAGCTCCCATCCTATTACATAACCCTAATCTGTCAGAGAGCACCCTCTGCTTTCCACTGGGGTTTCCTCCTCTCTTTCTCTCTGCAGCTGCTTCTCCTCCTACACCCTCCCTCCACTCTTCACCCCCCCACCCCCTCTCCCCAATTTCACCATCTACTCCTCCACTCCTCATCAAGCCTGCTCATTTTCTTCTATTCACCAAGCACTATTGAAACTAGCTCCAAAACCAATCCCAGTGTCCTGTTTTAGAAAAGGAATAATGCACAGGCAGCTCTGCCATCAGTGATATACAGTCCTACTTCAGCTGTAGGTCACTGATCCATTAGATTACATTCAGCATGTAATACTGCTTATACATTTATCCTCAGGCAGAGTAAAAAATAAAAAAACAAGCCCGTTCCTTGAGGATTATCCCATGAAACATAGAGCTGGGGGTTAGCGATGGTACAGTATGTGTAAAATATTACAGCATCTGGGCTACTCAGCTCACTAACTCATCAGGGAAATATTATACAACACATCCTATACATTATAACTCATGTAGCTGCATGCTGGAAAATGTTCTTCTTAAGTATGAAATTGGTGACGAGTGCATGTATTGCCCCTGCATTTAAACCCTTTTCCCATTTGTGCTACATGTTCAGAGGACAAATCTGCTTCTCCTGCAGTCCGAGCTTTGAAGAACATGGTCTGTGTTGTGTGTAAGGTTTGTGGTTTTGCTTAAAAACACTTTGATTTAATCTTTGGTTTTGTAGCATTCTATCCATTATATAAGTCCAAATATTGTGTTCACTTTGTGCCTACAGACAGGGACCTATCAACCTTATTCTCAGAGGCGTTACTGCTTGCTATTTTTTTTAACAGATATTAAAGTTGTTTACTTCTAGATGGCTAAAATATGTTTATTTTCTGTCTGCTTCTCCAAATTGGGGGTGTGTGACCGCCACCTACTGTGCAGTCTATGGTCTGTAGCAACAGAGTCAAAAAAGCAGCTAAATATGCCAGTGTGAATGATCTGAGGCCCCTTACTCAGGTTGCATCTTTCAATAATAGAAGAAGATTGATCCCATTATCCTGTTTGGAGTGTAACAGGTGGTGTTTTTTTTTATTTCCCAGTCGCTCTATGAAAGAGGATTAGCGTAGCATGAAAAAAGCTGGTTACGGTTCATGCCCAAAGTCAAACCAATAATTCACACAAGGTATCAAAGGAGCTAGGAATAAGGTGGATACACTTTAAAAAAAAAAAGACACATATGGATAACGGTGAGAATTGATAGGATTTTATTGATCCCAATGCTGGTATCGATTCTGGTATCGGTCCAACTCTTTATCGATTCCCTGATCAATTCTCTGTGTGGAAAAACAGCATCAATGCAGTCGTTTTATTATCCGAGTCTGAACACAGTGTAGATCAAATGAGAGAATATTCGTGCTTTCTTTGGTTTTTAAGATTTCAAAGAAAAAAATGCTCAGCCTGCCTTCGTGGCGCTAATGTTATTATAACGCCACGCTTTCACTTCTTCTTGTCCCAAGTTTCCAGAAGTGTAGCAGTGAGTTTAGCCTCATTGTTTTGTAATGTGCAGACAACATGCCGGCATTGAAAAAAGGACTTGATGAGCTTTGAAACATATGATTCTGGTTCCAATTCCCATCTGTGACCGGTTCTCAACTGGTATCGGTTCTCGATTCCCATCTGTTTCTTTTTCTGTCTCTCTCAAAGGAATGTTATCTTAATGAAAAGGTCAATGACACTGGTTAAGTCCTGAAGCCCTGTCTGCGTGCACATGCCTCTGTGTGTGCGCCTGCTGCGGGCACAAACTGGGTTAATGCTGTTGACCGGATGTCTTCACAACTTGACAAAAGCCCCATTGATGGGTAGAGTCGGTGTGTGTTTGTGGACTTTCTGTGCATGTCGGGGTGGTTATGGGGATCGGAGGGGGATTGGATTATTATAAAATGCTGTGATTACACCGCCTCTATATTAAGCTACAACAAACATAACCAATGCAATCTTGATACATTTAAAACCACCCACCTGTATGTGATATGTTTGTGTTGCCACTTCTGCCCTGTGAGTGCGTACCGCCGTTTCCTGACACTGAATTTGGATGCACCTCCTATCTGGTCAGGAACTCCACATCTGGGCTTCCTCATCCACCTACAGGACAGACGAGAGGAGGCCACCAATCAACACTGAAGCTACAGTGATCATTCTGCTAGGGGAGCATAGTTTTCATAAAGTGATGTACAATGATGACATGGTGACTAAAAAACAATTCTAGTTGAATGTAGCTCTTTACATTTATGAATAGAGGCAGACTTTGTCCGTGCAATGATCCGTATGAAGTCCTCTGTGCATTTGTGTGTAAAAGCAATTCTAACACATAAAGTGTTGGCAGAAGATGGATGCAGACAAAACACATACATGATAATGCATGAATGCACTTCACATAAAAGTTCATTCAAAGTCTAAACACAGCACATGCAATTTCTCACAATTCCCATACTGTACAAATGTACATACTCACGCACGTATTTACACACAAAAGTCTCACCTTATTGTGTTATCGCTACGTCAACAGAGAGAAGCAGAGGAGAGAAACACAGGCATACTGTTAGCTTAACACATTTCACTCTGTTTCAGCCCAGTGGTCGGATAGCTGTTAGTTTGCATTCGTACACTGCTGGCCTCCACATTGCCATTTTACAGTTCAGTGGCCAATTTGAGCTCATTGCTATTTGTAGCACGGATGGCATTTCAGTGTTGGTTGGGACAAATGTTAGTGAACACTGGTTTTAATGATTTACAGGTAAAAAGATGTCTGGTTAAGAATAAAAGGGTTAAAACTGGGTATGATGTGAGTGGGTTGAAAACCATATGTATACTGTGCAACTGTACTACTGAATATTCCATACATGTATGTTTTATTTCTAATGCAAAGTATAATTTTATGATACGTCTTTTGTAAGCTTCAGGTGGGTTTACCCTCCGCTACAGCCATGAGTAGGCACAACAGGCAACATGAGAAAGACTCTTCTTTTTATTGTTGCTACAAAAAAGTGAGTTCTTCCTTCAAACCTGCCTCATATTTGTCTGTCAGAGGAGCAACCGAACACTTTCCTTGTTCTTCTCGCTCTTCCACTCAGAATTAATACTTTTGCAGCCTTTGATCTGACAACAGAGGGGCACCTTTGATCAAATTACCCACCTGATCCACGTTAGGGTAACTTGGTGACTTCAAAATGCAAAGCAGAGGATGAATGAGAGACTAATCTTCCATTTGTCTCCTGTCTTAACAATGAAAGACAATAAATGACATTAGCCTAGTTTTTATCAGCATGATGTGTTACTGCATGATCTACCTCCTGGCTGTTCACATTTTTTTAACTCCCGACTTACGTTTCCTCATTTCTTGAAGAAAGTCATCATGAACAGAGCTCCAAACTCAAGGTCTCATATTGTGACTCACCCTATGGTGCTGCCGTCCAGAGACCCTGTGACATTGAGGCCGTAGCGGCGCTGCATGGCAGCAATAGCGGACTGCATGACTCGAGTAGAACGCAGCACCGACATTCTGGGGTCTGCAGGAGGGAGGTAGCCATACCTCTGGAGCCATGCCTATGGACAAAAAACATGCAGAGGTAACGGTGAGACATTACAGTAGTGTTTCTACATGAGAGGCTAATGTCTATGTCTAAAATAACACAAGGGGTGATGGTAGATTAATGGTTAAATAAACTGTTTCATTCCCTGTTCTATTAACCCTTTAAAGGGGCCATGTTATGCTAATTGTTGGGTTCATGCTTGTATTTTGGGTTACATGCTTACATGCTTAAGTTTTCGAAAACACATTATTTTTTTCCTGCTCTCCATACATGTATTTACTCCCTACTTAAAAGGTCCAATCTGCTGTGATTGGTCAATGTATATGCTTCATTATGCACTTTCAGCGTCTCTGCACCGTCACTGCAGCTGGTAAATGACTGTAACAGCCCTGCCATGGCAATTTCTACCTATTTGTAGTATAGTTGTGACATAACAACAGTACAGAAGTCCTGACGGCTTATCTAAAGACACAGTTTCTGAATTCAGGCTGGGTGTGTTTCTCTGTGGATTGAGTGTTTTGATACTCTCACAGTATTTATATAGCTCTGTGACCTGCTTTATGACAACAAAAACTCACTTTTTACACTAGGGGACATTTAATGTCCATCAAGTTACAACATGAGAGCTAGAGATCCAAGAGATCAGAAAATAACAGATCTAAAGGCACATTTTCCAAGATGTTTTGGTAAGGAAAAGGGCATGATCAGAAAGAGAGAATTCTCTACACAAGTTTATAGTGCAGAATGTCATCTGTTATCGTGTCATTTGGCTTGTCAGGGGAAGGCTTTTGTGTAATAGAGCTTTCAGTCCCCCTATAAAATCTGTCCAGAGGGAATCACAGCTCAGATCTTTGGACCAGGGAGAAGATGGGTTTTTCCACAGAAGAGGCTTTAGGGATTTGGATAGTCCAAGCCTCTCAGCGTTCTCGCAGCTTTCATCATAAAAACGGCAAACAACAGATTCACTAACTGCTGCATTCAACAACTTGAAGCCAACCAAACAATAAAAAGAAAATTCAACCAATAAAAAAAAATAATTGTTGTTTGATGTGCACAGAAACAGCACGAAAACAGAGTCTCAGAGAGGCGATGAACTGCCAGGCAGCGTATTCGCATCAACCCTTTTTATTTTTCACTCAGCAACACAGTGTTGTGAAACCTGAGTTCTATTCTCGTGCACAATGTTGTCAAGCTGCTTCAGTCATTCCAGTGGCCTGCTGCTCAGGATAGCATACACGCTGAGAAGGAAATTCACTGAACAGGGAGGGAAGCATAGTGTGAGAGCAGACAAGGAGAATGCAATAAAAGGCAAACCATTATTCAACAGTGGAACAAATGTGAGTCTACAGCTTCCGTTACATTGAGTGAGCCTCGTGTCAGGCTCCGAGCAGCAACAATGAGCTCTTATAAAACTCACTGCACGGGCTGTTTGTAGATATTCACGAAGTGTGACAAACTGAGACAAAAAAGGTGCCAGTTACAACAGTACAAGATGGCAGTCTTTGTCACTTTTGGTTTTGGTTGCCTTAACGTTAAATTAAGCTTGGGGATGTTGCTCATCTACCTGAACTGTAACTGCAACACTGAGAAACAGCTTGTGAATAAATGTGTGGGCAATGTCATTTCACATATATAGTTTGTACAATACTGTAGGGCTGAACGATTAATTGCATTTGCGATAATATCGCGTTAGATAAAACACAATTTTCTAACCGCAAGGGATGCAGTTACACGGGTCATGCAATACGCGAGCAAGTGGAGCACTCGCTTTCAACAACAAGCATCAGTCACGCTGCACTTTAACCTGCTGCACAATGGCGTCAAGCTCAACAGAACAGTCGGAAACTCAAAGTCACCGAAGACTTTAGTCTCAAAGAGAAACATCACCTCAGTTGTGTGGAACTACTTTGGTTTCAAAAGTATGATGCTGCGCAGCGTTAGGTAGGGCTATTTTGCAGAACATGCGGTGCAACTGTTGCTACTTCAAAGGGCAGAACTACAAACCTGTACCAGCACTTAAAAAAACCCACAAAGCCCTGTACGACAGTTGTATGGCTGAAATGCTGAGCACCAGTGCCCAAGGCTAGTCAAATCCCCCCAGACAGCGATCATTGACGGAGATGTTTGAAAGTGTCACTCCATATGAACGCAATGAATGTTTAAAAAGTGCATGCCATAGCTTTACACTTACAATGGCCTCGTTTAAAAGCCACTTTTGTCCGTGGGATTTGTTACAGACAATAATGCTCACACCATTCTTATTTGATAGTTTGTTTTATAGTTGTTTAAATCGATACATACTTACAAGGGTGGAAGTTAAACATACATGTTTGAGGTGCTCATGATAAGGGGTTTATAAAAGGGGCAAAGAGTCGTCGTTCATCCCTACAATATTAAACATAGTAAAAAAAAAAAATAGAGCAAAAAAAAAAAAAGCACATCTAAAGCTCATAAATTCACACGTTATCTCTCGTTTCAAAACCTGGACCCAAAAAAAAGAACTGAAAAAGCAACAAGCTGCGGTTTTATGGGAGGGTGCACTATTTCTTCGCTGGGTTCATTGTTCATTTAATTGCTCAAGTCAAGTGTTCAACTTTCGATGAATTAAGTCCAATTAAGTGCTATTGTAACCCCGAGTCTTTTAGTCAGTGCAGCCACAGCAGGTCAACTGAACACGCAACAATGCCTTTAGGCAAGCATACAACACAAAATAGATAAAGTAGGTAATGAATTATGAATGAATACCTAAATTTTATACCACAGTACACTTTGTTTTTCAGGACACTTCATAACAAATGATTATGAACTGCTGATCTTGACACTACAACATATTGAATTGTATACGACAAACAGATATAACAGAGAGAACTCAAGATGCACTTTTACACAAATCAAAAGTATTTCATGCTTCCGTTAAAATGGATACACAGAGAGGATCCTACAGTTTCTAAACTAGACTTCATCTTCCCAGTGCGTGTGTGCTGTGATTGGCACCCTGGCAAATCCATGACGCTCTCCCTCTCTGCTTCCCATCCCCTGAGGACTGTAGGTAGGAACATGCACAGTGTAGCAATGACTTATCAACCTTTCACCCTCATCAGTGTGGCAGATGTCAAAATGTTATGCATGTATCATGGTGGTTTGCATTTCTTTGCACCTTTCTGCCTAGGGTACCTCCTTCTGTCCTCCTTCCTTCAACCTTTTCACTCCATTTTTTTTTAATGTTTCATCTCTCGCTGCTGGGAGTTCTGTTCCATGTTAAAGGATTTTTCTATCTACACCCCTGCCCCTCTCTCCCTAAGAACCCAGTGAGTGGGTGATAACATTATGATGTGTGTCAGGTTCATATACACTCTGAATGCACCTTTGGCGGAGAGAGGTGCATGGGTGAGATTTCCATCTGATTGCCCAGGCAGTGAAACTACATCGCTGTTATCTGACACACATGCACACACATGTGCGCAGAGACATGGATACACTTGAAACATGAAGCACTTGCAAACAAGCTGTACTCACAAACAGTGACACACACGCTAAAGCCCGATGACACTGATGAGAGCGCAGCCATGACAAAAACAAAACAAACAAACATCGGTGAAGAAATCTCAAGACAATATTACAGCCGCACAGCAAGCAGATCAAAAGCTCTCTCTCCAAAACACACTCAGATGTTCAGTTTTTTCTTAGTCAGACGCGTTCTAATTTACTGGAAATACTATGTGGCACTGACGCCTGGGTAGAGCTTGCAGGACATGACAGGCTCACACCGGAGTCAAGTAGCCATCTTATAATTTGGTCATAAAGAGTCTCTTGCCAATCCTTGAATGTGTCTGACCACGAGGGCACTTAAGCACACGTTTTGGCCCCAATGAGGGTACTTTAGCATGCGTTTTGGCTTCCAGGGGGCACTTTAGCACACGTTTTGGCCCCCATGAGGGTACTTTAGCACGCCTTTGTCAACAATTGGGCTGCAAGGGGGGGAGGGTGTGTGTGTGTGTGTGTGTGTGTGTGTGTGTGTGTGTGTGAGACCGTGGCTTTTCCTAGAATAGTATCACAGGTATAAGCATGCAAAAGCTGAAAGGGCATGTTTTCATCTCTGAAGAAGTGAGGTGGATCTCAGAATGGGTTGCCACAAATAAAATGAAATCTTGGTAGTGCACACATTGAAATCTTACTTAATCCTTCAAATCTTATTTTTAACTTTTCAAATCAGTTGAGACTTTCAGAACTTGTGTTTATCCTTCCAAATCTTCTGTTTTATGATTGTAAATCTGATTATACCTCGAGCAACTTTAACATTAATATTGCTCAATTACAGGCTGAACAATCATCTTTATAGCCACATAATAAAGCAGAATTCATTCAAATCCCTTAAAGCAGCAGGTATCACGCGGGGTAAGATATTGACTTGTTCCGTCTTGCTCTCTGCAATGCATCTTCTCTCTGTCATGTCACTTTTTACTGCCGTTCCTTTTCCTCGTAATGTCAACTTTCCAATTCCTTCTCTGTACCTCCCTCACATCACCTCTCTGACATTGCAGTGTTTTTCATTGTGACCACGTCCTATAACCACTGCCCTGGCGAATTCCCTGCCGCTTTTTGGGTGAAAGAGAAGGAAAAAAAGACAGATGAAAAAGTATTCAGTTTAGACGTGGCACTGCATATTTAGCCAAACAAAAATCCGAATGCCATGAGGTTGTTTTTTCCCCTACAGTCTTAGAATACTGTACAACTGTGCTGGTAGAGAAGCATCTGGTAGAGGCTTCAGTACATCAGATTGGTTCAGTTGGACGGCTTCTCACGTGGGCGAAAACATAAAGAAACTATCCATGAATTTAAAATGAATTTGCGCTTACAACTTTAACATTGGTGTGTTGACACATACTATCTATGTGTCACTATAATACATTCTAGATGTTTTGAAATCCTGCTCCGGCTATACGAAAAGAGTGTATGGAGTATGAGCCACAGTACTATTATGTAAATGAGAAGCTGCAAAGAAAACATGACAGAGAGTCTTTTCAGCAGTACGTATTAAGTGAGGCGGTGTGATGTGTTTGGGCTTTCAGACAATGCAGCCATTATCAGATACAGAGATGTATAAGAAAAGAGGCAAAGAGAGAGAAAGCTGAGGCTGCTGTTAGATATATCTGTCACTCAGACATTGACAGGATATTGGATGGTGTGTGTGTGTGTGTGTGTGGTGTGTGTGTGTGTGTGTGTGTGTGTGTGTGTGTGTGTGCGTGTGTGTGTGTGTGTGTGTGTGTGTGTGTGTGTGTGTGTGTGTGTGTGTGTGTGTGTGTGTGTGTGTATGCAGGAGGTGAAGGGGGTTGTTCAGAGATTGAGATGGAGAGACATTGCCAAGACATGGAGGGTGTAGCTGTCACACCAGTTCTTTTTACACAATACTGCAGGGAAAGCAAGATGGCACAATAAATGAATACAGCAGAAAAGAGCACAGATGTGTATACAAATACAGATAAGTGTCATATATATGCTTGATTTTACATTTTCTTACATTTTACCTTAGACCCTAGTACAGGTCAAGCTCCAACACTTTATTCTACATTTCCCATAATACAACAAATGGCGTACTTTTGTTATACCTCTTTCAAACGCCACACCTCCAGCTAGAAAGCTTTCTGTTAGAAATGTGTAGTCTCCCAAGCCCAAACTGAGATAACCCCTGATGACAACACTATGACATCATCAGGGTGGTTGTAACTGCAGTTTTAGTCCAGAAAGCTGGCTATATACCCGAACTCAAGAAACCACTGTTGCTCAGTAAGATATAATAAATCTCTGCAACACTTCTCTGGTCACTTCCATCACTAACACAGATTGGTATAAACTTTCATGGTCAACCAGACAAAATTGTTGCCACAGTTGCACTTCCAAATCCACAATACACACCATCATGACTCAAGCATACACTGTTAGTTCAAGGCTCAAATACATTAATACTGCATAAAATTTCAAAGATTGAATCTATGTCTTTGATCTTTGATGTCCTCCTCATGCCGAAGTTTATAGATTATATCTCGGCTCACACGTTATTAGTATTCCATGACTTGTTTTGGGAAGAGGCAAAAACTAGAAGGAGCTTGGATTTTTGCGTTATGGGTCTTGTAAAAAATATGGGGCAACTGCTTAAAAAGCAACAGAGCACACATCTGACTGCTAAGGCGTGTCTCTCAGTGTTTCACTGCTTCCAGGATAGTGGCCCACCTTCTTCTTATAATCCTAGAGAGAAGAGTAGATCCTAAACATGTGTTTCGATAAATCATTACCCAGCTCTTTACTTTTTACATCCTTTCACTCTCCTATCTCCTATCCGTCCTTATCTCAGTCTGTTTACTTTCTTTAACCTCCCTCTCCGCTGTTCTCTTCTCTTCCTCATTGATTCAGTCTTCATGATCTATGGTTCTCGTGTACTGCCAATGAAAGGATTCCTGAGAGCAGGAGGCTCCAGCTCGACAGCCCCCCTTATTCAATAAGACAGAAATTCCACACCATCCTACCTCTGCAAATGGATAACAAAGGAGCTTGTAAGCATATACGGTGCTGTGCAATAGAGCGGCAATTTGGACTTCTTGTTGTAATAATAATTAAAAGGATATTGTAAACATTACACATTGGCTGATTGTCAATCTTGTAACCCATCAGCTATCGCTTTGATGAAAACTTAATGTCTGGGGGCAACTGCCAATATATCTGGATTTCTTGTGTAACCCTTGGATATCCGAGCCAAGACTTTCTCTACAGTGTGTGGGGTCAGATTAGCAACTTGAGAATCTCTATTAGGGCTGTCACGGTACTAGAATTTCAAAGTCGATACCCATGATGTTGATGATACCCAGGAAAATACTCTATACCATTTCCGATACCATAGGGAGAAAATGACAAAAAATGAAGGCAGAATTTAAAAAAATAAAGATTAGAACAATACAAACAACATCAATAACAACACTTTTAAAAAGTTGTCTGACGGACAACACACAACAGTAGGGTGAATATAAATATGACAAATGTTTGTTTTCTTGTGTTGTATAGCTCAGGGATTTCTGTGGACACTAAATGATCCCATGAAGGAGGTTTAAACCTTGCATTCAGTTGTTGAATCAGTTATTGCTAGTCAGGTTTCTCCACAGTGTAAACAGGGATCTGCTCCATGCTTATGTATTCAGCTAAATGGGCAGGACTGACTATGTTAGCTGCTTAGCTCCGCTGTTAATGTTTATTGTTAGTTGCTAACAGCTTGTTCTTCCGCATCCTTAGCCTTTCCCTGGTCGTTAGCCTCTTATGCTAAATACTTCCAAACAGCACTTCTGCTTTGTTCACTTTCTACTAAGACTTGCAGCCAAGGTCCTCCAGCAGCAGCACTAGCTGTGTTCAGTCAGCTCAGTGTTGTTAACGTGATGAAGCAGCATTCATGTGCTCCGAGATATGAGCTTGAGCTTCTGTCTAGTTTTGTCTGCAGCGCTGCTGGGTGATGTTACGCGTCAACTGGAGGAGGCGGAGGCTGCACTGTTGACTGTAAAAGTACTGTAAACAATACTTTTGCAAATTAATGAATATAATCCGATAGTAAGTTTTAGTATCGATTATTTTCCGGGTATCGATTTTTTAGACAACCCTAATCTCTATAAACAGATATTTACATATGAATGCAAAGCAATCAAATTAAAAAGCCATGTACAGTAAATGGATTGCATTCCGCCTTGAATGGTCAATAATCCTAAAACTACAAATGAAAACCAGATTGCTTTCGATACCAAAATCTTATCCGGTTGCCTACTGATGCTGCCTTCATGTGCAGATATCTGTTTATAGAGATAGCTGCTGATTGGGAACTAAACGCAACTGCCAAACCAATGGGACCTCTTTTCCTGCATCTAAGCTAAGAAGGCTGATCTAGACAAGAATTTATTGGATAGGAGCATTAAAAGAATAGTTCTATATTTTGGGAATTATGTTTATTCACTTTCTTGCTAAGAGTTAAAGGAGAGGATTAATCGGTCAACAAAAAAGGAAAGCTAGAACAAAGGATACAGATGACATGTTGTGTACTACAATATGATAAATGGGGAAATATGTGTAGCTATCTTGACATCAGATAAAAACGATTGAAGTTTAACGAACCAGTAATAATTTGGGCGTGTTTATTTGATCCATTTACGCATTCACCCAACTCTTACCAACATTGTGATGTAACTCAATGAAACCAGCCAAGTATGAACATGTCATGAAACAAAAATAAGTCTCTCATGTGTAATCTAATAATCATGCTGTTAGACAAAAAAGCGAGTTTTCCAGAAAGAGTGGCATGCTATAATGAGGTTAAACTTCTCCAGAAATCAAGGCACTCTTGAAGTGGAGAGATAAGGAGTTTACCAGCATGCCCTGATGAAGGCTAGAATGTCTGAAATGCATCAGTGCCTATTTTTCGCGTTCTCCACACTTGATTTCACTCTACTTTGAAGTAGATTTCTCTCATGGCTGTGATGGGCGAACAGCCTCGCATAACCTCACTTCTTCACGGTGCATTTCATTTTCACCTTTGTCACACTATGAAAAAATAAACAGCTTGCGGTTTAGGTCCACATAGCTACCTTAAAAGGATACTTCAGTGCATTTAAAACAACTATAGCTATAGAAAATGCAATATTCTGCTTTTCTGAGGCTCATCCATTCACATAAGACCTTTCAGGTACAGAATAGTCTCCAACAGAGTGACTAAATTCACAATCACTTAGCAAAGTCATCTCAGGTAAAGCCCCTGTGCTACCAACACACAGACGCCACGCATCAGGAAAGAGAGGGTAGAGTAGTGGAGTGACTCAGAGGTCTTGTCCTAGTACAGACATCTCACATAAGCACTGAAATGAGGTGAACCTGGAGCATTCATGTCCTTGGACCACCTCTCAAACGTCCAGCTTGGCTTGCTACCTGACGCGCAGAAGGCAAGCCAATTAGCCAATGGGTGCAATCAAAAGGCCAACCTGCAAGATGGAATCACTCAATTATGGATGAGATCTGCCTCAGGAAGCCCGGTCGGCATGGCAACACGCTGATTGTGCGCGGTGGCAGCTGATGTTTGTCACTGATCAGCTGATAAGATTAGATTACAGGGACGTTCGACGTGTTCTGCAACTCACATGTGCATTAATTAATTATGGTGAAATGTGGACATGGCAGTTGGCAGAGGAGGGTGTCATTGTGACATTAAAAGTAACTTTAAAAAAGGGGTGAAATTGAACAGGAAGCCATATACACTAAGGAAAGGTACCACCAAAGGAGACCGGGTGATTAACATTTAAAATATGACCACGGCTTTTATAAGTGTCAGGCTTTTCTTTGGTCACAAACTTTAAGTCCTTTTATGGCAAATATTACCATAAATTAAGTCTCATAAAAACCTTTGAGAACTGGCACCACTGCATGCCCTTTAATTCACTGTAATTGAAGTTTATATGTCAGTTTCTGTGACAGTACGTGTACACACTGCAATATTGGAGGTAATTAGGCTGAGGCTGTTCCATAAAATATCAGAATAATGCTTGTGGTAAGTGTGCTCAAAGAGTAGAGTGTGTTTACAAGCCTGAACTACTCAAGAGAGGGTTTATAGGCAGAAGGGGACAGAAGAGATTATATATTTAACAGTATTACTCATCATCAGTGTACACACACACTGTTCCTGCATCTTTATAAGAGTTTGTGTGTGTGTGTGTGTGTGTGTGTGTGTGTGTGTGTGTGTGTGTGTGTGTGTGTGTGTGTGTGTGTGTGTGTGTGTGTGTGTGTGTGTGTGTGTGTGTGTGTACTACATATGCACATCAGTATGTATCAGCAACGTTCCCATCATGCATCAGTCTCAATAGTTTAACTGTTTCAGCCTTTCTGTCAAAAATAAAGTTAACATATTACTTATAACTTGTAATTATCTTACACGGAAGAGAGAGGGGTAACGTTTTTCATTAATTTAGCAGAAATGGCACTCAAATTATGAGCCATATGCCACTCGGTACAATTTCACAACCAATAAGTGACACAGGTGTTCTAGCAGGACAGACGTGCTGTCTTAAAACTGCCTGTAGGCAGTAAAATGTCAATAAGTTCCTCTGCTAAGGCCAAGTTCCTGTCACTACTTGCCTGAGAGCCTTCCTGTTTTTCAGGCTACTCATCTAATCAGTGAATGATTTACACCCGGGGATGCTCGGTGAATACAATTAGCCCCCTGCTAGGATAGAAAATCAGCACTAGAGGACCTTGCCCCGAGTCCCTTTTCAAACCACAAATATCAGGTTTGCCAATAATTAAAAAGTTAAGACGGTTGAGGAGGGAATCACATTTTGGAGGATTCCAGTCCTGATATTTTGGGATTATTATGAAATGTTTTAACTATTGTTCTGTGTGATACATTTTTGGGGATACAGTAGGTAAAAAAAAAAAAAATCAATGAGGAGGAATCATGCCACAACTAATATGCGTGTTCTCCAACATTTTGATTAGATTTGCCTCTGCTACATTTCTAAGTATTCAGCAGAGTTATTGTATTATTCAAAGGAGAGTGCCATGCAGCTCGGCTCTGATCTTTCTGATTGTATGACAGAATACTTCATGTCATGTATGATGGAGTGGAAAAGCGGATCTATTTTGTCCAGTATCATAGCAGCTGGGAGTGACCGGAGCTTTGGGCACAGGTGACTCGTGGGAACGTGATCCCTGGCCTCCTGGGAAAGCATGCCGCCTCGGACCAACCTGAATTATTCATCGGTTACACGCGGAACCACTGGCGAGTGTGCCAGGGTCGTCAAGGCAACCGCAGCTTTCCTGCCCACACCAGTGACCACAAGCCCACACACATACACACATAATTTAAATGTTGAACTTGAATTCATACTGTAAAATCTATACCGATACCAACACCATCATCTGCATCTCATGACCCCGAATGCAATGTGATTATAGCAGAGGTGGAACAGGGCATAGCTTCATATTTAGCCCCCAGTGCTTACACACATACACGCACTCAAAAAATACATAATGCACGCCGTGTTCACCATCTCCGTGGCCTTATTAGGATGAAATGTCACAAAAATGTCAACCTAAAATGTCACAGCCTGATCACACATACTGATCAGCACAGTGTAGTTTCCAGTGGATCATTCGACAATGAAATGCCTGCTTGGATTTTAACATCTGACACCATGCGACATCTTATTAACTCACTTTGCATAAAGTTCTCAGTGCTGAAAGAAATTATGATAATTCACTGATGTTAACTTTTGGGTGAACTGCAATCACACATTCAAACATACTGGTCCAAGATTACATCACTGCACACAGACACAGACTGCAACAGTTGACGTGACTCACAAAGATTGTGCAGTTAAGAAACACACACACACATCCACAAACAAACACACACCTCCACAAGCGTTTCTGTCAACAGCTTAATTGACAGCATTACATGTGATGCCCCACTGGCCTCATCTAATGTTGCCGTTGTCAGTCACATTAAAGATTTAACAGCTCAGTAAGCTGGGACCAAAGAAACATCTGAGAGCGAGAAAGACTTTGTTGACATTCAGATAGAAAGACTGGGACCATCACATAAAAAAAAAGTGGCTGCTGAGGAAATTCGGGTGTGTGTTGGCGTCTGTGTGTGTGTGTGTGATTATGAATCATTTAGGTCAGTGCAGGTGTTGTATATTCTCTAGGCTTGGGTGAACAGACCGACACAGACACCCCAGAGGCTCCGAAGTCTGCTCACTTACAAAAGCCAAATGACGTCAAGGATGCTGTTTGTGCGAGTGTTTGTGTACTTGCAATCCATATGATTGCTCAGTGAGAAACAAAGGGGCGAAGCACACAAGTATAAATACACTCGTAAATACCCCTGCATGCACTCAGACACAGAAGGTAAGCCCATACATACAAAGTGTACTGCATGTAGGAGGAAAATAGGGCTGCATCCACAGCAACATTTCCACACCTATTTTGTCAAAGATAAAGTTGAAAAACTGACAGAAATAAAAGGAATACATTTTTTTTTTTTCAACTAAACAAGAAGGTTCCAGGTTCTCATCCCGGCTGGGGCCTTTCTGTGTGGAGTTTGCATGTTCTCCCCGTGTCTGCGTGGGTTTTCTCCGGGTTCTCCGGTTTCCTCCCACAGTCCAAAGACATGCACGTGTTAGGTTAATTGATGGCTCTAAATTGCCCGTAGGTGTGAATGGTTGTCTGTCTCTGTTCGTCTCTATGTGCCCTGCGATAGACTGGCATCCTGTCCAGGGTGTACCCCGCCTCACACGCGATGTAAGCTGGGATCAGCACTAGCCCCCCATGACCCCGACGGGGACGAGCGGTTGAAGATGAATGAATGAATGAAAGCCGTAAGACTATAACTACTGATGAAACACACCAACAGTCGGTTTGTGTGTCAAAAGTAATGCATTTTCAATTTGAGGCTATTTTGGACAATCGTGTAGCAGTTTAGTGAGGTGGTTCACATGAGTACTGATAACTACCATGGCACAGGACAGTAAAGGAAGATTCAAACATCATTAAGAGAAATTTCATGTGAAAAAAACAACGCAGAAGGACCATGTACCGTGAGGACGAACATATCGACTGGCGTAACAGATTTTGGCATCTTTCATATTTTGAAATAACACTGTGTTCATATCTGTTTCATAGGTATGGCTGAGTCAATAACTGACTAGTTTTGGATCAAAAATCTAATCTGTCCACCACATTTCATGCAGATCTGATGATAGATCTTTGAGAAAACGTGCTGACAGACAGGCAAACAGAGGCAAGAGAAAAACCTTTGGTGGAGTTAATTATTATAACTGACAGTCAGCAGAGTCTTGCCACACCAGCTTTAATTAATTCAGCCATCCATCTGAGAAAGGATGTGTTAACAGACAGGGAGTACACCTGAGAAATTTAGCACTCTCTTTGTTGTAGAGCAGATTATCTCTGAGTAAGCCACTTCCCTATTGTCTCTGGTGAGCATAGTGGCATGATTCAAACACTTAAATGTGACTCAGTGCGAAGCGCTGCACCTGATGCCTCTCATGAGGCTTTGGCACTTCCACCTTGTTGTTGTTATGTTCCTAGAGAAAGCTACTGCAGTGAGAAAAATCAGCCATGAGTCAAAATATCACAAATCCCCACAGAATGAAAAGAAGGTAGGCTACAAAGCACAGAAATAGCTATAAGGAAACCAATGAGGATTTTAGGTAACCAGACCATTATTTCAGGTCACATGGAAACAAAAGCATTTAAGGACATACTCACACTGTCCTTCCGTACCGCGACCCGGGCTTTAGGGTACTTGTCCCACTCCTCCCCCCCGCGCCCCGGCCCCGTTTGTACTGACACTACCAGGGCCGGCCAATACTTCTTGCTGTCCATACGCCATCACGCCGTAACACGTCACACGCATTGATCGCGTGTGTGTGGCTTTGTTTACAAATCTTTCCACAGACCTTGGAGTTTTTGTGCGTCTCGTCGACTGTTTTTGAATATTTTCATCCGACCAAATCTGCAGTAAACACTCCACCTCCACATCACACCAACGTGAACCTTTCACCACCATTGTTGTTGTTGTTAAATGTCCGCGCATGGTCTGTCCTTCTATTTACATGTCCGAACAGGCGCACATAACGCTACTGCCGTAGGGCTCGTGCTCGTGCTCGTACACGTGCGCACGCTCGTGCTCGTACATGTGCAAACGGCTCCGCTAAAGCCCACCTCCAAGGCCGCAGTTATGCGCGGAGCGGGTGCACTCACACTGCTTAAAGGTACTAGGCTTTAGCTGAAAAAACGGTTTTGGCCCCGGCCAAAAGGACAGTGTGAGTACGACCTAAGATGAGATGTAATGAACAAATGAACACATTGATCACATGGTGCCTGCATTCAAAGCTTTAAGGTGGCATCAGTCCAATGGGAAAGCAGCTCAAAGGGTAAACGTTGCAGCAGTGAACTGGGTCTTAAAAACAGCCAAATATGATGTTGGTTTTGAAATCTTTCAGTTCAAGATACAACACTGCGGACGAAAAAGGGAGGACAGTTCAACACAGTTCATGTCGGCTGTGTGTTTGTGGCACACAGCCCTTGTGCAATATTTAGTGAAATTTCATCTAACTGTGCGCAACCGTGTCAAACAGACAGGAAAAAGAGATTAAAAATCCATTATCTCTCCTGTAATTACTGTGTTATGTAAAAGTTAATGATAAAAATAACCCAAGATCGTTCGCTCACCCCACCTACAGCGTACAGTATGTGGCCTTGCAGAGAAAGTATTAAAACAACGACTTCACTGGTGTAAGTTTTTCATTAAAAAAATCAATATGGATTGAAACAGAAAATATAACTCACAAGGCGATAAATGGAATGAACTTGTAGCTGTGCCATTGTTAATGACATTGTCTAATTTGCGGAGAAAATAACTTCTTGAGGGAAGACAAATAAAGGAGGGATAAACAGAAGCTGAGGGGCTTTGAGAAATATTCCAGCAGTAAGCCCAGACTGGCAGATCTATAGTGTTAGGCTGAAGTGAGGTGTTACAAGTATTAATTACTGTTTTATCACCCAGTGACAGGCTGCGCTTTCTGTTAAATGTAATCCAGAGCAAAGAAAATTGTAATTAAGAAGAAAATTGACAATACAGTAAACTCAGTTTGCCATGAAGTCAAATCCAGGAAGTCAGCACTGAAGCCGCCATCCAAGACGTTTTCTAAAAGACGGCAGTCTGACCAGCAATTACAGGGAAGGGTTTAGGTGACCTCCCACCTCAAACCACACCTGTTATTTAGGGGAAATACTCTCTCTTCATTGTCACAAACTATGACCTGTGGTGTAACCTTGTGTCTAGACCACATCTCACGTATTTCATTCGCATGTCTCACACAGCAGATACGCTGTCGGCACTGGCTACTGCGGCTCACGTCTCAGCCTCGTCTCACAGGCGCAAATAGGACCTGAAGCGAGGAAACACTCTTAACTACTTGCTCTGAAATCCTTTTAAACTGAACAATTATTTTTACTTTGCTTCTATTTATTGTATCTTATCCATTAAACCCATGTTAATGGATGGAAGAAATGTCTTGGTATCATTTAGTTGTTAGGGTCTTTTGTGGGGGGAAACTGTTTAATACACAGGCTCTATTTGTATCTAAGCAATGTGTTAACATAAGGCCAGTGAATGGCTCCAATGAAACCAGTTCAACATCGCTCACAGTCTCTACAAACAAAACATTGTACTGTATTTTTGCATTGTATTGTACCTAATTTCCTAACTCTTACATTAAGCCCACTCAGTTCGCATTTTCGTCTCCACTGACGTCCTACTTCACATCCACAGTTACCTGATAGCTGCCCAACACTGTCTCACTTAGTACTTTTGACAACTTGATGCTCAAACCCAAGGGTGTGTCAGTTTTGGAAAGGGCTTAAATGTTTGTGCTACGCTCTCCTGCAGCCTTAAGGGCAGAAACATGGTCCACGCAAGCACACTACAAACGCAGGCGCTTTGAGCTACACAAGTTCGGTTTCATACATCATTGCATTCTGGAAAGTGTAACCTGAAAATCTTAACCGATGCAAGCACGAACTGCGGTCTGACCCCTTGTGCTCCGTTTTACGTCCACACAAAATATCAGATGGAAAAAGCTCTGGCTGAACATTGCCCATATGTGTCGGCATATTTATGACAATTCGTCACCTCTTCAGTCAGACACACATTCCGTCGTCGCCTTTTTTTCTTCCTTCTGTGCAGAAAGCACAGCAGTAAACGTGTTCCTCCACAGACGCCATGTTTGTTTACTACCGTGGTCATGGAAATGCTCTGATTAGCTCTATGTTGCCACCCTGAGGATGGGCGTTTGTTACCTCTACCGGTGCGTAAGCGCGCACATTCAGTATGTTCACTAGGAACGTGTGTTTGTGGCAGACCATGTTTCTGCCCAAGGAGTCCTCTCATCTCTGGGATACCCAGGACAATGATAATGATTAAATTATGTGGGCATAAATGTCTCGCATTACAGTGAAAAGCCCACTCTACACTAACTTGGAAGTTTTGAATTCCTACAACACACACTATCACCAGAAGCTGAAAACACAGCGATCGAAGATATGAAACTAACGTAACCACATTTATTCAACACTGCATTCTGTGGCAGGACACGTGACAGGCACAGCAGGAGGCAGACATCAACGTACACTCAGAACGCTTTGATGCTTTTAATCTCATATATGCAGAAATGAACGGACTGTTAGTCTCACATTTTTTCCTCTGAAAACGTAATCTTAGAGCAAACATTTTCTTCTTTTTAACCATAGATCTCAGCACTCATTTGAATGTCTTGCAGTTTATGCTGTTACTTCACAGTCCCGTGACTACAATACATTTGCATGCAAGTATAACAAAGAAAAGCTTGTAACATAAAGGGCAAGCTACAAGGGCCGGGGAGGATAATGACATGCAAGTGAAGGCAGAGGATGTGGGAGAAGGGAATGTGAAGCCACGTTAGGAACTTGACATAAATTATAAAACATGACGAGGATAAGAATACCAAGAATCACCAGTCTGCTTATTTGCGTTGTTGATTATGCCTTGCAACAAAGAACAAGGCTCCATCTTATTGAAAAGTATGGATTTTGACATCTGATTGGTCCAGAGTAAAAGGTTATTTTGGTAATTTAAGGGAATAATGGTAAACCTATTCAGAGTACCAAACACAAACCCTTTTACATCTTTCTAACTCTCTTTCTCCGTCTGTCATGTGAGTTTGGACATTTTAACTGAATAACCTGTAGCATCTGGACAAAATCTGCTTCCTGTCTCTCCAAAGGGAACAGTGCGGCATGCCAAGCTTGCAAATCATGTGGATATGTGGATGTAGGACTTGAATGACTGTCAGTAGACATGCCAGGATGTTCCTGTGCGCTGTCTCTGTGTTTGTGCGTGCAGCCAAGTGTGAGAGACAGCGAGGGGTCGCAGTGTAACACTTCATCATAGCCGTATGCATTCAACTTTGGCTAACCAGAGGTGATTTTCTCTGGAAATAAAAAGATGACCCAAATGTCTCTCTTTACCCCACAGGAGAAAAGCTTGCGTTACTTTTACAGAATCTTGAGGGGGGGAAAGACAAACCATTGATGCTTTTTAAAGGCTGATTGAGTGTTAAAGTTTATTGGCACAACACTTGTAGCCAGAAGGCTTTAAACAATCCATGTAGTGGGGATATTAGATCAGAATAAAGGCGCCCTTTGAAAAGAAACGTTGTTTTTTCTCCTCTGGCTGCCCACAATGTTGCCTGTGAACCCATGAGATCTCTTTCTGTAGAATTCAGCCCCAGAGCATGTGTTGCTTTTGTCACAATGGTCCTAGTGAAATGCTCTAAAGTGGAGGTTTTTATATGCTGTCTTTAAGAGTGCAGATCTGACTCTGGAGCAGTGCTGAATATCAGCCCCATTGACCTCTGTAGGAGGATTGTTGTTGTTGTTGTTGACTTAGTATTGATTTACATGGGAATTTAAAGTGTATATGGGAAGATGTCATATTAGAGAATCTAGCCCCGGAGCCTATACTGTGTTCTGGGGACATTTATATTCTAATGAAAGCAAATGAAAGTGAATTAAATGACATCTTCCTCGGTGACACTGCTGTTCAGCTGAAATATGAAATATTATGAACCCACTTTGACAACGTGGGGAAGAAAAACCTGATAGGGAAATATTATAAATGGGGTTATTATGCTGCCATGCATATCCCAACTAAAACTGTAAAAAAAAAATTTAAAAAAATCCCTAAAGAGAAAATTCAAAAGTGGAGAAAGGGACATAACGAAAGTACAACCCAGCTGGGCGCCTCACAAAGACCCTGTTGTTACTGAAACAACAACACGGACTAAACACGGGCGACAATGTGCCTCAAATGCAGTGTTATTATCTGACAATGAGACCAAATAAAAATGTGCAGACTTAAAAAAAAAAGGAGAGGAAGTGCATTTAGTGGTGCTGTCATGTCAACAAATAACGGTCCCGGTTCTCACCTCTACACTGAACGGCTGCTCCTCTCCGTTCACGGCACATAAAATCCACAGCAACAACTGCAAGCATAACGTCCCCATACAGCAGCTACTTAGGCATCTCCTTTTGCGGACCATAGTGAAGCCCGCTGCTGTCTCTTATTGTCTCTGTAGAGTTTTATTTACAGTGGATACAAAGAACCGAACAACGGGGATAAATCCTACGCGTTTAGCAGCACCATCGCCGCATGTCTCGGTGTCTCTCTTGCGGTGCCGAGGAGCGGAGGAGAGCAGAGGGAGGGGGGGGAGGAACGGATCCGTCGAGCGCTCGCGTCGCTTCTTTCGCCGCGGTTTCACGAGGAGGTTGCCCCCCGGGGAAATGTGTCGCTGTTAACGCCTGTCAGCAGCCTCCCGGTCCTGCAGTCCCCGGGTCAGTCCTGCGGTACACCGGCCGTTGTTCCAAGCGGACGCGTCCAGCCCGTTTTCTGCACCGCGCGGCATAGCTGCCCGTTTTCAATCGTGTTTTCCCACCCAGTGCGCATGTGCGTGCTGGCACGAGCGCCCCCCATCCCCATTCCTGAGCCAAATTCTGCTTTGTGTTTGAAATGTTTCTTCACGAGCTTCAGTCTCGCTCTTCCTCCTGTCAGTCCATTACAGCTCTATTGTTTATGCAAAGAAATAATATATTCACCTTTTGAATGATTTTAGTAAAATCATTTTACCTTTGTAGCCACATGAGTGTCAGTTTACCACACTACAGAATCAGAATCAGAATCAGAATCAGGTTTATTGCCAGACAATTTTCATTGCAAGGAATTTGACTTGATTTGACAGTGCCTACATAAATATAAACATGAACACATGCAAAACTAAACATATGGCATTATATACATGAAATATAAGTGACTGTATTTGTATGACCAGTGCAGGTGGTAATGTGCAAGTTAAAGTGTCCAGTGAAAAAAAAAAAAAAAAAAAAGGCAAGGCAACAAAGGCAACTTCTGGCTATAACTTGTGAAATAAAAGCATAGTGTAGCTTAAACTCACATTATTGCACATTTTAACAATCAGTCAAGTGATTAACCTGGTTTGCTGTGGGTAGCCAACATTTATTTATAAAACTGCAGGAGGAAAAGTCACATTTCCTGATTTATAGCGAGGGTAAAACATGAGCCAAAGTGGCGGAAACATTGCTTTAATATATCCTTAATCAGTTTTCTTCCTGACATAAATGTTTTAGGGTTGAATTTTAAAAAAGTCAGTTATAGAGTCCTCAAAGAAAAACAAAAGCGGTTTTGTGTTTTCGTTGTTTATTTTATTGTTTTGTTTTTTTGCCTTCTCATTAAATAATGCAGATATGTTGGTCGTTATTATATTACCCTACCAATACAAAACTGCATGTTGTATCATTGTATTTCTGTCGGTGTGGGAAGGGGGGGGGGGTATTGTTATTATTCTATAAAGCCTTTCATTGCCACTAGAGGGCGATGATAAATAAGCACAACCCCACAGTGTACAGTGTGAGCGAGTCTTCCAGTCTCTTCTGTCTCATCGTTGTTTCCAGTAGGTGATGATGATGCCACTGACTGTCACTGCAGTTACTGTAGAGTAGGTGATGTGGTCAAGGTTTCAGCTTTCAAACCTTTCATCAAGGTCTAATCATCTTCATGTATTTATAAAGATAAGATACGATCAAATAAGATGAGATATCCCTTTATTACTCCCACAAAGTGGAAAGTGGATAGCAAACATTGAAGAAGCATCACTAAGAAACACTAAAATCTAGAAAAATGATGAACAATATAAACACAGGGAAATATAGAAAATAAGAATAACAGGAACTTTTTTTCCCCACTGTGAGGCAAACCCCACATATGACTTTCTATTAAAAAAGGTAGAAGAAGAAGAAGAATTACTTTATTTATCCCGCACGGGGAAATTGAATTTTTTCACTCTTATTATTATACATGTTACACACACAGACCTGAAATACACACACATGCACAAACAGGACCTATACATGCAATTAAGGAGAGATGTTAGAGCGAGAGCTGCCAGAGCGAGAGCGAGGTAGAAATTGTGTTATGTCATGACATGTGGCTTTCCCATAATACACAAACAAAAATGAATAAAAAAGCCCTTCTATAATCTCCTCTGATAATGGAAAAGGGTCACATCTAATGAGTCCGATCAATGATTTTCCACTCAGACTAACACCTGGGGATCAGGAACAAGTCTCTGTGTGTGTGTGTGTGTGTGTGTGTGTGTGTGTGTGTGTGTGTGTGTGTGTGTGTGTGTGTGTGTGTGTGTGTGTGTGTATGTGCCACAGTTAGGTGAGCTGCACCATTAGCCCATTGATGAGGTTTCACTTTGCACACACACACACACACACATACACACACACACACACACACACACACACACACACACACACACACACACACACACACACACACAAACACACACACACACACACAGACACACACCCACCCCACCACGATCCTCTGAAGAATTCTCACTGATCACACTAAATGGAAAACTCCATTTAAAGATGGAAAAACATCGGCATCAGGGATACACTATGTTTATCACAGTGACCTGTTTGACCCGTGTGACCGCTGAGTCTTGAGTAGCCAAGAGTCTCTCTAGTGTCACACCACAGTGGTAAAAACATGATCATGCTAACAGGACCAATAACACAGTTTACACATGTGAACTAAATATACTTCTTGACACAGTAAGTGACAAACACGGCCTGATACTGCAGTTGACATGTGACAGTTCATCACGGGTTGGATAAAGGATATGTTGTGCTCTGAGGTCTGCTGACTTACACAACCATTAGTTAATACAGTGCGTAACAATACTGACTGCAGACTTGATGAATGTTGATTTTGCTCTTTGCACAGCTGAGCTCCCGTTTACAATTGTAAAGATGTATAGAAGACACAGAGACGGTTGATTTACCTAATAAGTGATAACTCAAAAAAGTGTGATGCATGCGGTTCAATTCTACAATTGATTGTTGGTCTGTTGTGTTTTAGGCATTCACATTTCCCGATCCAGTTTCCGTTCCAGGCATTTTAATCTCTCCCGTGGCGATTTATTGCCAAGAGTTCAACTGCATTTGGCTGTTTCTGTATTCCTCTAAAGTAGGCTTAGGTGATATGACAAAATTATTGTTTAACAAGTCTTCATGTGTCCACGATAACAGAACAATATTCAATGATGCAATACCTGTGATGAAGCGCCGCACCATCCCGGCTCCATGAACGAGGCAAGTGTCTGTGTGTCACAGGTCTGTAATAACAGTAGGACAGTCAAGTGTCTCTTATCTAAACTTAAAGTCAGTTGAACAGGTGAAGTGAAGATAACATTAGTAGTCAGTAGCTTTTCCAGTTACAAACCCGCTTGGTAGTGAACAACACCCTACAATCTGACAGATTTGGTGTTATAGTTATTAGGTCAGAATAGACCAGAGCTTATTTTGTTAAAAACAGTTTTGTGATGCTGTTTTACTTTACTACCATTGTTCTCTGTGAAGTTGCCTGGCAGTGATGTCCCCTACACATGATAAGCGGTAAAAACGCTTTACCCTAGCGGCTCCATTCATTTCCTATGGAAGATACAGTATCGCCCAATGTAGCGGCACCGCCCAAGATGGCGGCGGCGCACCCCTCAGATTTGCCTCTCTGCCGCTGGGCTCAAAGTTCCAATCAGTTGAACTTTGACCTTGTTGCCTCTGACCTTTCAAAAGCGCAACCAATGAGATAGAAGCTTTGAGTGTGACGTTTCCTAGGCAACCAGAGAGCGGCATTAAGTCGGTTAGAAAAACTTACTGTGTGTCTAAGTTTCCTGAACTATTTAACGTGACATTAAAGTCGTTTCACGATCTCCGAAGAAAACGTAATGCTTGGAGGTTTATAAGCATCAAACCAGGTTTGTGAAAAGGGAGTTCACAAGCTAACGGTTGTTACAATGCTAACCTTGATTTAGCCGTTTACTGGGTCTCTGCGCCGTACCTCGCGGCGAGCCCAGCGCAAAAAGCTTATCATGTGAAGGCCCCTTAATGCTAGCACACTCTAGCGGTCAAGGGCAGATGATGACATTTACGTCCTGTGGAACAAAGCGGACCCTTGCGGAGAGGCAGACACAGAAAGTACAGAGTGTGCTTAAGATGTGCTGACCGTAGCTAGCTAACACGATGCATGAAATTCCAGCAATAAACTTAAGTTAGGAGCAGTAATAATGCTTACCCAGACTACACAAAAATTAGTTAAGAAATTTCCTTTGACTGTCCCAAATCAGCAATGTTCAGTACAGATTAAGAGCTCTAAAGCCATGTCCACACACATAATGTTAGCATTTAAAAAAAACTGTTACGATAGCATGAAATTCCTGCTGTTCGTCTGCTACACAAGAAAGGAGCAAAGAAGTCTCTTCTATCTGGATATTACTACTATCAGTAGTAAAGCATTGATTACAGAGCTGGACAAACATTAGCAATAAACACATAGTAACAGTGCGAGCTATCCGCAAAGATGTGATTGTTAGATGCTAATAGCTAATTATGCCCTCAGATGAAATGCACTATAAACTACTTTCCTGGGATATTATGTGTGCTCTTTTAACATTATTGAGGATGATGTTTAATTTGCATTGCATTTGGTTGAATATTTGTTGCCGAAGTAACCGTACAAAGACACCCGAAAGGAAGTAATAGTGACAAAGAAGTTGTGTCCCGTTTCTTTATCCTGTGGATTTAATCAAAATCACTGCACTCAGCTGTGATCAAAGTTTACAATACTTCTTCCACTGTGAAAGTTTTCTTCATTTCTTTGTTCTCCTTCTGCTCATTTAGAGGTTTGCTGGCTGTTGAAATTATTTTCTCATCCTGACTTCCTCTCCCCTTCCCTAATTCTCTCGCTCTCGCCGTCTCTCTTCCTCTCCTCTTCTTGATGATTTCCTCTCTCACTCGATAATCCTGAATACCCTTTCTGAAAGGTTCTGGCCCTTTCCAACTGGCCCTCCCACCAGCGAAGAGCTTTGCCAGGATCCTCAAAGCCTCCCTTTCCAAACCTGACTCTGTCTCATAACTGCTGCATCTGCTCCCAGTCAGACCTCCTGGATCTCCTGGCAGCATGAATCAAAAGCCTCCCGTCTGTTTCTTTTTCTCTCCGAGCAGAGGAATTAAAAAAAAGTGTATAAAAGGAAGCTGGAGATACGTAAGTGATCTACAATAAAGCAAGTTTTCTCCAGGTGATTGTTTTACAGATTCTCTCATTTACTTGAACACATGGTTCCACTCAGAAGCTGCATTGTCAAAACAGTTCACACACATACTGTATCTACACTGAAAGTTTCTGGTCAAAATATGTTCAAAATGCTCACGCACAAACACCCACAAAACGTGCAACAAAAGCTGGGCATCAACCCCATATACAGGGGTTATAAGCCCCCCCGCTCCGGCCCTGGTTCGACGGCGACCTGCGGCCCTTTGCCATGTCGCTCCCACCTCTCTTTCCCAGTTCCTGTCAAAACTCCAGCTGTCCTATGCAAATGAAGGCATGAAAAACAAAAGACTTTATTCTTTCAATCAATCACTAAACAGTGAACAACAAAATACAGCTGAACAACATGAACCGGTTCAATCTTAGTTTGAGTATTATGTTTGTTGATACTGTACAGAGTTATAGTACGTGCCAAAAAAGTCAAGCAGTAGATAACAATAGAGAAAACAAACCCTGCTGCACTCTGCCCATGGACTTTTTATCCCTGTTAAATACTGTAAAAAAAAAAAAATTAACAGTAACAGTAAGCAACTCGACTAGACATTCATTGTGGTACAGCTTTGGTTCTGCACCACTTCTTCACCAAAGAACCAATAAAGAATTTCACCTAAATTAAAGAAAAGGCTACTCACAGACTGTTTCAACATAAAGTCTAGTTTCCGTCCTTTTAAAATGTAGAAATGCATTCATTCATTCATTCAGTCATCTTCAACCGCTTATCCCGGTGTCGGGGTCGCGGGGGGGCTGGAGCAAATCCCAGCTGACATCGGGCGTGAGGTGGGGTACACCCTGGACAGGACGCCAGTCTATCACAGGGCACATAGAGACGAACAGAGACAGACAACCATTCACACCTAAGGGCAATTTTGTAGAGTCATCAATGTATGAATACCGTAAATACAAGTAAACATATGAGCAACCAAAGACAACTTATGGATAGAAATATCTCCAAAACAAAATCAAGAGGTGAAATACTCACATTTAGTTCATTCATTCCTGACTGAAGACTTGTGAAAAGATGTTTCTCACAGGTGCATCAGAGATTGCTAACTGTTTTGAAAAACGTTGTGAAAAATATGTGGAACCAATGAAACAGTGTGAACGCATTAGCAAGAGAACACTTTTGCTGTGCTTAGAAAGTGGTGATGTGAATCACATGGATCCCAGATTCACGAGTATCTTAGCATTCGGGAAAAACTGTATTCAAGGTATAATAAAAACCTAGAGTACCTTTGTTCAGCAACTGAACAATTCCTGTGTGCATTGAAATGTCAAATGTACCCCAGTTCATCAACAAAAGGCTATTGGGAGCAGACATTTCCCTCGTTTATTTGGACGTTAAACCTGTCTCCAACCCAAACTTCACACCGGTTGTGCACCCTGATGTCGGGCGGGATCTCGATCAGCTCATATAGTCTCTCCAGAAGAAGCTCCAGGGTCGGCTTAGAAGCACAGTGAGAAGCCGCCCCTTTCAACAAGGACTCGGATTGATTGCCGTGTTATCGTATGACCAGCTGAAGCCAACGGAAAAGGGGAAAAAACACTCAAGTAAGAAATAACTGCTCTCTTCCAACAAGGGCCTTTTCCACAGTTGGACCATTTTACTTGGGTCTGAACCCAAAGTCATTTCAGGGTGCTTTTCACCCTCACAGGGTTGCACATATTGGTTTTCAGCATGACTTTTTTTTTGTTTGTTTCGTGTCACAATTTTTCATTTAATCTTTAAAAAGTCTCAAGTAGTCACAACAGAAAAGGGGTGGGAGTAGCTCAGAACTCGCTTGGGAACCGGAGGGTCTTCGGTTCAAGTCCCTGTAAACAAACCAAGTATGGAGTGTGAACTGGTAGTTGGAGAGGTTCGCATCCTAGGTGCTGCATAGGTATCCTTGAGCAAGGCACCAAACCCTCAACTGCTCGGGACTGCTTAGGATCGATAAAGTCCGACATATCCTTCTCCAACACTGTATATCTCTATATTTTCATTAGGGTTTCTTGGTTATTGTGTTTTATGTACGCCTGCTAGGGATACACTGAAAACCAATTTTTGTATCCCCTTAAGTAATGTCAAGTTAAAGTGTCTGCTCAAATGTTATATTTCAAGTGTTTCATTTGTTCTCTAATTTCCCCATTTTTAGTGAATTTATAGGAGTTTGGATTTCAAGTCTGCCAATGTACATTTAGTCATTCAGTTCAATTAATGTTGGAAGGTTTTGACTCATTCCGTCCCAACTCCTTTTGCATTTCAAAGGGAAACTTTATGCAAGTATCTGCTATAGCTCAGCCCCACTACAGTTTGCACATACATTTATTCATAAGAAGTCATTTAACCAGCCACAATATGGCACTGCATATGCACTGATAGAAAAACCAGTAGTCATTTTGAGTCATTGCTTGGCTTAGTTCTCAGGGACAAATGACACAGGAAATTAACACATCTGGGTCTCTGGCTCTGATCCCACTCCATCTGTGATGTGATGTGATTGCACCTTCTTTTTGAAAGTGGTAACATCAGGCAGAGAGCTGATCATGACGCAAAAGTCCCTGCCACATGACTCTATCCGAGCTGGGCACTGACTTGTTTAAACTTTGGACACATAGGCGTACAGGCAAACAGCAGAAATGGGTCAGCTCGGTGTAAAAATAACCTGATTCCAGCTTGCATGATACCACTGCGTAGAACAGATTGGATATTTACATAATAATCTTAGTCATGCAGTCAGTTTTAAACCAGCCTGAAACCAGATCCACTGTGCAGAAGCATGTTGAGAAAAATGTAGGTTAACAAAGTTGTGGTGTGCTTCACACACTTGTATGAACCCAAGAGCCATAACTTGATGGACTTAGCATGAGTTGGTTCGAGATCAAAAAGAAGATGTGTGAATGAGATGAAGCTGTTCGGATGCGAGGGTTGACAGCTGATTTGGCAGTAGATTAGACACTTGGGGAAGACAGTGGATTTTCTTCTGGCCTGTTGGTCACTTTGCAGATAAAAGCAAAAACCACAACAAGAGGAAACTTCACACTCGTTAATGTAACAGGACTGAATGAATAGCGATCTACCTCTGGGGCAACTTGCCAGTTAATCAAACTAGCTAGCTGAAAGGCAACCAGTGCGCTGCCTGCTCCGATATATGTTTTTTGGTCACACTTAGCATGTGAAATAATGCTACGTTTCGCTAGATGAGTTGTATTTTAATTCTGAGTGTGACTGAAGAGTGAATACCTGGACTCTCCTGAGTGCAGGCCCCATATAGTTTTGAAAATGTGTCTGAATTGTTGGCCCAGACTGGCCAGGTTCATGTAGTGTGACGCAGTGCATGACTTAGCAGACAGAGAGTTTTTTGTCAGTTTAGCTCAATGGAGGAGAAAGAAAATGTACAGAAACTACGGCCACTTTGGACAACAATGCCCACTTAGTATACTGACATTTGGCTGCTTCACTCTTAAGCTGCACGGGACAAATGTGAAACTAAGGATCAAAAACCATTATACTGTTGTTTCAAATTACTCACTCTAATAAGGGGCTCATAAAATAAGGAGTTCATACTTGTTCACAGTAGAGTGTGGTGACCTGAGCTCCAAGAGTCAAGCCGAGTTTAAAATATAGTGTAAAAATAAATAGAATTGATGGACCCACTGTGTTTACACAGCATATCGACTAAATCAGGAGGTAAATATTCATATAACACACACGCTTCAGCTTCAGCTTAATTAACTGAATTCAGGTGCGGGTCAAGCTCAGTTACAGTACTACTCCGGGCGCTGCCTGTTCCGATGGCCACAATTACAATAGAAGGCCATTTGAAAAATGCCATAATTTGAAATCGCTATTGACATATATTGATAGTATTAGCCAACATACAGTATTATACCGACGGCCACTTCAATGTAAAAAATAGTTATGCAGTACCTCACCATAGATCTGATAAGACTCCAAACTGTAAGCTTCAAAGTTAGGGCAATGGAATGTAATTCAATACACACACACACACACACACACACACACACACACACACACACACACACACACACAGAGAAATACATGGCTTGGGAAGATTTTCCCCAGTGATTGGTTGTGGTTACAGCGGCTCTGAAACCCAGCGTCTCCACTCTGCACCAAAAATGTTTCCACCCTTCCTGTACGGGGTAAACATTGGTACCATGCAGCCACCCGTTGGCCAAAAACCTGAAACTGATCCGCAGCGCGAAATCGGAAGTAGGTCGATTGGCGCTGTTGGCAAACTCTGTCTCTCTCAAACTCCCCCTCTCTCTCTGGCTCAGAGTGGTCAACAGTTTCTTTTTCAAAACTGTGCTTGTGGGAATAAGGCAGACTGATGCCATAACAGAGCTGTTAATAACTTCAGTGGGAGAAACTTGCAGGGGAAGTACAACACTAAAGAAGGTAGTGGCACTTCCCACCTCCTGGACTTTATGTCAAGATATCAAAAAATAATATAAATATGGTTTTGCGGTGAGTGTTTTTTTCCTATTACAGAGCATAATGAAAGCTTGAAGGAATAGGAGACATTATGGGTAATATTTGCTTTCTAGCTCAGAAAACGTGATATTTTAACAACATTTCAAATTAACCTTCAGTGCAATGATAAGGAAGAAATGGCAAAAAAAAGCTTAATTGCTTTTCCGATTCCGATTCTGACAGTGATGATTGCCGTTTATACAACTCCATATGATCCAGGAATCTTAGCAGCAGCGCTGGTGCATGTTATTTTGCATCGAGACTGAAATAAAAAGAGTATGAATTACCGCCACCAATACATTATTCATGGTTGGTGTATTTTTCCCACGAAATGTTGTCGTGAAGAAGCACAAAATGCTCTAGCACAGTGTGAGAGAGAGAGTGCTCTGTTTGCCAACTGATCTATAATTTACCAGTCAGGGTCTAATGATATCTGCACCATCTTTTCCAAATGTCTGTGTGTGTTTGTGTGATGAAGAAATAAGGAGTTGGCTGGGACCAAAGACTCAAAGGGAAACACACCGGCTTTGTGTGAGTAATATGACACAAGACTTTAGCCAATATCTTTAAATACGGCTGGCGTTAAGGTGGGAATACTCTCACTGATGGATCAACCATTGTGGCTGCCGTTCACAACCTGCCCTCCACCTCAACATGCTTCTGAATAAAAGAAGAATGGTGCAGCAGAAAGATGAGCAATGCACTTAGAACCCTACTTTGAGAAACTATGATTGATTATAGCTCCCTGAAGCGCTTCTCACACTGGCCCACTCTGTGCACTCAATTGGTTTTGGGCTCTGCAGTTTCACACAGGGACATTTTAAAGCAGACTGTAGCCTGGAGATGTGGGTTAGCCCAGACCTGTCACACTTAGCATATGAATTAATGTTACGTTTCGCTAGATGAGTTTTATTTTAATTCTGAGTGTGACTGCGGTAGGTGCAGCTGTTAGCCCAGATTAGCCTGCAGTCAGAATGGTTTGGAGAGTGAATACCTGGACTCTCCTGAGTGCAGGCCCCATATAGTTTTGAAAATGTGTCTGAATTGTTGGCCCAGACTGGGCAGGTTCATGTAGTGTGAGTGTGTTTAGCTCAATGGAGGAGAAAGAAAATGTACAGGAACTACGGCCTCTTTAGACAACAATGCCCACTTAGTATACTGACATTGGGCTGCTCCACTCTCAAGCTGCACTGGACAACTGTGAAACTAAGTCAAATTTAAAGTGACATTGAATCAGGATCACAAACCATTATACTGTTGTTTCAAATTACTCACTCTAATAAGGGGCTCATAAAATAAAGAGTTAATCCTTGTTCACAGTAGAGTGTGGTGACCCAACCCGAGCTCCAAGAGTCAAGCCAAGTTTAAAATATAGTGTAAAAATAAATAGAATGGATGGACCCACTGTGTTTAAACAACATATCGACTAAATCAGGAGGTAAATATTCATATAACACACACTCTTCAGCTTCAGCTTACATTAACCGCATCCGGTTTGGGTCCGGTTAGGACATAGACAATAGTCAGGTTAGGGTCGGGCTCAGTTGCTACTCTCTTGGGCTCGGGTCGGGTTCGGACAGAAATATGTTTCACCAAGCTTTAAGTTCAACATTCACTCTGTGTTTGATTATGGTTTGGTCTCCACCAACTATTGAGGTACTTATGTCTTCAATACCTTTGGCTGCTAAATGTGTGCCATTCTGTGCTAGGCAGGTAGCATACAATGGTTTGTCATTGCTTTTTCATCGAAAACAGCCGTCTGCATTACGTAATGACACTTAGAACAGTGAGAGTGAAATAAAACACTAAAGAGCCAGAAGACCAAAGCAATGACCTGAGGGATGCTAAAACACGAGCTGAGGGGAAATCAAGAGCTGGGTGATAATTCTCTATTGGTATGAGCCACCCCTATCACATAATAATGAATAATGTGGGTTAACCGCTGATAATAAGTATTTATACAGAGAATGCATGGTAACGTAATGATTTTGAAATTGAAGCCTACTCCAATTCTCACTGTAAGCAGCTCTAGATTAAAGTGTGCCACTCGTCTAAAATGTAAATCTAAAAAATGTAATGGGCTTAATTAGCCCTGGGACAAGAATAATCATGAGCTGAAATACATTGGAAAACCATTATCCTGCAGATGCTTCCCAGATGAATGATCCCATTAAAACAAAGGTGTTATGACATGAGAGGCCTTTAAAAATGTTAATTGTAAGCAAAAAGCCCTGGGCTTTCAAAGACAAAATTGCTCCAGCAGTTAAGAAACACTTCATGAGGAGGCAATGCTACAGATGTGCAGCTGATATAAAGAGGAAGACTTTACATCATGGGTGTCAAACTGATCCAGTAAAGGGCCGTGTGGCTGCAGGTTTTCATTCCAACCAAGCAGGAACACACCTGACTCGACTTATTCAATCACCTGAACTGTCTTCACACAGTTGATTTGTTGGATCAGGTGTGTTTTTGCTTGGTTGGACTGAAAACCTGCAGCCACACGGCCCTTTACTGGATCAGTTTGAAACACCTGCTTTACGTGATCATTTTTAGGGAAATGCTAATGAGCAGGGTGAATTGGGAACACTGGTGAGGAGTGTGTGTGTGTGTGTGTGTGTGTGTGTGTGTGTGTGTGTGTGTGTGTGTGTGTGTGTGTGTGTGTGTGTGTGTGTGTGTGTGTGTGTGTGTGTGTGTGTGCGTGGTGGGGGTGGGGGGCTACAGAGGGTTTGGTACTGTGTCTGAGTGTGACACAGAAACAAGAACATGCTCCTGACCGAGATCACTGCCAACTTTCCGATGAAGAAAGTGGAGAAGTAGGAACACTACTGGGAGCAGTAAGAGGAAAGGAGTGGGGGCTCCCTGCGCTTGTTAACACCAAATAATGCAATCCTAAAAATATATCTTTTACAGAGTGCACCTGCAGCTAAGACATTAAACAGTCTTGAGACTGCCAGAGTGAGACATCAGACAATCCACCACAGCTTGACTTTGACTGCGACAGTTTAGAGAAACTTTTACTTAGTAGTTCAGAAACCAATACCGGTATCTAAGATTCTTCCAATACTGTTTAAAATGCTGGCATTGGTAAGTAAGAGAGTCTATGCAACAATCCAAAACCACAGAATTTATAGCTGAAAAACATCTACTTTAGATTATTTATGTTCTTTTTCTGTTATGGCCGACTTTCAAACTAGATAATAAAAGACAGTTTTACATTGTATATTTATCGGTATGCGGTATTGGCGATGTTTGGGTACTGGAATCAGGGAAATAATAGTAATTATACCTACTAAATGTTAACATGTTAGCATTGTCATTATAGAGCATGCTAGCATGCTGATGTTAGCATTTAGCTCAAAGCACTGATGTGCCTTATACAGACAGAACTGCTGGTGTGGCTCTCGAATAAGTCTTGTTTTGATTGTGTCTTATTTAAATCATGAATATTTAATGTTACAGGAAAAGACTTAAGATTTGCAGGCACGTTTCTGGGGACTATGTGTCGGGTTATATCTCTCAGTCCACCATGTTGCCTATATCCAACAAACTTGTCAGATCCCCAACCATGGGAAATAAAGCTCTCTCATCATTTTAGCTTGTAAAGTACCTTGACATCCGCAACATTGCCCTACACCACCAGCCCCACCCTGAGATGATGTGGTCCATATGAAGAGGGCACAAATAGAATTACATCAGGCATCATGTTCTAAGGGATCAAGATTGTATTGGACGTGTGTGCGTGTGTGTGTGTGTGTGTGTGTGTGTGTGTGTGTGTGCGTGTGTGTGTGTGTGTGTGTGCAACCTGGCAGCACCACCTCCTAGACAATGTGTCATTTCCTGGCAGCCCCCCTACACACACACACACACACACACACACACACACACACACACACACACATGTGACTGCATCACAGGAAGTTCACCTGCTGCTTTTGACCCTGACTCATAAACCAAACTGCCAACTGGGGTGGAGAAGGATGTATAATGTGTGTGCTATGTGTGTGTGTGTGTGTGTTGCATCAGCATCGGATCCCTGCACAGAGAATGTAATAGGTCACATCCTCTGATATTTATTGTATGTTGGCCTTTTAGTATAAGTCAGATCTAGTTAGTGTGATCTTCCTCTGGTACATAAAGTACCACACAGTCTGACTCATTATGTGCTGCAGAATTAGAACATAGAGTTATTTGCTACAGAGGTGATCAACACTACACTCATAGGAAACTTTTAACGGTAACAGTTTGATCATATTAAACACATGCATCTGTGGATAGTTTGTAAGTTAGTTTTTTTTTACTTTAATTAGACAAAAATAACTTGAACCACGTGAGAATTCCCGACATAAGCCTAGTGTCTGGTCGATCTCAGTACATCATCCAAACGGATAATCATGCATATCAAGCTGATGTGTCCATCTTAAGTACTATGAGGCTTGTTTTTGTCTCACTAAAGCCTGTACTGATGAAAGTCCTAACTGTGACCGCACTGTTTTGGCCCCTATATTTAATATAGTTGTGACATCACAACCATATGGAAGTCCTGACAGCTCGTTTGGGGACACTTGAGCACAAGAGGAGGCAGCTTCAAACTATTTTTTTTATGTGTACGTAATATATTATTAACCTGACTCCGCCAGATGGATGGAGTCCCATAATTCTCAGTTGCTCTGCATATTCATCTGGGAACTCTCGTTTGGAGATCTTTTGGGAAGGGGCGAAAATACTGGTTGCTGATTGGATAAACCATCTGTCTATCACTAACATACGGGCCATTTAACCAATCAGATCAACAAAGCCTACCACGTGCTAACACTGTCGAGGCAAGGCTCATTACGTAAACAACATGTTGTAAAGGATATTTTCCATTTGTGTAATGCAAATTTTTGTGGATAAAGGCGCAATTTCAGGTGCACGGCCCATATTCCAACAGAAGGACCCAAGAGAAAAAAGCTTAAGCTAGTGGCTTGCTCGATAGCTACGCTCATCTCATCTGCGGAAGCCGCAATGTTGTTTACATTCAACAGTCACTTTCATGTTTCGTCACACTAAAATCAACTCAAAACCAACGTTCGCTTGGCAAACAGCCCCAAATTGTCTCCGTCGCATGCTACCAGACTGATCTGCGAGTAAAATACAATGGAGCCTGCAAGATCAGGATGGTCTCACAAGGCTAACATGTTATTGGGATGCATTTATGTCTAACGTTTCATGGATAAGCATACAATTCTAGGAGAAAGACAAACCAGCAAATACATACTGTAGATGTGGTATTGGCAGTTTAACTGTTACATCAATCTTATATAACTGGGATGTTGGTGGATTCCCAACATTGGTTATATTGAGGAGGTGAGACAGCAGCTGATTGTGCCAAACTGAACCAAGTGTTTACACACTGACAGTAAATCTCACAATGTACATTTTTCATTTATGTTTTTGGATTGGTTGATTGTTGACCCCCAGATGGGAGAGCACATTACTATCTTCCGTTTGCCTTGAGTGTGTAGTGGGGGTCAGCGTTGTCTTCTCCCCAAGGATGATGAGCGGACCCTGATGAACAGCTCATGGAACATCAAAATGCCACAGCAAATAAAAAGCAGCCCAAGGGAGCACTGCTGTTTGTATGCAGCATGGCAACAGCGCAGGTTCAAACAAATCTATCAAAAGTGTATTCATGATAAGATGATATATTCATTTGAAAAGTCAGGCTAGTCTGAACCAGACAGCAGAAGATATTTGCAAATATTACATTATCTATGTATTGAATATTTTGAAGCTAGAGGGAGTCCAGAAAATGAACAAACATACATAAGTTCAACCAATCAAAAAATAGGCGTCTGCATACAGATGGAAGCTCAAAGCTTGCACTGTTACATTTCTTCCTTACAAAAAGCCCAGATGAGAGATGGCAATATAATCTGTAGTAGTGTAGGAACTGAATATGCAGCCCCTTTCATTTTATTGAGCGTGTGAATGCTTTTGTGTGTGTTAACTTGATGGACTTTTGAGGCCAGCTCACTTCCTCATCATCATTAATCACATTATAAAAGAAAACAGTGACATTTGACAGTAAAAATTGCTCAATTACTTCCATTGTGTTGTGTAATGAATCCATTGTATGTTTTCTTCTACTAGTGGCCTGCTACTGAGCCCGACAGCTGCAGCTGCTATCTTACCATCAATGCCGCACATTGCTCTCTGCATTATTATCCATTTAACCCAGTATGGGCGTGCAGCACATGGGTGCTTGGAGCTTTATCTACAACAATGAGTGCTGTAACCAATGCCTAATAACCATCCAGGCGGCTCAGCCGCTCGTTTGGACAGCCAGGTGGAATTGGATTATCTGATTGGGTCGTTTACAATGTCTTTGGGAGGGTATTGAGCAGAGTGGCCAGCTGCAGGGTAGATGTTCCAAGTGGGAACAGAATAATCACTCTGCTGGCACATGGGTGCCAGTGTGGTCTGTTACTGGGAGGTTAGAGATATTCAAAACATGCAAATACAGTTTAAGACTTGATCTGGAGATGGTTGCTGAGATTTTCGATTAAAGGCGCTATTCACTAATCATGGAAAGTATAACCATGTATTTAGTATTTGCACAAAATCTATTCTTAGAATTTGGCATAGCCTACTTCAAAATAGTTGTCAAATAAACTTTACCCCCAACAAATAGTTTCAGATTTGGTTTGGCCCATTCTGGGTTGAATTCACTTTGCCCCAAAACTCCTTGTTTTCTGTGTGTGCCGTGTTACATCGATCACTTTGGGAATGTGTGTCTCTCTGTCGATCCCTCCATCCCTGACAGCCTCTTTAATTGAGATCATGCTATCATCTGCTTTCAGTGTTACTCACACTCAGAAATGGGACATGTCCCTCCCACTGCAATCTGTCTCTGTTACAGAGCTGACATTGGGGAGGGACTCCAGTCACTTTGCACACTTCATTTTCTCTCTCTCTTTCTCTCTACCTCTCTCCACCCACTCGTCATTTGGTGCCCAGATGGAGCCGTTGCAGGCGAAGGAAGCTTCAGTTGAAAATGTTCTGCAGTTCAGAGAGAGGAAAAGCATATCAATGAGCAGCTTTGGATGTAATCTGTGTCAAATAGAGTAAGCAGATAGGCACATAACCGTAAAGAGTTGCTTTAACCACAAATCAAAATCAAAGAAAAACCTATACTGGTATTGAAAGTAAAACATGGTTTCTTGTACTGAAAATATATTTATAGACATTTATTATACAAACGTCACCTTCAATATTTGTTTTACAACAAAAACGTAATAATATTCCCAACAGTCTCAGCTGTACTTAGTTTAATGCTAGTTAGCAAATGTTAGCATGCTAACAAGCTAAACGAAGATGGCTAACAGACACAAACATACCTGTTAAATATCACATGTTAGCATTAAACCATGTTAGCATTGCCACTTTGACCAGGTTAGTTAAGCAATAGCTCATGCAAAACCATAGTATGTTGCAAATATATTACAGCTAAGGGGTATTGTTTGGTCCAATAAGAAGTGGAGGCCATCAAGTATGGCAATATGAAAGTCAGACATATTTTAAAATAATGAAATGGATTTTTATGAATAAATAATACAATAAATTAGGCCTACCTGAGCTCACTGCTTGCACATACCAAGGCGGTTGCTATGGAACGTAGCGGACACTAGCAGCAACATGCATCAAAGACACACGATAACACAAACAAACTAACCAATTGTGGCAGCTGTAGAACAGAAACACCAGTTTTCTGTGAAGTATAGTTACTGTCTTTGTCAAAGAAGTCAGGTGGCTTTGAAGAGAGCATAGATAACGGCTTTAGTTACCTGTCAGAAAAGAATAATTGTAACCTGACTCTCGCTAGATGAATTTCGTTCCGCCTTGCTTCACTCATACATACAAATCCTGGATAAACCACTTGTCTGTCATCTTTATTGATGTGCTACTTCAACCACTCACATCGAAACCAACCCCTGACGCTGATGAGAGCGACGCAGGGAAAAGCCAAACCCGGTCGGGAGAAGGGGGAAAACCTCATTTCCAACAACAAAAGCCGTTTTCTGTTTTCAGTGAGTGCTGAAGGTCACATGCCATCATGACCACATCATCTGCAAAGAGCAGAGACGAGACTACGCCTCGATATCCTGTCCATGAAAATCAAAAACAGGATTGGTGACAAAAGCGCACCCTTGGCGGTAGCCAACCCCAACCGGGAACAAATCTGATTTACTGCAGAGGATCCAGACACAGCTCTCGCTTTGAGTGTACAAAGATTGAATGGCCCACAGAAGTGACACCCTCACCCCATACTCCCGCAGTACCTCCCACAGTACCTCCCGGGGGACCCAGTCATATGCCTTCTCCAGATCCACAAAGCACCGGTTTTAACCTTATTCCATGTTACTTTATAATCAGGGTTTAAAACCCTGGGACATGTAGACCTACATGTCATCATTTTTCTTTGTATTAATACTTAATGCTAAAACATGTTGTCTTCTGAGCTGTAGAGAACATAGTCCTTAACGAGGCATGGAAGAACTTGCAAATAAAGAAAAGAAAATAAGCTACTCGGCATATCAGCGGCCTCAGTCAACGTGGCCATAATGCACCTTAAAGCTGGTTTCCACCAGACATAAAATGCAAGAGGTCAGTTCATTACTAGCAGTCAGACATTGGCCCCCACAAAGTACGCTTGGCTTTGAAGCCAACATGATGCTATTGGGCCTAAAAATACCTTTTCCCCTATTTACCTCCATGGGGATTTGTGTGGTGACATGAAAGCCCACAATTCTTGTGTAATATCGTGAGCATCCAGCTGCCGTGCAAGGTAAGCTGTATGGGCCCCATAATGTGGAAGCAGTGCCAATCATCTGGACTTTTCTGGCTTTATGCGTGACTGAGAAACTTTTTAGATGCCAGAGAGTGATAGGTGGATGGCAAGGTAGGGAAAAGAACCGGTCAGATTTAATAACAGAATGTATATTAATATTCTGCTTAATGTTTTGCGCTTTCAAAATGATACTATGACTTAAAACGCAAGATAGTTCCAAGCTTTGGTACAAAGCAATGTTGAAACCAGAACCCCCGATATTATGAATCCCAATTTAACCCCTGTGTATAATACATACTAAATAAGCATAAGGTGTCATTCATTTACATTTCTTTCACTTACATTACTCACTCCACAGAGCAGCATTGTTACAGTTACAATGAACGTCTGTGCACTGCGATTTAATCATCTAGTTTAGATGTGATGACTAAATGTTTCACTGCTTGTTCAAACAAGCTTCTAGGTGAATTTGTAAAGTGTGAATGCATGACTGTAATATTTGCAATTCATATTGAACTCTTTCAGAATATGAACACTATGTATTCTGGCAGAGGATATTTATAGCGCCAGAAAAACAGTATATGAAGCCTTCTGTGCAGAATTACCCCCAAAGACTTCCATCTCATTTATAATCTTATTGAATAAAAGTTTTGTATTGCATTCAATTGTGATTTGATATGAAAGTCTAACAACAGCGAGTACCCAGCCATGCAGGTCCTGTGCAGTTCTGTTGGTAAAGCTTGTTATTGTAAAAGCCTGCGCGGTTTACTCACCACAGGAGACAACCATGCTGAAAATGCATGTTTTCCTTTGAACGAGGGCACCTGGCTCAGCAACACCACACACACATGTACTGTGTGATCCTGTAGAGGAGGTCGCTCCTCTACAGAAATGTGCTTCAGGATGTTTTTCAAAAATGAAAATAGAGGCTGGCAAAGGAGTCCCATCAGGTCGGAACTGGGGAGCTTGGATTGGATTGCAGGTCATTTTCAAAACATATCCTCCCTCACATTCTGTACAGGCATCAGCTGCGCTCACCAGGTTCTCAGAGAAAAAAGGTGTTGTACTTTACAATGCAGCTTTGTCTTCTCACTCAACCGCATGCAAGCTTAAATAAAGGCCAAACATGCGGCCATGGAGGAATAGTGCTTTCTCAACTCTTGGGTACATGGAAAAGTTGCCTAAGGGCTTCCTGAATATTTATCATGTATTCTTTATGCAAAAAATAGTTATATTTCAGTGAAAGACTCTCGAGCATTGTACTCATCACATGCACAATATGCAGTGCAGTATGTGAAAAACAATACTGGCCAAATGCAATGGCTACTAAGCCATGTAAATTAATGTGATGGCAAGTCTGTTACTTACTATGCTGAAGGTTTTCCTACACCCACTGACCCTATTCACTGTAATCAAACTTAAATGCATATACACACACAGTGATGCATAAAAGACCACTGAAACCAAAATATATGGACTTGTTAAGTTGCACAACCTAACCCAACCTTGATGTATAATTTATTATGAATAGGTCCTGTATTATTACCTTGTTTAGTGTTTTTTAAATGTATTTCATTATTTTTATTTTATTCTACTTGTCTTTGCATTGCATGTAAAGCCCAGACTGTGCAGAACATGAAAATGTTTTTATTTAAAAAACAAACAAAAAAAACCTGATGAACATCCTAGCCTCTATTGCTGCCACAAGAAAGTTTTATAAAACGTTGAGGGTAAACGAAACACAAGCACTTTACTGCCCAGGAGTTTGGACAACAGCTGATGGATTCCTTCACTAAAGAGATATTTTACCCATTTTAATCCAGGTCTGTGTTATTAAAATGTGGGCATTGCAATCAGATGAATATTAGAGGTGTGCCGAAAGCCGCCGCATGATACAAAACTCATCGTCACACAAACGGGCCATTTAAGTGACACTCCCTTTGGCAATTCCCCGGAGCTGCCTGAGGTGATGTGAATGCAACCTAGTAACTAACTAGCTGGACATGCTAATATTTGCAGCCTACAACAAATGTTAGCAAAAAATAAAATAAGCAATTTAATCAATTTCTTGCACTGGTGATTTTGTATTTTTGGTTTTTCGAAAGGGTTAAATCTTTGTACTGGCAATCCAAAGTCACCAGTCTTGACAACAAAGAACATCACAAATCAGCTTTAAATCAACAAAAACACCACCAATTTGGAAGCAGGCCCAGTCAGCAAATCAGCTGGAAACAGAACAAAATAAAGACTTATGTAGACAATGCTCCCCGGGACGTTTAGACGTTAGGCGTTTCATGATTTTTATAAACCCCTCTTCACCTCCAAATGAAGTCACGACTCAACAGAAGATTTAATGACATACTTGGACAGGGGCTCCCAGCCTGCTGTGTCAGAATATGAACACCGGTTCCACCAAATGTTCCTTTTACCAAGGAGAAATTTGTGAGGCCATTCAGTTAATGCCCTCTGGCAAAGCACCTGTTTTAAACGGTTTCCCATTAAAAATGTATAAAAGTCTTGGCCTGAATTAGTCCCCGTTTTAATGCCTGTCATCAACACAAATGTCCTCTATATAACAATTCCCAAAATGATAGATCATTCTGGCCATTTAGTATACTGTATGAATACTTAAGATAGTGGCAAAAACATTAAAAAAACAACAACACACAAACCCCCCGAGAGAGCAATAATATAAGAAAATGTGGCAGGGGGCAGAGAGTCAGTAAGGGGCGGTGCCTACATCAGTTAGATACAGGGCTACCTGCAGGAGCAACACAGGTAGCGCTGTTGGTTTCAGCGTGAGGCAGGTTCACACCTCATTTCATGCCTAGTGCAGGAACAAAGGGTAGGCTGAGACACTTCTGCGTCATGTGTTATGTTTTTGAATGAGTGAGTAACAATGATTGTTCGTGTATTTCAGAACAACCCTTTCCCAACGGGTTTGAAGGTGGTACTCGTAAAAATAGACCGACGTACCAGGTATCTTAAAGATCATTTGTTTTTTTAACATTTAAGCAGTATGTCTTTTAATGTTAGAACAATGATGTGTTTTTGTAAGATCGTTATTATGTGTTTCCCTGCAGAGCACCAACGACCCATTAGCTGCTCTTGCGGTGGAACTATTTTGGTGGTTTTTTGATCACTTTGGGTTTCTTTTTATCGTCTCATGAGCGGGTTTATTTTCATTTGTTTGTTTTTGTTCTGTTTAGTTCAGCTCATTTCCCCAGCCAGTCAGTACGTTAACTCTCATCCCTGTGTGTGTTTCCCTGGGTGTGTTGATTCCTTAGTGTGCAGAGCTTTGTTGTATTGCAGTGAGCACAGATGTAACTCAACCACCGTGCTGTAGAAAAAGCTGGGATGCTGCAGGTTCAGGTTGTGAGTAGTTTATAAACTGTTCATCTTAACTGTACTAAACTATTTAAACTTTAACCCTTTAAGAGTCTGCTTTGCTAGTGCCCTTTTCAGGGGTGTCACAAAAAGTAAATATTTCCGGCATTTAAGACTTTCAACAGTGGTCTTTTACAAGTTTCTCTGAATCAGTCTTCTTGTTTCAGCTGCCCTGGTACATAGGCTCAAGATTCAACAGCAATACAAGGAGAAAGTCCATCTTATGAAAGGGTATAACATTCAAACTCAAGACACTCAGCCAATCCTGTTTCCAGTATTACAGTTTTTGCTAAAATAAACTAAACAGCTGTTAGCTCTAGCTTCATATTTACCAGACATACATTTGATGGCATCTATGTATATACAGTATATGTGGGTTTTGTTGATTTGACAAAGCAGCTATTTAAATGTTAACCTAATCTAAAAGGGAATGTCCGTCTCTTGTCCTATTAAAACAGCAGAAATACTACACCTGAATGAAAAAAGACAGATTCAAGTTAGCCAGTTACGTAGCTCATTGACAACATAACCAGTTACCGAATGAAAAAATAACATTTACCACAAATGATTATGAACAGTTTTGGGTTTAGAGCTCAATGGCTCAAAGAAATAATCTTATCTGGTATAAAAAGTTAGTTTTTCAAAATCCATGTGTTCACTTTCCTCACATCTGCTTCTCTCGCGCACAAATTCGCATAAGTTGAACTGCCATCAAGATTTCTCTCACTGACACAGCCGAACAACATGCTGCATGGCCAAAAGCCGCTGACGAGGGCCGACAGTCTGGGACACACAGCATCCTCCCAACTTTGACCAACGGTCAACTGTTGGTTTGGTGTGTCCCTACATGTAGGTTTTTGAGACTTTACCAAACTTTCAAAGAGGATGATTGTGAATGAGCTTCATATTTTCAAGAGCTCTTCCAACAGAATCGCAAGTTAGACATAAGATCAAATAAACCAGCACACAGCTTTCCAGTAGCCAACAATGGTTGTTTCTTGGCTTGTAGTTGGAAGATATTGTATGATTAAAGCTGAAGGTCTTCCAAAGTTTATTTTCTGACAAATATGAAAAGGATCATAAAACAACAGGTTGCTCTCCCATTATTTTCTTTATCTCTCCTTGAGGCAAACTGGCTGAAGTTCGCTCTGAACCTACTGAAACCTTGCATTGTTGCTATCACTGCTGCTAGTGCGGTATTGAATTGGGGAAACTTTTTCCATGACAGTGCACCTATGAGAGCAATAATAATAAACCTAATCTTAATACGCAAAGAAGGAGTTCTGAAGGCACCACTAAAATAAGACATTAACCCCCCATTGTTTGTATTGCATGCTGCAGGCAGGAGCCATGAAAGTGGCTCTAGGAACAGAAAAACACCTAATCAACATCGATAAAAACACTTAAAAAAACACTGCTGCTTGTGTAGCACTGTCAGTTATGAGGGAACAGATTTTATGGAGTCAGAGTATACTGTGGCATAAAACTCTATGATAGCCTTAGGGGAGTGTCTTTATGTCCAAAGTGTGAAACCTTGAGAAATTGGACGCACTGCGGGGGTTATGGGTGTTATCAACCCCTGACACTCCGCTGGAGATTGTCAGAATGAGTTCCATCTCCCTCCACTCCTGCGAGACCTGCAGTACTGTATATTTTCATCTGTGTCATGGTGCACTTATAGGAGAAAATAACTGAACAGAATGTGATTCAAGTTCATGGCAATGACCTGGCAGGAAATGCTACTCTGCGTCTCAGAGGGAGGTCAACAGAGACAGTTTACAATTTAGCACGATAACTGTGCTTTGGCTGTAAGTTTTAGAATTTCTTTCGCTGAGAGGTCTTGTACGCTCTAGCTGTATCAATATTCCACTACAAACTCTGCTCCTAACAATCCTTTGTGTCTCAAGGTTGGTTTGTCAAGGGCAAGTAAGCTATAAATCTAAGCGGGAGGGTTGGAAGGCAGTGTATGGCCTGTCAACAGCCTTTGACTTATATCTGACATACCCCTGATGAGCTTTCCATTGACCTGTCATCACCATCTCATCTAATGCTCCTAGCTCTTACCCTTTCTCTTTTTCTGGCTTCCTTTTCATGGTTGAAAAAAAGCATTTCAAATCTCCAGCCCCCGCTTAACATCTAACTCTAACTCACCATAAACCCAATGTGAATCTGAGCACATGTCCATCATTATGACAGTCCAGTGATCAATGACGACTTCACCAAGCAACAGTCTCATTAGGCCAACCAAGGGGTTGACGCGTTCATATATGCGTATCCTTGCTTATAACTGCAGACTCACTAGGTTAATTGTGCCCCTCAAGGGTATCACTGCCATCGAGCAAGCTTAGTCGTCATATGATTGGTTCAATGAGACACTGAAGAATGCCATTTATTCAGAGGCCCCTTGGGGTGAACAGGAGGACATGTGAGGACATTAGGCTATAGATCAATTTAAAAGTCACACAAGAGAGCTGTATTTGCTGCAACATGGCAATAGCTCTTTGTAGAAGCAGCCTTGGAAAAACTGGAACGTCCATGTTAGCCATGTGCAACAAGGTGATATGATGGTGTTTACCAGCAGTCTTGGTACCAGATTTTGATTTAGCTGTGGTCAGTGAAATTTTTGTATTGTGTTCACCAAAATACTCTCCTGGGTTTAGCTTGAGACTAATCCCATGTGATGTTTGTTACTCCGTGATTTGGTCATAAAGAGTTCCGAATGCAAACCCAACACACAGACGGCAGCTGTGAGATCGTAAAAACTACCTTTGAAGAGACATGCTAAATAACATGTAATAACCCATAACAAAGAAATGGACAGAGTGCTGAGGATAGGGTTAGCTTGAAAGGGCAGTTAGCTCAAACATTGGATAACATTAACGCGGTAATATTAGCAAACATCTGGGGAAAGTCGCCACTACCAAAGGACTTTATGAAAGATAACCAACAGACAGTACTCCTATAGTCAAAAACCCCATTTTTGTGATTTGTCCCGGCTGTTTTGCTGCTGTTTCTTTTCCAGTTTTAAGGGAGATTGTTTCAATGCGTCTAGTCCATAAATATTTGACTGTTTTCCTACTCTGACCCTATGATGTTAGCTTACAACACTGTCAGAGACTTAACGTTACTGAAAAGCAAAATGCTGTTATTTTCGAGCTGTGGACTGTGATTAACTCATCATATTACTCCATTAATTACTCAGCACATTTACTCTCATTCCTTCCCTTGGAGTCACAAACTTATGATCAATTAGCATGGTTGCATAAAAAGCCATTTGGTATAGAGTAGTTGGATGTGTCAAAACATCCTGCCTCTTATCTCACCAGTTACAAAATGTTCTTTTCCCTTCACAGTCTTAAAGGTTTTTGCTTTATCCATCTGGTGCTGCAGTCTGGGCCCAAATGGCTGATGAAGAGATACTTTATGTGCACTTTACACTCTGGACAGAAAGAAAGAGATGAAGAGTCATACATAAGACAAGGTGGGTGGGTGAACTATGTTCTCTACTGAGTGATCATCATAGAGCATCACAACCTGTCCATCATCATCGAAAGATATTAAAAACACAACATTTCCCCCCAAAATGTTTAAATTTGTAAGTTATGTATTTATACCTGGTCACTGGCGTGGTATGCACAACATGTGTGTTTGATTTTATCAGCTACAAGCCTGTTTTCAGGAAATGTCTGCCTTTTTTTTTTCATTCTTGGCATATATAGAGCTGTTTAATGGGGTTTGCCTTTCAGCTGCTTTCTATATGCTTTACCACAAAAATGCATTTGTACTTTGGATCAGCCAGCACATTCTGAACACTGAGCTTCCACGGATCCTTTCAATCAACGTCTGCTCAGCCAAATATGTTAACACAATATGTTTAGGTTTTCAAATTCTATATATGCGGGGCCTTTGCTGGGTTTTACGAATACTTTCATGAGTTCTTTGTGCAACATTTTTGGATATGAGGGGATTTTTTTAGTGATTGTGTCCATTCTTTATTATTATTTAATGCAATATTTGTATTGGGGCGTATTAGAAATTGTTTTGAATATTACTTCAATTCAGATACAAAGGCAGTGAACCAGCTGGAGGCCAACATCACCTGTTAACTGTCTCATCTGTGATTTTAACATTAATTACTGTGTGAAGTGCGGAGTAATGAACGAGTAAAGTAATAATGAGTAACAGCAATGAGTGTTTGGGAGCTGACGATGACTCAGCAGGCTTTGAAATGAAAACTGAATGCTGCTATTCAAGTTTTTCATTTTTATTTAATTTTTAGAAATTTAGAAAAAAACAATCACGCTGGAATAATATTATTATCATTTCAGGCTTTGAAACAAAAACATGACCATTTCAAAAGGGTATGATGACTTTCTATAGGCTCGTTCATGCTAACTTAATAGCACAATAGATCTTTTCCAATGTTTAACGTCGTAATAAAAGGGACAGGTGTTTGAAATCACACATTTTCTCTTCATGTTCTTTTCAAGAAAAATGAATTGAAGCCAGGTCATTGCATATTAATCATGCAGAAACTTGAAAAACATTTTTAACGCAGAAGTGCCAACATTGTACTTTGCCCAAATTTGCAACAACAATAAACATGTTTACAGCCTGGTACAAACAACAGTATTGGTCTCTATAGCCAACTCCACTATTGTACGGGTGGTACATTTTTATATAACTCACCTTTTTAAATTAAATTAAGGCTTAAAGTTATGCATTATCAAGGGCTACACCGCTTTGAATGATGAACATAGACCGTAGCTCCAACTACCCTTCACCGCCATGATCCGAACGGATTCACCGATACTGAGCTTGAACAATGGCTCTTCGGAAAACTACAGGTAATGTCCCGGAGACTACATCCATTTTTTTTATTCAGTCTGTGGTATTAATGCAATTTATTAGATCCGCTTAGCCAGTTGAGGTTGGATTTTGAATACCTTTTTGTGCAGTAGTAGTAAGGAACTGGCTAAGCAGTCGTGGATAATGTAAGTTTGTGGCACCTCGCTCCAGTGAGTTGTAAAAATAGCATTGAAGTTGCTGGAGTAGCCTTGAAAGAGTAGTTAAATGTTCAAGATTCTGTCTGCAGCACGTGTTCTATACAAGCAGGTCCTTGTGATTTTCTACTTAGACGTCCAGTGTGCTTTAGTCTGTGGAACATTTCTGGCTTCCTAAGCTGAACTAAACGCTAATAGCCCCAGCAGGTTAAACAAGGCCATTATATGACAACTCTCTCCAGTCCAAATCTTTTTGTATGAAAGGCAAACTTCAATAAAGAACACAGAAAATCAGGCATTTCAGCTTGACGGGGCCTCTTTGAGCAGGTGTTTCAGCTTAAACTCTGCAGACATGAACAATGCCGATGATGTTTAACACAGACGCAGAGGATCTCTCTCCCAGAATGGTATTTCCTCTTTTCTTTAAAGCTGGAAGCAATTTCAGCCAAGTGGGTTCGCCAACTCTTTCTCCCCACACTCTGTTCATATCCTATATCACACAACCTTTGTCCTGTGCAAACACAAACTAAGCATATTTACATTACAGAAACCTTTTTTTTACACACACACACACACACACACACACACACACACACACACACACACATACACAAACACACACACACACCACATCAATATGTGGGCATGCAAAAAAAAAATGTAGTACATACATTGTTTTCCATTCTCTCTCTACTTCTGTAACCTGACTCCGCCAGATGGATTGATTCGTAGAATTCACATTTGCTCTGCATATCCATCTGGGAACTCTCAGTTGGAGATCTTTTGGGAAGAGGCGGAAATACTGGTTGCTGATTAGATAAATCGCTATGTCGGTGATAGACAGGCCGAATCAACCAATCAGATCAACAAAGCGTATGACGTACTAACAAAGCGTCAAGGCAAAGTACACAGCATGTCGGTAAAGGATATTTTCCGTTTGTGTAACGTGAATTTACGGATGAAAGGCCCAATTAAAGTGCCCGGTCCATATTCCAACAGAACTATCCAAGTGAAAAAAAGCGTTAACACGCAGCATGCTCGATAGCTGTGCTCATCTCATGTGCGGAAGCTGCCATGTTGTTTACACTGAACAGTCGCTCCTCACTGCGTCACACTTCTGCCTCAAAACCCACACTGATTGGTTCGGTCGCTTGGGCAAACTTCTCCAAATTTTCTCTGCCGCAAGTTACCAGACTGATCTGAGAGTAAAATACAATGGAGCTACTGCTACTCCAGGCTACTGCTACTGTAGCATATTCCCAGAATCTCACCTTTCACATTCACACACTGTCTCCACTCTGAGCCTGTTTAAGGTCTCCAGACTGAAGTGTTCCCATTTGATGTGTCTGATGTGTCTCTTTTTTACTTCTCTGGGGCTTCTGGAGACAGAAAGCAGGATAGAGGCGGATCAAGGATCAAAGAGAGTGAAGTGAGTGAGATCAGTTCAGGGATCTGAGATGAACTCCTGTCAGCTACAGTTTAAGATGATCCGCTTGTACTGTTTTCATTTAAATTATGCAAAGTCAAACAATACCACCCTTACTTACTTAAGGCTGATGCTTTAAACAGCATACATGAAGCTTGTTTGACAGTGGTACTTTTGATCTGATCAGATCTGTCAGTGTGTCGGTCAGATTACGATGAGTTTTGCTAAAAACATTCATAGGTCCAAAAGGATGTTTCCTGATTTTGGGTATGTTTATCTTGTGTGACCATTAGGTTAAATTTCCACTTGACCAACAAGGTCATTATAGGTTTTCTCAAACATTCAAGGTCATATTCCTGTGAAATTAGCTGTAGATATTCATGTTCACCTGAAGATAAATCATTATACTTTTAGTTTAGGAATGGCCATGTTGATTGGTGGCCTATCACTTTGGGCCAGGCTGAAATATCTCAACTGTCGGATGGATTGCAATTTTTTTTAAAGGGTACACAAATTCATGTCCCCCCCAGGATGAATTGTAACAACGTTGGTAATCTGGTAACTTTTCATATAGCATCACCATCAAGTTGAATTTGGTCAATGACTAAATACCTGCAAAATAAATCACACCAGCCTCAATTTTTCCGTTGTATTTCGTGCTAATTAGCAAATGTTAGCATGATAACATGCTACACTGAGATACTGAACATGGCAAACATTATACCTGCTAAACATCAGTATGTTAGCATTGTTATCATGTGAATATGTTAATATGTTAATATGTTTCTGCCTTACTGGTTTAGCTCAAAGCACTGGTATACAACCAATATTTATACTCCTCTGAGGATGAACCATTTCCCTTCTGGACATAAATCTCTGCCAGATTTTCAATTGAACCTATCTGGTTTATTGTAGTGGAGCTTTAAGATGTGAGTGTTGTTATTTATATGGCTGATATAGAGAGTTAGCTACCCAAAGCTCATTGACACCATCTATTGCTGTAAAAACGTCACTTAGTCATGAGCTAACTTTATATCATCAGTATGTTTATGGAAACTCACAGTACTTTATAGCTACACTACATCTGTCATTGTGTCTTAACTGCTGTATCCCTGCTCTGGGCTTCCAACCTGACCTTGTAAATTATAATGAACTTGCGCTTTAACACTTTCAGAACAGACTTCTTGAAGACAAATCTCTGAACATGTCCACCAATTGTCTGTGCACACATTTTAGCTACATGCTATGGGTAATAGATGCATCTGAAAAAGTATTGCTGTGATTAAGATGTAGCGGCATTTGTTCGATTATGAGGAAACTGAACTGCATAATGAGATTTGTTTACAAATTTGGACAGCTGTGACAAAACAGGTTTTAGTCCTAGAAAAAAAGATGACGTACTTTTTATTTCCTGTTTTCCTGTGGTAACGAGATAATTTTGATCCATTTTCTCGTGGTAACAAGAAGATTTCCCTCCGTTTTCCTGAGAGAACGAGATCATTTATTTGAGAGATAATGAGTGAAACGTGTAGACCTGAGATTTCCATCACAACTGACATGTCATGCCTCGTAAAGACTTCTCATATCTTGCAGAACACTATTGACAACACTGACTGATGACTTCTGTTGGTTATTTACTGTTATGAAATTAAACTGTAATCTGTATATTTATGTGCACATTGTAAAACTCCTCCCTGTACTGGTATTTATGTTGTTGTGATATAATATTGTTGACAATAAAGTTTGTTTTAAAAAAAAAGGTTAAAAACTATAGTTAGTGAGGACATCAGGCTCACTCACGCCTCCGGTAAAGCTGAGGCCTTACTAACCGCCTTCGATGACGCACACTAATGTGAACATTATCTGTAATACAATAAAGCAGCTATATTCTCCTGCTCCTCTGACATTGCTACACTGATTCTCCAGATCTCAAATGAATTATCTCGTTATCAAAAGAAAACGGAGGAAAGTTATCTCCTCATCACGGGAAAATGGAGGTATTATCTCGTTATCACAGGAAAACAGAGGAAATACATTTATGTAATGTATGATCTTTTAGGGTTTCCGTAGAAAAAAGCACCAGATTGAAAATACTGAGAGCATATTCATAATACTTTGCCCAGGCTGAGTCCTTCTGATTTTAAATAGTGTTTTAAATTAGCACTCATCTGCTAAAACATCAGTCTCTTGATGTAAACGTATCCTGAGTAGAACATTAGCATTCTATGTGGTCTAGTGTTCATGGGACCAGTCTGCTTCTTTTATCAGTCATCAGGCTGCTGTGAATCACTGCTGGCAGGGACTCAACCTGAATATTTCATAACTACATTTTGTTTCATTGATTTCTGGCGAAATGCTGTTAGCCCAGTTACTGCAGGAGCCTGGCCCCTCAGTCTATGCACAGAGGAGGGTTGTGTGTGGGAATGTGTCTGTACACTCAATATTAGGATGGAGCACGTTATTAGTCTAGCCTTTTTTCTCCATTTCAGTTCGGATTAACAAAACAAACTAACAAGATACACCATGTTTATTTTACTTTGACTGTCGGGCTTGCTGTTTCCCCATGTGTCCGGCCATCCATTATGCTAAGCTAAGCTACTTGCCTGTTGGCTTTAGCTCCATACTTAGCAGACAAACATGAGTGGTAACTGTCCCTTCATCTAACTCTCTACAAGGCAGCAAACAAGTATTTTACCAAAACGTCAAACTCTTCTGTTGAGTGTGTCATTATATAACGCACCCCTAATGAGACCACTGATAGAAGCATGTAATATTAGCTTTCATGGGAGTAGCACAACACCCCCTCACATGCGCACACAAACACAGGCATATCAATCCCATGAAGGACATATGTTTGCACATGTATATTTACTAATGTTAGCAAATATGCACGTCCCTCCACATGCCCGCACTTGCACATACTCCCTTGTCAGTTTGAAAGTATCCATGTGTCAGTCCATCCTTAAAACCCTCCTCACAGGGCAGAATCGTGGCTATGGGAGAAACTGGAGGGGCCACAGGGGTCCCCGTGTTTATTTAAGTTGAAACCGTTGACCAGTTTACATTCCTGCCTTCGCCGGGGCTGAATGGACAAGCAGGACTGATTTATTTGTAAAACCAGAGCTGAGTTTGGCTGTAGGACCTTTATGGATGTAGAGACTGAAACATCATCATATAGTGCGCTTTATTCGGTCTCAGCTGGAAAAAATAACATTACAGTAACTTACAGTAAGGTGATTCTTAATGGAGGTGGATGTGTGTTAGTTACTTACAAGCAGAGTTGGATATATGCCCCCTACGCTTACTGCGACCTAGAAAATCAAGCGTGTATGTGATTTAGGTCTGGCAGATGAACATTTTTTTAGCCAAGGACAAGAAAGAGGTGCAGCTCAGGGAGAAGTTTTCATTTTAAAGGAAAAAAAACATTTTCAGTATAGGGTAAAGTTTTATCTAGTGTAGACGTTTCTCAGGCCAATATGGGTTTAGAAGCATATTCCACGGAGCACTCCCACTGTGCTGCTGATTGAATGGTTGTATTGATAAAAAAAAGTCTGTGTGTGTGTGTGTGCGTGCGTGTGTGTGTGTGTTGGATTTGATCACACTCGGACCTACGGGAAAGCATCGAGTCTGACGGAAAATGTATTACATTGAGAAGTAGAAATGGGAGTTTAGACCCTCCAGGGATCTCTGGCTGCCCGACTGTCCCCCTGATCAGACTTTAAATATTTATACGACAGTATGACACAAAGCCTGTGTCGAGAGGGAGGCAGAGGGAAAGTGAGTGAGTGTGTGTGTGTGTGTATGTGTGATACAGACTTTGCCCTGAGCTGTATGGCAGACTGTAAGGCAGAACAGGTCTGCTCCCCATGCTTTGCTTCGAATCAGGACCCTGGGGAGTCTGCCATCTGCAGCCTGGCATCAAGAGACCTCACAGATTGTGTCATTATTCCATCAGGTACATGGTCAATGTCCCACCGAAGACATATCCCACCATCATGTGTGAAGTTTGACTGTTCTCATTTTCACATTAAATATTTCTTGTCATCTTGAGCGCCACTCACTAGAAACCTGAGACCCAACAACACCAGCAGAGTACGCAACTGTCAACCGGGGGTATTCCAGGGGGCTCTCTAGTTGCCAAAGGGGTATGTGCAGATTGTGGAGCAGTTTCATGGGAGTCGCAGCTATTATATAAACAGCTGTAGATAAAAAGTTCACTCCCAAGTGGTATGAAACTTGACCAAACTCACCTAAACAGTGACAGTTCAATCTAGCTGAGTAAAAAAAAAAAAGTTTTTAGTTATATTAGCTAAACTTGTCAGTGTTACATGAGACAGGTAACACTTGAAAGCCTCCCATGGGATGCTGGGGGTCCTCGGGCAGTTGCCGGGGTTCAACTCCGACCCGTGGCCCTTTGCTGTGTGTCTCCCCCTCTCTCTCTTTCACCCCATTTCCTGTCTATATGTCCTATATAATAAAAGGCTTACAAAACTGCCAAAAAAATAAATATGTTGTATATGTAAATCAATGTTTTTTGGCTCGACTTGGTTAGAAACTTTTCTCAATTTAAAGCTAAACAGTCAAATATGTTTCTAAAAAGACTTAATGTGAGAAACAGGCAATACAGTAACAGATTGGTGATACATAATTGATCAATGCCGCCTAGTTTCACTGTTTGATCAGAGTTCATGAGCAGTCACTGACACTGCGTCAGTGTGGCTCTGATAGCTTGTTGTAGGTCGAACGGACATGCATGTCAGCATAGGGCAGACGAAAATGATCATTTCAGTCATGTGATGATGTGATACTTCCAGGATCTCTGAAAAGAGACTATCGGGACTTGAAACACCTTTGCTTGTTTTTCGCAAATTAAATCTTCAGTGTTTTCGGGCGGTCGATTTCCTTAAACACTTCCTCGTCCAATTACGAGTTTACCTTTTAAAAGTTTGGCGCAGTGGTGTATAATGTGCATTATACTCAGTAAGACTTATTAAGGGCTTATTTTGGTAAGACACTCAAGCTCTTTAAATCAGAATGCGACCTGCTTGCAAGCTTTCTCCACCATCTTTATTCTATAAACTGTAGACCAAAGCCAAGAAGGTTGGCAGAGGCTGCAAGGTTTTTGCTCCATTATTCTAATTGCCTTTAACCTGAAATCAATATTTACGGCACAGACAACCCAAAGGGTTGGAGGACTAAGCATTTCTCCCCCTTTTCTCTTGTCTCTGATTTGATTAAGTTAGACTGCAGCCAGACTGAAAGTGCGCTTCCAGGTTGTAGATCAGGATGATGATGGTGTTTTTTTTCTCCAGCATCATTGTGGGATAACTCTTGACTTTCCGCTATACCTTTGGAGTCAAAAGTGTCTTCAGAAAAAGATTGCACAATCTGCTCAACACAATCAACCTTTGTCGTGTAAGGTTTGCAAAATGGGAAAGCAATCGAAGAACAAATGAAAGGTCAGATAGAAGGGAAAGGAAACAAAATGTGAAACTGAGGCGAGGCTGCACTGACAAAGATGAGAGAGAGCAGAGGAATTGGGGCAAGAGGGATGCGGAGGGAGAAGAAAAAAGGCCGGTGAAGGAGAAGAAACAGTAAGAAATCAAGTCTCCAGAGTGTGAAAGGCCAACAGCCCACGCTGTGATTCCATCTGGCCTCCTCGCTCAGCATGTGTGTGTCTTTCAGCAAGTGGAAGCGCGCCAGAGCGAGAAATGACCCCATATATGTGTTTGTGTATGTAAGCGCGAGGCTGCATATGTGTGTTTCTGTGTGAGTACATGCCTGATTGTCTGTGTTTGCTCGCAAGTTCATGTGTGCATGCCTACAGTCTGTGTGTGTGTGCTTGTGTGTGTGTGTGTGTGTGTGTGTGTGTGTGTATTATTAATGTGTAGCAGCACGGTGTGAAAATGGAAGTGTCCACGGCCCCTCGGCGCTACCGTCGTACCGTCATTGCCTGACCTTTATAGAGGGACTGAAATAAGTCAACGGGGACACGTCTGTGATACTGGCAGGACAGGAGGCTGCTAAAGAGGCTGCGAGTGAGTGGGTGAAAAATTCACTACTTTAAAAAACGTATATTTACAATATTTAAGGTTTTTTTTGTAGGTCTCTGAAGACCTATACCTTAGGCCTTTGCCGATTCCTCTTACTTTACAGCTTTCATTATTAAAGTACAGGCAGGGTAAAATTCTTTTTGTTAAATCATTGTTTGAAATTGTTATTTTTGGAATAATTCAAAGTTAAAAAAAGTTTAAGATGTGCGACTTCCTTCCATTTAGATTTCTGTTCTGATACAAAGAAACAGATTTCGGGAACGCTGTATTTCCCTCTCAGAAAAATGTGAACCCACTTCAGACACTTTATATTAGCTGTAATATTAATATGAGGATATCATTTATATTGTTTCTATAGCTTCTTATTTTGTGTACTGTGTATATTTTACAGTGCTTGATAACCTCATTTTGGGACAGTTTTGATCTTGTCTTACAAGAAATACTGTTCCTCTTCTAAGAAGTTTGTCATCTGTGTAATTATTTATTTTGGCGGTCCCCCTCTGCAATCCTCAGCATGTGTGTGATTTATCGCTATCGTCTCCCTTATTAAACCTCAGCTTGGGAGAGGTCGTGTTTGTAGCGTCGCAGTGCCAAACAGACAAAGCAGACAAACATGAGTCCATTTGGTTCAGCTTTTGATAATATATCTGAAAATAACCCCAATTTGACATTGTGTTCTGATGAAAACTAAACCCAACATGCATGAAAAACAGACAGTTTAAAGCAGTATGTATTCCCCAATGAGTCTGAAAAAAGGACAAAATGTTTGTGGCTTTATGACGGCACCTTCATCACATCAGAGGTGGGCAGCACTGACTCACTGAATTTATACGTTCAAATAAGATGACAAGGAGAAAAAGAGAGAGAGGCAATCACAGCAAAACTGCGAGTATTATTTACGGTGTACACATTACAGTATGTATATAGCACAGGATATATTGAGCCATGTGCACAGCCTATACAGTAGAGTGGCAGATAGCCTCAACAAGCCTGGGAACACTCACCATCCAGGGAGTTCATTATGTAAAAAGCTTACAGTAAACTGGAGACCTTAAAAGAATCAACCATTTTACAGTGCTTTTGCTCTTTTGGCCTATTTCAGCTAGCTAAACATCCACACTCTATAATGCTGAAAACTGTGATGAAAAAATGCAAGCCTAGCACCATAATCCCCCCTGCTTCAATAACAAATAGCGACGAAACAAACAGCGTTTCAAATCCCTCAGAATCCTCCCCTCCACACTCCCCAAGCACCGTCTTGTCCCTAAATATCCCCTGACCCATTTCAGGCTTTCGTTGGAGACACTTTACACTGTCTTGCGTAACAGGCAGGCTGGGATACTCTGTGTGATACTGTCAACAGACTGAGGGGCTCATCTACTCAAGCTGTAGAAAAGTGTACAAAGCTGTATTTTTATTTTTTTTTAAAAGAAAGAGACAAAAGCAGCGTATTCTGTCACTCAAATAAGAGTGCAGGTTTATTAAATATGTCATTTTGGGTGTCCTGTCTCTTTAAGCCCCCTGAAAAAATCCCAGTCTGCTCGGATTGGTCAGCATTTCCAGGTCTTTCATATCTGCGCTCTCGAAATCTCTGCCCCATCACCGCAGCAGGGGAATGACTGTAGTGACACTACCTATAGAAAAGTTGTGACATCACAACTGTACAGAAGTCCTGACGGCTCGTTTAAAGGCAGTTTTATGAATATGAGCAATGTGCATTTCTCTGTTTATTGATCATTTCCCACTTTTATTTATAAAGCGTCTCCACCTGCTTTATAATCAAAACAAACGTGCAAATCTCATTTTTTACAACATGGAACCTTTAATTATGTATACTTTTATACAACTGTATGATGTGATTAATCACACTTTAGCCTCAGCTTTTAAAAAATAATAATAATAATGATTATGATTTAATAAATAATACTGAAAGCTAAATCAAACTTGTGTATTTATATGTAACATGAATCTATAAGAACTTCTGATCAAATATGACACTAAAATACTTTTCACTTGTTTTTATCTAGCAACTCTTTTTTTTTTCTTGTGGCTCCAGAAAGGGTAATTAAAAGTGCCAACACGCGCAGTTTGGCTCATTGGAGATGAATTCATTAGTAAACGCTGAAATAGGTTTCAAAGATGCTGCCAACAACATCTTGGCAGATAAACATGATGACAATTAAAAGCCAATGGTATCATCACCCACTTTTTTTAAAAGGTCCTCCAAAACTCCCAGCCCCTCTCAGGTTGACCTTTACCTATTTTAGTTATTGGCAGTGACCAGATACAGCTGACCTTCCTGTGGAGAGTCATGGACAGCCACAGGAAGGGGACTCCTTTTCAAATCTTTCACGGCAACATAAATGAGGACATACGTACATCTCACATTCAGGAGATTCAGCTTGCTGATTTGCACAATCCAACCAGATGCTACCGGAAAGATTTTATTTTATTTTTTTTGCCCGGTGGCTCCAGACAGGATGGCCTTTTACTGGGCTGCAGTAAAGAACGCCAGCCTCCTCCAGCTATTCATTATCTTAAGTGTGTCTGCAGCAGACAGTGAACGGGGAGCGTTCAAATGCACAATGGGAAAGACTGCGTAACCAAGCTTTTCAAAAAGGGAAGATCACACAGGACTGTTGATTAATAAGAGGATGTGATGCATCTTGTTAGGATGGTTGATGAGCCCGCCCCGTCCGCTTCTTGCTGTAACAATATCAGGTTTGAAAATAATGTATTACTTAATGCACATTAAAGTATGATTATTGTTCCACAAGTTCTCAGGAGACTCACAATGATCAGTTTTGATGGTTGTGTCCTCTTATTAGGCTAATTCTGGGGAGATTTCTGAAGCCTCACCTGTTGATGTGCACCTTGATCAGTGTATTGAGCCAGGAAGAGGAGCAGGAAGAGGCTGATTAGACTAATCGTGTACATGACTTCCTTCATCCTCTACTGAATACACACGGTAAATGTTAAATGGATGCTGCCACTTAAGTGAGACAGGAAGAGGAACTCTGCTCTACCGCGTGTGTGTGAGAGAGAGAGAGAGAGAGAGAGAGAGAGAGAGAGGGAGAGAGAGAGAGAGAGAAAACATCACGACAGTGGAGGAAGTAGAAGCTTTTATCAGAAAAGTACTCATTATGCAGACAAAAAGATGTTTCATAAGAAGAACGGTTTGCTTTTCATATATATTCATATCGATGCAGCAGCATAAGGTCATACAGGCTGAATTCATTACACTTCCCAGACAAATGTATTTTCAACTTTTGTAACAAAAACATTTGTGAAATTCAAGTGAGGTGAACATGTTTTATTGCCTAAAAAACATATATGAGAGGCGTTGGTTAGCCTCAATGCTAACATCTTTGCAGCAGCAATGGAGCCAACCAACCAGACTCAATTTTTGATTTATACCCATCATCAAAAGGAATTGTTTTTCAGGCAAACAAAAGGGAAGCTAATCAATTATCTTCGTGCAACTCTAGGGGAAAAAAGGAATGTCACCCAAGAAAGTGTCTCTTCTTTCTCCTGCGTGGTGTATAATCTGAAACAAATCTGGATAAACACACGGTCGAGACTGCTGGAGGCTGAGTTGATACTCCCTTTTAAATTCACTGAAGTGCTGATATAAAGCACTTTCATGTGGTAAATATTCATTGGAATGGCAGAGGCTTAGCTAGAACACCTTATTAAAATTGGTTTTACACACTGATGTTGGTTGGCAGTGGGCTTAGGTAAAATCAGTTTAGTTGCCTGTTAATTATTGTAGTTGTTGGTGAAAACATTATTTGAGCAGACATCTCGGACTCGAAGTGCAATAAAAGCAACTATTGTTAAGTTTATATCAATCCGTGCACAATTACCTTCCAATCAAACCAAACAGAGAGACCGTTCGGGAACACAATGGAAAGACGTAGATAAAAGGTTGCTTTTTGAGTTGAAATGAAATTAGTTTTTTCTCTAGAATGCCTGTTTTTCAATTCCCATAACGTCCCCGAAGGTTAGAGAAATGAAATTACAATCGAAAGTTAGAAAAAGCAATGTCTGCTTCATGTCGTATCTCTTTTTAGTTTTAAAGAGTCGCTCACGCTCAGCGCAAAGCCACGAAAATCCGCTCAGACAAAAAGGGCTCCGTATCTTTCTCTCTGCATTATAATGGAAATCCAAAACATTGTATTACTCATAGAAATTCTAATTAATGCAGGGATTATAAAATGAGGCCAATCAGTCAATATAATGTAGAGTCGGAGCTGGATGCAGCCTTAGCTGAGGAGCAAAATGAGGAATTTGACGTGACAGAATGTAACATCTCATTTCTGAGTCAGAAAAGCAGAGGCTGCGCTGCACACATGCCAGACTTCTGTATTGAGAACAGCCTGACGCTGCATCTCAGGCTGTCTCTTTCTGCTTCACTTCACTCACTTTGCAGATGAGGTTGGCAGCGGCAGGCCGCTCCGTATTTCAGACTAATTTATGACCTCTGCAGAGGAGGGTGCATTAGGAAGATCAGCCACGTCAACCTCCGCCATGCTGCAACAACTGGCCATGAGAAGGCAGACACCATACTGTGTGTGTGTGTGTGTGTGTGTGTGTGTGTGTGTGTGCATGAGCATGTGCTTTCAATTAAAGCTTAAGTATATTAAATTTGCTCGATACAAAAACAATGTATTCCTTTTTTGGGGGGGAAAGACTTTCCACACAAACATGCTAACATCCATCAAAATCCATCTTTCTATTTGTGTTTTTGCTTAAAATCAATGCATAAAAAGAAAAATCCATGAAATTTGAGCCAATTTTTAGCAGCGTTTTTGGGCTCATATGGCTTTAAATTGTTTCTTGTTTTATTATCCAACAGACACAACAGATACTCTACTTCTATGACTATGACTTACTGTGAAATATAACAATACTTTTGCATGTCAGCTTTTGCAACTAACTGCAAACTTTTCTTATTTTCATATTCTTTTCTCTTCTTTCTCAAAGGGTTGATATAATTACTCCTAGGTCAAGGAAAGACCGCCGTTCATTTGAGTGGGAAACAGATGTTTAAAAAAAAAAAAGACAAAAAAAGGAGAATAAATCCATACAAAGAGTGCAGGAATAAAAGTGAAGATTGCTATCTGCACAAAAGGCCTCATCACAGGGCACTTAGAGACGAACAGAGACAGACAACCATTCCCACCTACGGGCAATTTTAGAGTCATCAATTAACCTAACACACGCATGTCTTTGGACTGTGGGAGGAAACCGGAGAAAACCCACGCAGACACGGGAAGAACATGCAAACTCCACACAGAAGGGCCCCAGCCGGGATTCAAACCAGGAACTCTGTCGCTGTGAGGCGACAGTGCTAACCACCACACCACCCTGTACTGTTTTCTAATTTTGTTCACTGTTTTTTTACAAAATAAAGATGTTTGTTTGTTTTTTACCTGCATTTCGGAGCAAATCGAATTTTGCTCGCGTTCAACGTTTTGCACCTCTGAAGACCTCTACTCAGAGGGCCTGATGGTGTACTGTACTTTAAACTCTACTCCTCATAACCTCACAGTGACTACATGGTCTGCGCTGTCATGCGGCTGTGATGCATTTTGAGTTCTCAGGTTACAATCATTTTCAGATCGGGTATCAGGTAATTAACCCTACGGCCAAACAGGCACAGTGTAATCATCCAGTAGAGAGTCATCCCATGATATCACTCCACCACCTCCCTGAGGTTAGCATGAATCCATACGCACCTACTCACCGTAATGATATCACAGCCAGGAGAGCAGTTACAGTCGAATACATGTGTTGCACTGTGTGACGGGAAACCTTAAATATCAAGTGAGTCACGCCTCCTGCAAGCCCTCTTGTTGTTGCCATGTTTTGTTTCGTTTTGTTTTGTCTTGGAGCACAGTGGAGCAACAACTGATAACTGGCAAGATACAAAAAATATGTATTACATCAGGAGCTGTGCTGAATTTATCACTGATGGGATTTCATCTATTTCTTTTATATTTCCAATACATTTCTGGTTATTTCTGCTTTATCTTAACCCATGTAAAAATTTGAGAACAAAGAACAAAGAACTCACAGAGAGCGCAAGAAAAAGAGTGTTAAACAACAAAACATGGACAATGGAGGGGAACACGTAAGAGTCATTGGGCTCCATCTTCCACCCTGCACAGTGCAACTGTCATTGTCAGTTGTTAGTATGAGGTGTGGTCAGATGCACTGTTGACACATTGCTATCTTGAAGCTGCATAGAGTGGTTGTGGCATTGACCAACAAAATCCTGATCTAAAGTCAAAAGCGCAGTATTTTTTATTTTCAGGGTGCATTGTTCACAGTAAGATAAGTGATTCCTAGTCTGCAGTTATATCCACAGACTGGTGGTTAATCCGGCTGGGGTCATAAAAACAATAATAAGAACAACATTCTGATTATAGTGGATGGGTGAAATAATGCATCATTAAGGAGGAAAGTATTAATCACATTCTCTAAAATGTGGACAGAGTAGAGCAACAGAGCTGCAGCTCCACGAGGATCAGTGACTTCTTTAATAATTTCAGGATCTAAACATTTAGTTAAATTTCTTCTGTCAAGTTTATAACTACATTTTTTAGTTTTGCTGCTTAAATGTCCCACAACATTTGCTGAAAATACTCATACATCAATGCAATACATCATTTAAAAAGGCAATAGCACTTTAGACCATGCACCATATAATGTCTATTAAAAAAGAATAGCAGAACACATGAAAACACAAACTGTAGGGAGAAAGCGTCATTGACAAAACACTGCCTGAGAAGTGTAAGCACTGACACAAAAGTGCCAAGCCAGGGAGAAAACTCAATTTGAAGATTGTGGCAGATATGTTCAAAGAAACCGGTAAGAACCTTGAAATCTTTCTATCAGGCAATCAATAAAAACACTTTTTCTATTGTACGCAGGACTAATTCCCAAGATAGTGGCTCAGGAACTCACTCTGGAGACAGACCAGAATTACTCAACCCACCCTCACCTTGTAGGAGCCACATGTCCATTTGTCAGTGAGAGATGGAGGGAGGGGGGGGGGTCAAGGTCATCATTCTGCCACATATTAAAGCCACGCTACAATGAGTTTGACCTTTAAGCACATCAAACTCCACCCAAATACCAAAACACTTATGTTAACCATGGTGACACCAGGACCCCCGCTGCCTTTCATTTACCTTAATAAAATGCATTAACGCTTCTGCACATGCAATTGCACTGACCTTACAGATCAGCACACACACTGCATACACAAACCAACCTTCTACACATGTATAAAGTATGTGCATATAAATACACCTAACTATATATGCCCCTATAGTGAGCCTTTAAAGCCATAATGGTACTTTGTATTACTCTGGTACAGTACTACTGACTATTTTCTAATACATGTAAAGAGAACGTTAATGCCTGCCTAAAATGGAAATCTACTTTCAGAAATTAGAAACTTGATTTACATATTGACCTTCATTTATTTATGTTTGGTAGGCTGCTTTATGTTCATTGAGTGGTTCTGCACAGACGATCCAGCACTTAATATTTGACAAAAAATTGCTCATCCCTCAGTGTTTTCCTGCAACTAATGCTCAAATAGTCTAGATATTGTCGCAATATTGACTGCACCAACGAGAAAGAGATTTCAAACTCAACAGCATTGCCACAAAACAGCTATGTGACAATAATAAAAACAGAAATAATACAGGCTTGTCTTCAGTGTGACTGTTTGACTATCTCAAGTAAATTTTACGCATGTTGATAGTCATAGAATAGTGAAATAAATGGATAATAATGGCAACGGAAATCCATCCAAAAAATTAGCAGCAGTAAAATATGGAGCCAGGCTTACTGCCATTTCAATGTGCCTTGTCCCACACCTCTGAATCAATATACCCACATCTTCAGCAATTCACATAGGCCTGGTGTTGTGCTCATTGATGGTTGTCTCCCCTTGATGAAGAAACAGTTGACCAATTGGAACTTGTGACTTAAAGATTTGTATCATTGTTATTATCTCCTTGCGGATGCATTGGTGTGATCTAAATGTAGGTTCATTGATTTGCTTCAAATTGTTCATGAGACATAAAAGTATTTCCCACAAATGGGGGAATGGTGGTATTTGACTGGGGGAGGGAGACATTCAGTTAGCAAATGTTGTGTTTTATAGCATTTGGGTTGGACTCCGGATCACAGGCTGCCCAGACTTGTTGCTGTACACTAGTTAGACCCAGCTATGGATGTATAATAAGAACTAGTACAGCGTTCAAGGCCGAGCCCCGTTCATACCTATGAAAGTTGCTCAGGGCGCGGCGCATTGGGCCAAAAAAAAAAAATCAACTCTGGTTTCTAAAATTACCCAGATGATAGGCACTGCTTTCAAATTGTGGGACTGGCTACTTCTGGTTTAACGTTCCGCTAACTTGAAAGGGAGATTAGAGGATTTAATCGTGCAGACAGATGGATGAATAATCCTGTTCATTATTTGCCATGACAAATATTTCCCTCTTGGTGCACATTCTACCTGCAAGTTCTTCCTCTGTTTACTTCCGTGAGACTGCAGAGGCCAGATAGTGACCCAGCATCCAGGTGTTCAAACCATTCTAGGAATTGCAGATATGTTATGCAGCATAAAAAGGTACGGATTGTTGCTTAAATCCCACCAACACTCAGCAAACCACCTGGAAGCTCACAGCTGAGAATAACAACCTGCCTCCCGAATTAAAAAAGCTGACTTTCCAAATTTTCGGCTGAACCCAAATGAAGCTTCTGTTGTTGTCCGAGTTGACAGGATGTGATGTTTGGAGCGATCAGTGGTGAATGTCTGCTGAGTCACCACGACAGGTGCCCATGAGTCATCGGCAGAAAAAGGTCATCTCAACTGGACATTTAGCTACATGATGGTATTTAAGAGAAGAAAAGGCAAGAGAAGTCAATTTTGCGCGGCAGGATCTTGATTTTAAAACTAGTCTGACCCTCTATAAAAGCGGTTTACAGCTCTGGCATGATGATTCACTCTGATGATATGGCTTAAAAAAAGATGAAGCTACTGTACATGCTGGGAACGATAGATCATAAGCAGCATGCTGAATCGTTAATTCTGCTGTTATTAATATTGATTCGATTAGCTGGCAATGCTCCAGGCATATGGGCAGGGGATAATGTGTGTTGGAGTATGCATAAACAGCTCCGGGGCAAAAGTACAATAATATTTTAATAATGAAAAGAGGAGACTAACAGAGAGTCATGCACCTTCCTGTCGAGAAGAACGGGAACTTTAGAAACACAATCGCTAGCTTTTATGATATCCCACAGCAATTAGGTTACTTATCTGCATCGCTCATTTGGTTTATGGCGTTGTTTGTTTTGTGGATATATTTATTTTTATGATGCTGTTTACCTCAGTTAAGTGGATGTCCAACAGCTCACAACAAACACCACTTCACTCCGTATGGGAAAACCCTTTTCATACTCTCTCTTTTTAAAAGAAAATAAATCCCCCAGGGCACTCAAAGCTGCTTTGCTTCCCCACGGTCGCTCTGTTATGTTTATCTGCAGCAGCACATCTCTTTGGTCTTTATAGTCTTTGTTTCTCCTTAGGATCTGTTTATGCCTGACTGGGCCCTGCACTTTTCAAAGGATGAAGGAAAGTGCAAAGTGTTTGTAAGGGGGGGGTCTTTTATTTGTATGATGTGCTTATGGTTATTGTTTTTTTATTTGTTATCAGCTCACAGCAGCTGGTCAGAGAAATGTGAGAAGAGTGACAAGTTAACGCGAGTCCTACTGGTTTGCTTTTTCCCACGCAGCAACATGCACGAGTGACTGACAAGCAAGCATCTGTTGTATAGAGAGCCCTGATGTGTTCAATATATAATAGCGAGCTCGGGTGAAACCAGAACTTCTGTTCCAGAAGTAAGAAAAAGTCAAGTCAAAATCTTTATTATGTTCTACAACATGGCATTAAAGAGTATTTCATGTGGTTTTACTTATTTGTTTAAACAATCTACCACTGTTTATTCAATTAACTAACCATTTTTTTATTTAGTTTTTTTTGTTGCCTTTTTCATGCCTTTGTTATTTAGGACTCACCTCCACCATGTTTCACGCAGCACCAATGGAATGAAATGAGTTACACTTTCGGTCTCCTAAATAGGCGCGGCCTATTTAACAGTGTAGTGAACGTCATGTGGATGGGTAAAAATCATAATGTGCATAATTTGTTTTCTATTTTATGATGTTAATATTAAATATATTTACACAGCTAACAGTCCTATTTAGCATGGCAAAAAACTGTTTTCTGAGGCGTTCATGACATGCGTGCAGATGGCACTAGGGACGGGGGGACATGACCCCCTCAGATTCACAGTGACAGCTGAAGATTGAGAGGAAAGAGGGGGAGAGAGAGGAGATAACAAGGCCGAAGTCAAACCCCGGAGTCAGACCCCCAGCCTCCGTAAATGGGGACGCCTGCTCTAACCGCTGAGCCACCGGGCGCCCCAGCCTCAACTAACCTTAATATTGTCAAATTGAGGCACTGCGGCTTGGTCAGACACGTCTGTAATAAGTGCAGGGGACTGAGCTCTGTAGAGGTTTTTAGACAGCACAGATTAATGTTACGAGTGGTTTGTCTAAGGCAGGGGTCTCACACCTTTTTTCCTCTGAGAGCTAATTTGACAAAATTAAAGTGGCCAACGACTACACACATTTTTTAAACATGGCTAATCTTCACCCAAACACAGCTAAATACGCTCCTTTATGTGAACATTTACAAATATATACAATACTGATATCCTAAACTCTATATGCGTTTCTTATATTCTCAATGCCAAGCTCACACTATTAACTGTCTCTCTTTAGACACTTGCTAGCAACCACCTTTTTTAAGACACGTAAAAGCTTCAAAGTTTATGAGTAGGGTATCGATGTAGGCCACTTTAAGCTGTAGAACAAAATGTAAAGACCTCTTTAGTCTGTGTTAAGCAAAGACCTTATTTCAGGCAATTAACCAAAATGCCATTCAAAACACCCATCGACTCTGAGATGAGAACCATAAGTGCAAAAAATGCTATTTCTCAACTGCTGGCGACCAAATTTAGCTAACTGCTTAATTCAGAGTCAACTTTGCAGTGTTTTGATTTTGAAAATGTTTCCACAAAAAATAACATACAACTCTGTGAAGAGCAAAAGGTCCTTCTTTCAATATAGCCAACAGGAGCTAGCTAAAAGTAAGTTTACATGCACGCCAGTAACCGGAGTATGTAGATTTCGGGTAAGTTAATAACCAGGTTATTGCATTTCTCCCCATATACATGAGAGGGGGAGAAAAGGAAGAACAACAGGAGTAACTCTACCTCTGGTACAGCAGTGGGCGCTTTATCCGGCATTAAACTGGTCGGAATAGGGCTTTTTCTTCCAGTTCACTTTTGCTTTGGGGCTGTTGCTTCCTGATCAAATCCATTTCTGGGTCAAAAACCACCGCCGCGGAGTGGGAAGGGGCAGTTATAACCTACGGAGCATGCACCAATCATAAGCCGACCTTACTCCAGGTATGCTGTGTAGATGCAAGAATACTCTGGTTACTGAAGGAGTTATCTAGGCCTGTTTACCACATTATGAGAACCCTGCATGTCATTAAACTGCATGTCAATGCACTGACTGCTAACACTAGCTCACACCCCAGCCTAGCTTGTTAACCGGAAAGCTAGGAAGCCTTTGCAGCCTCGCTGAGCTGAAAAATAACGAGAGGCTAATTACTGTGTCTGTGTATTTTGTTTATGTACAGCAGGGACGTCTATTTAAAGAATAACTTTGACTTTGTTTTTCAGGTGATAACTGGCTACATTCGGTAGTGGTTGTTTAGCGTGCTTTCTGAAGAGACTGCAATGAAGAGTGACATAAAAAGATTTTATGAAAAATACATTTTAATATAAGGGAAGATATAATTAAACATAATAAAAGTATCTTATTATGAAGATAATGAGATTATCTTTATGACTTTAAAAAATAAAATCACAGTTTATTGGGTCATTTACATATTTTACACACTTTATTCATATGATAAGATATTTAATGATTTTTTTTTTAATTTAACATTGAACACCTTGTGGCCTTGTCAAGTACAGTAAAGGATAAAACATGTATGGAGCCCCAGTTACTCAGCTTGCATTATCTGGAAAAACATCATACTGTACATCATCGGAGAGTTGGAGTGCAGCTCATCAATTCACCTTCATAATCAAGGAAAATAATTGCTGGCAGTTGAATTCTGATTCATATCTGAACAGAATAAAGCCTCTACTGCTCTCCACCGATACTCTGCCGGAGTGAAGAGAATTTAATCAAACGATTTTCTGTAAATGAAACCTCTCAATGAGAAATGTTAAGTATTGATATGGGCAGCCTGAAGTGCTTTTATAATTAAATTCACATTTATTCCTTCTACCATTAGTTGCTGACATGGTGTCCATGCTCTCCCCCATCTTCCCTTATGACACATCCTCTAATGGTCACATCTCAGCAACCGTGGTTAGTATTTCTGGAAACACATAACCAATCAGGTTGGCCAGAAATGTAGAAATGATATTCCTATAGGCATAATTCTCTGGTAACATAGAAAGATCAGACTTTACTTATTGCTTTTATGGCTTTTCCTGTTCATCCTTTCTCTTGAGGACAGCACGTCAATGAGTTATTGTGGTCCTGTTGTGTGTGTGGGCTTTCTGCTGATTAAACTAGCCAACACCTATATTTATCATATCAACACTGCAGCACAGGGACACAGAGACAGGTTTGTGTAAGTAAACATATGACGATATGAATTGTCCAACAGTATCCCCAGGAATTAGATCAATATTAGATAATGTGTGATTTAGATTCATGCAGTGGCAACGATCTATACCAATTAAGGACGCAGCATGTCAAGGAGTTATGTTCATTTTCAGGTTCATACTTGTGTTTTCAGAGTCTGTTGGATGCTGATGGAAGAAAAGAAAACATTTGTTTTCTTATTCTGTCTGTCTGAATATAGTTAAATTCACCCTCTGTCTGAAACACTCACCTCAACCATGTTTCAGGCAGCACCAATGGAATGAAATGAGTTACACTTTCGGTCTCCTAAATAGGCGCGGCCTATTTAACAGTGTAGTGAACGTCATGTGGATGGATAAAAACCACATATGTGCATAATTTGTTTATTTTTTATGTTATTAATATTAGATATTTACACAGCTAACAGTCCTATTTTTTCATTCATCTTCAACCGCTTATCCCGGGGTCGGGGTCGTGGGGGGGCTGGAGCCGATCCCAGCAGACATCGGGCGTGAGGCGGGGTACACCCTGGACAGGACGCCAGTGTATCACAGGACACATAGAGAGGAACAGAGACAGACAACCATTCACTCCCTGTGGGAGGAAACCGGAGTACCCGGAGAAAACCCACGCTGACACAGAGAGAACATGCTAACTCCACACAGTGCTAACCACTACACCACCGTGTAGCCCCAGTCCTATTTAGCATGACAAAAAATTGTTTTCTGAGGCGTTCATGACATGCGCGCAGATGGCACTAGGGACGGGGGGGGACACAGCCCCCTCAGATTCACAGTGACCCCCCCACTTTCCCTACATAAGGCGACAAACATTGCGGGTAAAACAGAGGATTAATGTTCCGTAAATTAGACTAATTTCCACTGCAGCGCGCATTGAGAGCCCGGCGTTTGTGTGCCTAATGGCGCGTTCTTTTGATAATACATTGAGAAAGGGTTGCAAGTATGCTCATAAAAAGTTGTAAAAAAGGCGAAGAATAGTCAGTTGGTACTGTATCGAAGCTTTAAAGAAGCATCAATGTCTTGAAAAACCCTCCCTCAACAACAAACGGCAAAGCGGAGCTTTAGCGGATGGCTGTGGCCACAAATTTACTCTCCAAATAAAAGAAACAAAGAATACGACAATTCTGCTGCCGATGGAGTATGCCCTAATGTACAGGCAAAGGCTACCATGGACTTTAATCCCTGTCTGATTTTAAATCTATTTATGTCTTTTTTTCAAACGTCTCCCAATTTAGAGCTGCTGTTGGTATTTTGAAGAGTGGGGGCTTTAAATCTCATCAAGATTTGTGGGGAAGATTAAGAGTAACACTTGAGGGTTGAAGGCTGATCCCTGAACAGCCTGTGGTGTGGATCCCAACGTATCTGCAATCTGTGTCATTAGGACAAACAATCAAGCGTCTGACCTGAGTTCACCTCAGCCTCTGATGTACGTACACACACACACACACACGCACACGCACACGCACACGCACACGCACACGCACACACGCACACACACACACACACACACACACACACACACACACACACACACACACAGCCTCCTAACGCCCTTTGCCTGACAAAGCCTGGGATTTTATTTCATCTTATTTGACATTACGTTGATGAAGCAAGAAATCAAAGATATACTTTTAATCACTTGTTTTTGTAACCTTTAAACCCCATAAGCTTGATTTCTCACACTATGGTGAACACATCAATCAGAAGGTTTTTCTGTTGTGTGAGAAAACTCTGGTTCACTCTTAGTCAGATTAAAAATCCCAGATCAGGTTTGCAGCTTGGTGTAAACATGTTTTGTTGTTTGCTTCATTGAGATCTCGGCTTTATCGAGAATCGGCTGATGTGATGATATGCTCACACATTATATTAACAAGGAGAATGTCTGCAAATGAAAACAAATACACCAACAGCAGACGAGGAGCTGCAGCAGTTAGCAAATGGAAACAAAGAACTTTAAAGCCACAGACGACTGCAACACACAGGGAGAAGGGGTTTTGTTTCTCTTTTCCCCTCTCGACTCGTCGAAACATGCACCACTCGTGTTTGGTTTATCTAGGGAGGTATAAATCAAAGCAGGAGCCTATTGCCCGTAGGTGTGAATGGTTGTCTGTCTCTGTGCGTCTCTATGTGTCCTGTGATAGACTGGCCTCCTGTCCAGGGTGGACCCCGCCTCACGCCCGATGTCAGCTGGGATCGGCTCCAGCACCCCCGCGACCCCGACCCCGGGATAAGCGGTTGAAGATGAATGAATGAATGATGGAGCCTAAATGTGTCATGCTAAGTAAGGAGAAGACTCATTTCAGTCTTCTCAAAGAGACTAACCTTCAGCTTTTTCCTCATGCGCCTTCCTTTTAAAAAAATAAAGAACACAAATGGTAAAAAGGAAAGCCAACAGCCCAAAATAGGGATTTGCTTCTGCTGCGCGGAAGAAAGCCTGACATTCGTTTGCAACATGGAGACAAGTGATGTGTCTTGTAATTGAATTCCTGTCAGATTTGCTTAATGTCCTGGCTGTCAGCTTGTCATCCGCACATCTTCCAAAACTTTGATTATGCCTGTTGGTGTGCCCACACGATTGTGCCCACATGGTGAAAGACACAGTTGTGCACACATGCATATGCACCCACACAGAACATTCAAATTCCTGTCTTTTCCTTTCAGCTACAGTTCAAGCCCTAACCATCCTGTCTTCTGCTACGGGGGTCTTTATTCAAAGCTGTGTTTGACGTTCGCTAGTTATAGTGTCATCTAACTTCCTGGTGATTCACTCCAGGACCTTATAAGGCAGAAGAAAGGCTCTACGGAGGCAGTGAGAGAGGGAAAAGCTACAGGTTTTATTTTGTTTGCCGCAAATCTGCCAGTAGTGCCTGTGCAAGGGGGAGAATGGACTGAGCATAGTTTCCATCTGTAGACGCTAACACAAGCAGGCAACAGATTTAAGGGAGTCTAAGTAAAGTATAAAGAAAATAACAAAGAATAAAAATGTGATATCTCAGAGATGGAAGAACACTATGCATTTTTTTCATCCATCCATCATCTGAACCGCTTGTCCCTAACAGGGTCGCGGGGGGCTGGAGTCGATCCCAGGTGACATTGGCGTGAGGCGGGGTACACCCTGGACAGGACGCCAGTCTATCGCAGGGCACATGGAGACAAACAGACACAGACAAACATTCACACTAACATTCACACCTACGGGCAATTTAGAGTCATCAGTTAACCCAACACCTGCATGTCTTTGGACTGTGGGAGGAAGCTGGAGAACCCGGAGAGAATCCACGCAGACACGGGGAGAACATGCAAACGGAACACAGACTCGAACCAGGAACCCTCTTGCTGTGAGGAGACAGGACTAACCACTATACTATTTTTTCTGTCACATATATGGGACGGGATTTAGTTCAATTGGCCCTGCCGTGATATTGCGAAACTTGCGCTCTTTTGTCCAGATCAACAATTCTCCAAACATAATCACACACACACACACACACACACACACACACACACACACACACACACACACACACACACACACACACACACACACACACACACACACACACACACACACACACACACACACACACACACACACACACACACACACACACACACACACACACACACACACACACACACACACACTCATGTTGTTAGCAAGCCGAGCATGAAGACCAAGTAAAGAGAATAATGGAAGGCTTGATGAAACATTGCAGTCTCTCTGGCCATAGACTGATGGGCCAGAGAACTTACTGCATTAGGGGAAGAGGGATGGAGGAGTAGAGCACTATAGTCACCACAAACACCAGTAAAAATGCATCCCACAAACACAAATCACCTGCCAGCATCAATTCCCATTCCTGTATGTCACATTTATGCGGAAGGTTAAACAGAAACAAATGGTTGATTTGGCCTGGTGCTGCAGCTTGGCAGGGGACAGACCATTTTGCCAGGGGATTCCAGGGCAGAGGGGACCACAGTGGAAAGGGCTAAACACTTGTTTGTGCTTTAGTGCTGATTTAAGAGCCAGGTTCGAAAACGGCATAGTTGTGGTTTAGATGCAGAAAGACTGAGTAAAAAAGTTTGTTTCTACAAGAAGTTTGCTGTGACATCTCTCCGAGTCTGAGGAGCACCTCAGTTAACCTCGACTGCTGCTGACAACTATTTAGTGACTGTTCACAACACCATAGCAACTAGTTCTCTAAAAAAAGAAACAATATGACACTTAAAGCATGAGGTGACAAACTGGAAGGCTAAATTAGGTGCTGGTGCACTGTAATATGGGCTCCTGGTCATCTATCTAATATAAAGGATTAAGATTGTTTTAACACTATGGAGCTCCTCCTCCTCATTAAAAGCAAGTGGCTAAAGCTTATAGGCTAACAGTCTACTTGATTAAGCTGCAAATTAGGAGCATTCATTACTTTCTTGGTAAGATACTTGTGAGTCAGAGGAGAAGATTCCTACCACTCCGATTTCTGACCACGAAGCTACAGCCAGGACACCATGGCTAGCATTAGCTTAGCCTAGCATAGCATAAGCACTCGAAGGAAGTGAACAGCTTTTGTCTTTATACAGCTTAAACTAACAAAATATAACATGTTAACTAGTGAGTAACTGTACAATTACTCAAGTAATGTACTTGAGTAATTGTACAGTCACCTTCTGCGTAGTAGTCGGAGTAGTAAATCTAAATTAAGGTAGTTGTCATTTTCATGAATATTTCCATTTCATGGCATGTAATATTTACTCCACTGTATTTGCGTTATTTAGTTTAATACTTATTTTACTAATTAAGATTATACATTAAAAAAAGATACGGCAATAAAATACGATGCCTTATTATTAGGGATGGGCGTGAGTGATCTATTACTAAGGTAGTCCTCGTTTCGAATGAACTCAATTGGTAAAACTCTGCACTCAAGTTTTTTGTGTGCGTGCTATAGCACCTCTTGCTTCTGCGCTTGACCGGAGACACAAACACCAGCAATTTTTGAACCCGGTTCTTCGCCTGACCATCCCAGAGAAGTTGTCTGACCTACATGACTGTGCAAGGCCCAGAGGATATTGAGGGGGAAAGCAGTGATGCTCTGGGCTGCAGCGTCGCAAGCACAGAGGGACTGGACACCCTCTTCCGGGACCAGCTCGAAAATATGGATGTCAACGAGCTAGAGGCCTGTTTCAGTGAGCCATGCATACGTCCTCAGCAAAACCCACTGGAGTGGTGAAAGTCCAACAGTTACAAATAAACTGAGCATTCTGGCAAAGCAGCACCTGCTGATACCTGCCTCATCTGTGCCAGCGGAGCGCCTGTTCTCCACAGTGGGACTGATCATGAACAGAATGCAAATGCAAATTTAATTACATGTTTGTAAGGAAACAATTAGTGATATTTGCGTTTTTTAGGTGTATCGGTATCAGCCGATGCGGGCTGCTGCGTTTGCCGATAGTTTTTTCCTGGCCTTATTTAGAAACAGGCGTCCACAGGCAGCTCCATTTTGCGTAGCGTTCTATAAATAGATTTGGAAAGAACAAGAACTCGATTGGCCCTCAAGGAATTGATGCGATCCCTCGATCTTGGAACGAACTACGCGTGCCCATCCCTAGTTATTATAGATAGAACTATCCAACAGTATATGAAATGCTGTAGAACATAAGGCCCAACAGTAAAATGATACTTACACATGGATGAACTATTAATAACAATCCAAAATATAGAACATAATAGAAACACTCACAATAAGAATCATTTTTCTGCATTGAGTACTCTCACTCTTGAGCCAAAGCCCCTCTGGGGACTTCAGGCTCAATATGTGGCAACTTGTTTTTGTTCATTTGATTCTTCTGCTAATTAGTTTAGGGATAGCCTACTGTGCACACAACTAAGGCTTATAAACAACAATAGTAGCTTTAAGATGACACCTGCATTATTACATAATCTTGAAGCACCTTCTTGTAGAGCGGTGCAGTTTTAATTACTTTAATTACACGGTGCATATTGGAAATTAACAGACATTTGTTTGTTTTCCATTAACAAATAAATGACTAACCCCAGGCCCCACTGGAGGGTTAATCCGGCCCTGATCACCGCTACTTCTATTGCTGGTCTTACTAGCATTAACACTACTACTGATGCTGCTAATACTACACTTCTACCACTACTACTAAAACTACTATTTCTACTTATAAATTATTATGTCAATACTGCAGCTGCTGCTGATACTACTACTGAGGCCAATGCAGCAAATACTCCTACAACCACAGTTGTCATCTGAGTTGTAAATGATAATTTAATTAAAGTAGGATTATCAGTAACAGCTGTAACCATGGTTTTAAATCTACGAATACAATACCCAGATGGTGTACGGCAGTCTGACTGTGTTGAAGGTGATTGATTTCCGGCAAAGACTTGAGCTCAAGGAATTGCTATAATCAAATCAGCCCTGTAGTTAAACTTTTCGCCTCCACAGATACAGGAACATGCTGGCATTTCCAGTATTCTGGCTCCTTCCTTTCCCCTTTCATTTAGACTTTTTTTTTCTAGAGCTCAGCCAGATTAGATGTACTGATTCACTGAGTCAAAATGATGTTATTGACGTCTTTGATGAGTTAATTACACATTTGCATAAAAGGTCAGGGCAACAGCCGACGTGAATCACTAAAGTGTACAGTAGGAGGTCTATTTCTCCTCCCTTCCCCAACGCACACCTCACCTCCTCAGACTGCATGCTGGAGTTTATTTTCACATGTCACGTTATCAGAAATGGCAGATTGTTCCCTTAATAGATGCTGAGAGTGTCCAATGTGGCAGATTGTTAAAACTGTTGCGCACAGGAATGAGTGACGCTAACGAAAGAGGCTCATGTGGACGAGCACATCAACTGTGAAAACAATATTGCTAACGTAACATAATAAGTGCCTTGCATCGATGTGTGTTCTGTCAAAAACATTAGTAACAGCCCTGTGTTGACTGTCGCAAAGTAAAAAGAATTGACCCAACTGAGCTCCTTACAGTGTTGGCCAGTGTGAAATCGTGTTAGGACGACCGACAGGGCCCGGAGAGATGCTGAGTTTTGGGGGAAGAGTGTGTTATTAACACAGTTAACGGTGTTAAGAATAACAACTCACCACACACACAGCTAGCCAAAGGGGGACAAACCATCACCTGTGAGGAGTAGAGAAAGACAGGGGAGAGGAAAGAGACATCACATCATGCTGTAAACACAGAGGGCAACGCAACAAATGTAACGTATGGGGCGATGGTGCAGAAGCAGCATTGATTCAAACAGGAGTGACAAATCATTAAACTCCAGCTGTACATTTGCACTGCGAGAAACACGATCAACTATTAATTAATGAACACAGGAAGTTCATTCATTTCCTACAAAGCCGAGGGACTGGGGGCAACGGCAGTCAATGCCAGCAAGCCTGTCGACCGGCAAGTTTGCCACAGCTGAACTTTTCACAGCAACTGGCCGTTCGATTATGAACAGTCATTCAGCCTGGACACTGAATGAGATTTTAGTAACCATTCAGATCTCACCAGCTTATTTGGAGCACATACAGTATAGCTGTTAATCATAACCTCTCTTAACACATGATTATTAGGAATAATATAGGCTATATAGTCAGAACATAAATATAGCAGAACTTTGCAATCCCAGCCCACTTCTAGCTTACAGGAGGACAGCTCATTTAAGAGTTTAAGAGTTATTACAAAATGAAACAATTTCAATATTGTTTTAGAAAATGCATAAGCCATTACAATTTTTCTTAATTTTCTCTTTATTCCATGTTAAAACAATGTTATGTTCTCAAACATGAAATAATTAGTTGCATTATGTATTAGTACCCAGAACTTGTCTATATTTTTTCTTTCATATATACGTCTATGTGTAAACAGGTGTATTCAGATTAAAAGTTTTACCTCGCATTATTCGAGTGACTTTGAATTTGATTGCAGTATATTTGCCATCCGTGTTAAAGTTTACCATAGTAACGCTATGTTTCTATGAGCGGGTTCCCATCATGTGTATTTATTTTTTGGGGGAGAGTAACACTGTATGTAAAAAATAACATCTTTTACAGGAAAACTCAATGGGGCACCTTGAATTTGGCCCAACAGCCATTCAACCAACTGTACAGATGTTAGCCGTAGCATGCTAGCTAAGACGTTTGATCCGTCCATTTACCCCAGCCTCGACCCTATGTGGACTTTTGCAGACTTCGATTAGCAACCGTTCTGTGAGACATCAAAGACCAATGTAATCTGGGACAAAGTGCAGTTTTGTTGTATGGGAACATGATTTTTAGGGGACAGGGCTGAAGTTACAGTGTTTTGAATTATATGTACTCCTTTTAATACATTCTCGCATTTACCTCCATCATCTCTCTCCCTGTTATATTCACACATAAAGGCAATCAGTGAATGAATTAAAGTGCTGTTCATTTTAGCATTTTCTTAATTAGAATGCACATCAAAAAGGGACTTTTTTAATAAAAAAGGAGCTGGCGCTAATATCCGTGTTAATGTTAATCTGTAATCACTGAAGGGTCCATACACTCGATAGTTAAAGAAACATGTACAGACCCACCACCGTCCAGCTTTTGGACAATTGAGACAGTTGTGTAATGGCAGAGTTGTTCAGGTGAAAGCTGAAAACACTGTTCATTGACAACATAACAATTTATACATTAAATTAAGGTATTTCAATATTTGTTTAAACTGTTTATTTTTATTATTTGTTTGTTGAAATAGAACTACTGCCTCATAGTTGTGTGTCTCTGCCAACCGGTCAAGTTGCAGTTTACATCCATGTCAAGACTTGCATAATACAGTACATGTAGTAAAGACTTTGAATCAATTGAATTAAAAAAATGTTATTTAATGTATCTTTTGGCAAAAACATAAATGCAATCAATTTTATTTGTCAAAGGAAATCCTTCAAGGTATAATATAATTATAATGGATACTGACCAGAAAAGTGTTTTTGCAGATCATTATGATGCTATAGTGAAGTTGACCTTTAACCTCTTGGATATAAAATACCATCACCTCACCGTTTTTATTCTACTAGACAGTTGTGTGAAATGTTGTCATAATTAGCGTAGGAATCCTCGAGTTATGGCCGACAATGATCCGATGAATTCTAATCCTCACCCTTCAGTTTATGCCGTGAAGAAACTCCCTCAAGGAGACATTGCGTTAACGAGAATGAGACGTGCGTACAGACTGACAACCCGAAAATACACTCACCGGCCACTTTATTAGGTGCACCAAATTTTGAATCAGCCAATCACATGGCAGCAACCAGACATGTTCAAGACGATCTGCTGCAAAGCGAGCATCAGAACAGGGAAGAAAGGTGATTTAAGTGACTTTGAACGTGCCGTGGTTGTTGGTGCCAGACGGGATGGTCTGAGTATTTCAAAAACTGCTGATCTACTGGGATTTTCATGCACAACCATCTCCAGGGTTTACAGAGAATGGTCCCAAAAAGAGAAAATATCCAGTAGGCGGCAGTGCTGTGGGCGAAAATGTTGATGCCAGAGGTCAGAGGAGAATGGCCAGACTGGGTCGAGCTGATAGAAAGGAAACAGTTACTCAAATATCCACTGGTTACAACAGAGGAATGCAGGAGAGCATCTGTGAACACAACCGACTTTCTAGCAGAGAGGTAACAGCAGCACAAGACCACACTGACACTTTGTTAAGCACCAGGTGCACCTAATAAAGTGGCCGGTGAGTGTATAATGCCTCCAGTCACAGCTGACGCCGGAAAGCATAAACAAGGAAGTCAAATCTTACATTGTGTTCCACATCTTATATTTCAAAGCCTTCATTCAAACCAGAGTTTCCCAGTTGTAATCATGACTTGGATGTTGACGTGATGCTAGTCTGGCATACTGGATGTACAGTGCTGGGATTAAGCCTGCCCCTTCCGCTACAGTATCTGTTTTGCATGGGTACCGTCTGGACAGATGTGGGTCTGGACTTCCAGGCTACCACGTGAGTGCAGAATTGTTAACTCTACTGATTACATTTCCATCACAAATGTTCATAGAAAGACACAACATGAATCATTTTGTGTCCTCGTGATTTTTATTCTCATATCTATGCAAACTGACAAGGAACATTTTTGAGATGTATTCCTGCAGGGCAATTGCAATCTAATGTATCAACAGCTGAGGAAGGTTGTCATACAGTATACTCATACTAATGTGAACAATCTATGGTATGTGAGCAGGAATCATAGTAGTTAAAAGTGACTTGTGTTACGTGTATACTGCAATCTTCTGGTAATCATATCCTGATGAATCGTCACTTGAGTTCACAGCCTGCTGTACATACTTATTAGTATGTAGAGTGGGTTGATCCAGCTCTAAACACAGGCTGAAACACTAAGAACAGATGCTGGGAAGAAAAAAAAGACTATTCAATTCAATCTGCCGGCCAAGAACTTGAGGGAGTTACTGTTTAACCCTGACATGATCAAATGTATGCTGCGTATTCTCACGGACAGACCATAATTAAACTCAGACCAGACTTCAGTCGCCCTTATGGGGACCCTGTCTCCTCTTCTTTTCTTTGCTGTACAGAACAGTAACGTAAGCCGCATGCAGAAATGGTCAGATGACACAGCAACTATGAGTTGCTGAAGCAGAGGGAATAACTAATGATAGTCATTTTCATCATTAATATGCAAGTGACTATAAGGAAGTGTCAAAGAAAAGTGAAAAAGTCAAATGAGGGAGTGCATAACAAAACACTCTGGGTGCAGTATTATACATTATAGCACATAGAAATATGTCTGTAGGGGCAATCACACTGTCTTAATATTCTCTATATTCAGTACAGAAGCAGCAGCAGGACTCACAGGTTCTGCCCAGCCACCATTTTCATTCCCAGTTAGTCACATACAGATGTGACATGAAGAGCGGTCTCCGAGGTGAAAGCCCAGGGTTTGTGTGATCCTACCATCCACCCCGACCTCCTCCCAATGCTGACTCTGTCACTCTACGTCATCCCACAGTGCCGCGGTCGAACGGCCCATGGACGCAATTAAGGTACTTTAAAAACGCTTAGCAACCAATTGCCACAATTTGCATCACAAATATCACGCTCATAGACATACAGACATGATACACGTATTTTACGCTACGTACGCAATACAAAACTCTATACAGGTTAGATATCAATCAAATAAGACACTCCTAGAAAAGCATCATGTTTTTAGAATTCCTTCAGTACCAACACGATGTAGTGACAGTTGTCTTTACATCCGTGGCATCATGAGTTGCTAATATCCAATTCGTCATTATTTTAAAACTGCAGCAATTTGTTAAAACATGGATAAGAAGAATTTACTGTTGTTTTTATGTGTTGTAGCAAGTATATTCTTAACTTTAAATACACGTTAAAAGCGAAAAGGGCTTTGGTGTTAAAATGGCAAGCTCATAGACTTCACCTGCCTTTGAAAGTCCTTAGAGAGCTGAATAAAGTTGCCTTGGATTTCAAAATGTAAAGACATTAGTCTCGACAAAAGGCTCCCAAGTGAGCCCTTAAACTTTTTCAAAATCGAGCACCGTCTCAACAAAACACAATGTATCAGGGACTGGTGTTTTTTAACACATGCAACAGCACTTTTCCCCCTCCCCTCTGTATTTGACTTATCAGGGTTCGTGAATTGCTGAGCTGCATTTATGTGAGGTGGGTAGTAAAGAGAACAATGTTCAAGTCAGAAGTTTCTCCAAATAAGTGTTGTGCCTCGGAGGAATTCTCCTTGTGTCCTTGAGAGGCATCATGGAGTGTCACTTAAAGACTTTTTATTCCTCCTCTGCTCCCTCATTTCACCCTTCTCCTCCTCCCCTATATGCCCGTGTTATTCTGCTCTCTCTCTCTCTCTCTCTCTCTTCCTCCCTTCTGTCTTCTCTCCGCCTCCCACCATCTCCCGGCCGCCGGAGGGGCCCTCTCCACGCTCTGATTGGTTTTATTGGCAGTGCTTCAGTCGTGGAGGATGCTGGCGTGGCTCTCGATGTTGTGCTTGATAAAGATGGATCGGCACATAAAAATTAGGCAAAGCAGTTCTCTTTTCCATCTCGTTAAAAAGACAACATTCGATGAGAATAGGAATATCCTCCAGTGTCAGGGAGATTCATGTTGGGGTATTCCTCTTCTAACTGTTTCATACGAAGGCTTGTACTCAGGCGACGTGGTTTTTAAAAGCTCAGCAGTCACGGCACTGCTTCTGCCCCAAAATAATGTGTTCTGTGTATATATTTTATTCAAAGGACACTTTTGCATGTGGCACACATTCATGTGTCTCCTTTTCTAGTGTCAGCAAGTGAAGCAAAGCAATATCTGTCATTATGGGAAAGAAGCACGACTGAATATGGTTTGCATGACATTATACGTCATACATAAGACATACTCAAACCTCATATAGAAGGTTGTGAGATGCAGGGCTGCAGCGTTTACATTTTTTTCCCATAGTTCATAGAAATTAAACCAAATACTCAATATACAATAATACAATATACAACAATAAATTGAAATCAATATATTTCATTAATTAAGGGTTACATTAGTCAAAAACTGAGATGGCGATGCTACTCTGCTAAGGGGAGCGTACCTATGTTCCCCGGGTCCTAGGTTCCCCACTTTGTATGTTCCCCTCTTTTCACAGAAAGGGTCCTATGTTCCCCGGTCTGTTATTTCTTCCACAATCAGTGCCAAATTCCACGGCAAATAGGCCTATGTAGACCCTAACACTACCCCCTAACCCTGACCCTAATCCTAACGCCTAACCTTAAAAAAAATGCTGCATTAGATCAGCGAAGATGTGATCGGGAACCGTAGGACCCAGGGATCATAGGGATGACGCCCTGTTAAGCTAGCTACATTTAGCTGGACTTAGTATTTCTTCATCATTATTGCATTTAGCAACTGCTTCATTTAGTTATGTTGAGTAACGAACTGAATAAGATTACAGAAATTATACAAAATGGACTGTTTTTTTAAATACAGATAACAGGAAGATTGACTAAGTTTAATTTTCATATCACCAGCTAACATTAGCTTTTCCTTGATACAGCCCTCTTGTCGTAGCTGTGTAGCATTAGTCAGCTGACATGTTGAAATTGCAGTTCATATATGGCATAATACTTTGTAGGCTATGTAATAAAACACATGCCAAAAAGTCAGCTAACCCTCTTTACTCCATTTTGACCAAATATGATCATTCTTCTGTAGGTTTTCACTTGGCCTTGACCCACTTTTGACCCGGTCTGGACAAGATCGGTCCGACTTGAACTGACATTTCTCTAGGTGAAGAAATAAAGAAACGAAGGGGCAGGTGAGAGACAAATGGCATGACATTTTATCCACCTGCAAGATGTGGCCAAAGTGGCAGACGGAAGCAGCATGGAAGCAAGGCTGCAAGGTTGTCTGGCATTTGATGATAGAGTTAGAGGGGGGTGGGTGTCCTTTACACCGTGTGGGAAGCAGGTTCAAATTGTGTTATTGCACTGCGATTGATGGAGAGACGTCCACCACCCACTAAGGGAGAGATGAAGAGAGAGGAGGAAGAGTTTAACACACACGACAAATTGATGTTAGGCTGCGCACCATCAGTCAAAGTCCCATGAAAGCCAGACAGGTAGATGTCGGTTTCGATTGCACACATCCTCTTTGCCTTGAGACAACCTTCTTGTTACCAAGCCTTTGCACTATGACCTATGTTTTATATCGCTTACGATTGACACTTCGATGTAAGAGTTTCAAAATATTCAACTCAAGTCGCTTTTAGATCATCAAATTGCCTTAAAGAGGAGTCAAAAAGCCTCCAGTTTTCCTGTCAGTGGGTGCAGGTCGTCAATAATAGAGGCTGAGAGCCCGCGTGGAGAATAGCATCCACCGCCCACCGAGGCTCCGCAGGAACGCAGCTATTCTAATGCACCAGCTCGAATCCACAGCTATTTAAAGGCTGCAGCATACAGTGTGGGTTCAAGTCCTTGTGAAACGAGACAGTTTGATTGTTGTTTGCTACACAGGACTGAACAGGCATGTCACGGTAAATAAAAAGCCACAGATATAAATAGAAATCCTTGTTGTTCTGCCTTAAACCTGCCAGTGTGCGTGTATTTATTTGGCTGCATCGAGCAGAACGCATGCATGTTGGCTGATCATTAGCATTAATTAAGACTAATCTCATTCCCAGCAAGTTGAAGTGCATCTGTGGTCATGGCAACCCACTCCCAAATGGTGAGTGGTGGGGAGGCCTGCTGTCTCTCCACTTCCTCCGGCAGTCATTGTGATTTGTGGAGCAATTACCACACAGCTAGAGGAGAAGGGGCACTTCAGCGAGACAAGTCGCTGTCCCACCTAATGTGTGACATCCTCACTCTGTCTGCTAGCATGCGCACTCACTCACGATGGCAGGGACCTGAGTCTGGAATGGAAATTTAACCACATGTTATGTGTCAGGGGGAAAAGGAAGAGTTTGGTTGTTTAAAGGTATTGTCTCTCGAGTGTTGTGAAAAGAAGAGCGCCAAAGCTGAGATATGAAATGAAAGTCAAGCTGGGAGTGTGTTGGTTTACTAACTGGGATTTAAAAATAGCACCGCAGCTCACAGAACAGTGCCCCGGAACAATAGCTGAATCAGAGTGGCTGTGTGTGGGGAACGTCTCAACAAAAGACATCCTCCCGGCAACAACACAAGGTTTTTTTTCGCCCTGAGAACAAATTTGTTTTCAATCGAAATCACTTCATACAAATGTATTTCACTAACATCATCAAAACTATGTCTTAACTGCCCTCTTTACTCCCACGACCTATCACAGCAGAGGGGATGATGCGTGATGGGATGAGGATTAGTGCTGTTCATGAAAATATACGCCACCCTGGACCCGACCTGACCCTGAGACTGTTAGTGGATGAATACTTAAAAGCTATGTTTTGAGGTTGTGCTGCAATCATTAGGCCCTTTCACACATGCACTGCAAACGTAAAAGTATCCACACATCACCCAGAGAAGCTATATGTGAGAATACAGATGCCCAATCAGCTGACCCTACCAACTCCTTGGTACCAAGTCCACGTTATGAAACCTATACGAGAGTCTGCCATGCTGGCGGCTCTGTGAGGCTGTTCTTGGGCACAACAGTGCTTTGAGCAACATGCTAACATTAACATGCTCACAGTGTTTATGCTAGCATGCTCATGATTAGGAGTTTTAGCAGGTTTCGGTATAGTTTAGCTTGGTAGCATGCTTACAAATTTGCCAATTATTAATTAACAATAAACTAACGATAATGGAAAAGTCCTAATTTGTGCAGAAATTGAAATTTTGTCTTGATGGTGCCAGATGAAACGTGACATTTCTATATTTTCCAGTTCAGCTGGTTCACAGGCTGCAACGCTCAATACTCGACCGATTATATATATAAAAAAGTTATTCCTGAGTCACTTACACAGAAATATGTGAGGAAATAGGGTCCACACTGAAACATACAGAATTCCCCTTTAAGGGATCGCCAAAGTTATTACAATTCATCCTGAATATATGTATATATATATATATATATATATATATATATATATATATATATATATATATACATATATATATATATATATATATATGTTAATCCATCCAACATTGGTCAAGATCCCCCCTGACAACCACAGTAATGCAGGTAAAATGAACCCTTTGCCGATATTTATCTTGCATGTTTTATACATACTGTAGTGGAGAGAAAAAGAAATAGGTCGTGGAGATCTTTGCATAAACAACTAGGCTACCTCATCATCACAACATATCAAGCAGACATCCTTTACTTTAATGTCGGACGTTTAGTAAGAACCAACAGATTATTCATAGGAATCACCGCAGTCGCCCACATCAGAACTACATATTTATAATAACCCAGCAGAAGTCTGTAAACGGTATTCATTAACGTACAGCACAGACAGTTTGTAGAACACCATGATGTTAATGACTTCTCTGCTTATGTTTTTTTTTTCTTCAGTACACATGACTGAACCAACGCGATATTTTATGCATGTTGTGAACTTGTAGGCATTACAATCACATGCCATATAATATGGATTTGCTCCATTACAGTACATGCAATATGACTGGACACTGGGATTAGACCCACGGGTGCAAACAGATCTAGTGTAGGAGTTGACCCACACAGGGAGTGTTGTTTGTTGTCAAAGACAGCATCAGGAGCATTTAACAGCCTCGAGCTAAGCTGCTTTTCAGCCATGTATGAAAAGTGACATCAGGCTGTCAGCTGAGCTAAGCCACAACTAACTGTCCATAGCTGAGCATTTAGCAACACAGGACCTGTTTACAGTAATGAGTGTGCTGGATCAGAAAGTGGCTTAGCAAGGACTGGGAGGCCGACGTGAGCAGCTCAGCGCGGACTGGTACTGCCATCTTGTGGGTGTCAAGTGAATTGAGGAGATTGATGATAACCATTTATATTTTTTTCATCTGAACAAAATAAGAGAAGTGACTTTTGGAAGTCAAAGAAATAGTGATGAAGTAGATAATGTTTGTGGTCACTTGTGTAAAAGGACAATCCACCAATTTTACACATTAAGACCAGTCTGGAGTAACGGTTTAACCGCTGTGATTCTCCAGTTCATACTAAAACAAGAACATTTACCCCAGTAGATCAAGCTCCTTTTAATTATCACATTATCACAAATATGAAGCCTAATTATAAATACCATCTCCTAAGACCTGTTATGGCGTATGTCCTCCAGGCTGTCTACTGACACGATCTAAGTGGCTTTAAAGTGTGACTTGTTCATGTTGGCAAATACTGATTTTGCATTCCCCAAGGGGACTGTAGGCCTATTTTATTTTATTAACGCTTTATCAGTGAGAAAGTCTCACATATTCCCCAAAACAAAGCCCATCACAGGGGTTGAAGCTCCCTAATAGACATGGCATTTCATCAGATGTGGAAGAGTTGCATCGCTTTGGCCCGAAAATGGATTTGTGGATTGATGGTTCATCGTTAAAACGTCGAGGCAACACACTTGGTAAACAGTTATGGAAGATGCAGTTGGCGGGTTTTGGAAAACTACACTGATGAATTGGTAGCAGAGAACTACTTGTCTGTGTTCAGTGTGTATCTGACCTTTTGGGGTCTGTAACCTCAGTGTGAATCATGGAGAAAAAGGGGCTTAGGCCTGTGTGTAAAGTGTGTGTGTAGGCTTACTGTGACTTTGACTGATTGTATCCCCTTTATAAGACTAAAAGTACTGTTTATGAAATGTTCTTTAAATGCATTCCTTTACTTTTTTAATTGATTTATCTCCAGTTGGCAGATCACATGATCCCTGTTGCAGCAGTAGGGTACAGTCTATTCGGCTGTTAAGTCGTGACGCAACGCCCTTTCAAAATATGATTTCCGGGTCCAAGCAGGTCGAAGCCCTGTATTTCTTCCACAACGCAGTGCCGTGTTCCCCGTTGTTTGAACAGATCTGAGTTTTTAAAAAAGCAACGTAATTGTCATTTTACCTCTTTCTTATGGATTAAAAAGGTGTTTAACTGTCGGAAGAGGTGATTGTAATTGTTCACGTTAGGCCGTTGTTGTCTGTTTTGTTTCAACGGAGCGTTTGGATCTGGAAGTCTTATTTTGAAAGGGCGTCACGTCAGACTTAACAGCCGGATGGATACTATAAAACCAAAACAAGTTCCGGTTTTGATTTGTTCTCTTGCACGTGCATCATGTATCTACCTGCAACTGCTTAATGCGCTATTAAATACAACTAACAGACGTCCGGCCTAGTGGACAAACCTAGCATCAACTTACTAACTTACTGTCGATTATGATTAGCTGTTGTAACGTGACGACTGCTAGGCGTGGTTTAGTGTAGGATCTTTGTGACAGACGGATTACTCTCTCGACACTTACATCATCTTTGATATCCAGCCAGTCGTACTGGCGTCAAAATTACCGTTTTACCGTCGAAATCATCGTATTTCTGTGAGTTAGACCTTGGTTTAAACTAGTGTATTCTCTCAAAGTTGGTTTAAATGGCAACACTCGCTTCTCATTAGTAAATAAGCTATTTTTTCTGTTTAACTCCTCCCGCGTGACGTAGTTTCCCAGCATGCTTTGCAGCCAAGGATTTGTTTCTTTTTAAATACGATAATTACAGGCTAGAAACAGCAAAGAAATGTTATGTTGCCACAAATACTGTTGAAGGATGTCTACAGAATACACTTTCGTTCGTGAACAGCGACGTAAATAAATGTACCACCATCAGTGAGACTTGTGAGGCCACGCAGGCCTACATATACTTACAGGAATCAGCTTCACACCGGTTGGTCCGATGGCGGTGAGATTTCAATTGATTGCTACAGTGAGTTACAGAACCTCTACGTTTCTTCTCTCCCCTCCCCCACCGCCGGCCTTGACTAGCCTTTTGACTCCCTTTACCCTTATAGTTACAGTTATAGTTTATAGTGAAATTTGATTAATTGAAATAACACCCACCATCAGAGAAAATACAACTTTGAAACAGTGTCGCATCAACAGCTTAGGGATCTAATCTAGAATAGTTTGCCAAAGTAAAAGCACGTAGGTCAGTTAAAAGGCAATATCGTATTAAGATGATAGTATGAAAGACCAGATGAGTTACAAAAAAAGTCTATTTGCATGTCAATACACAATGAACACCATTATGCCAGCCATGTAGCACAGAGCCCTCATGTCCAAACAACACAAAATATTAACATGGCATTTGCAGCCTGTGCATACAACTCTCTTTTGCTCTACAGCATCACTGGAATAACCAGACAAGACGACAAAGATCAGAAAACTAACCAAAAACGGTGAACTATACGCACATAATGAATACACTGATGTACTGTGTTCTACTCACGTGTTCTGATCTGCTGGTGGATCCACCCTCTCATTGGCACCTTAGCTGCACCCAGCATGCACCTGCTGGTTTACGCACCTGCTGGTTTACGCACCATGCTGGCGTTTGATTGGTGCACTTTGCTTGGTTTTTTTAGTCAATAGGTGCATTTAACAAGTGAAAAAGTAAGTACAAGTAAGGTTGCTTGATTTAAATGACTCCTAACTATTATCACACCGCTCCATCTTACTGTCACACTTGTGCACATGCTCCTCGCCCAGAATAATATTGTTTATCAGATTGAAACCATTTGATGATGCGTCATGCATGTAGTCATGTCTCATTAGAATTCCATCCGCTTTCATTGTACCTCTCATCTCATCTTCAACCTCTAATCCGGGGTCGGGTCGCGGGGGCAGCAGCCTTAGCAGGGGACCCCAAACTTCCCTTTCCCGGGCCACATTAACCAGCTCTAACTAGGGGATCCCGAGGCGTTCCCAGGCCAGTGTGGAGATCTAATCTCTCCACCTGGTCCTGGGTCTTCCCCGAGGCCTCCTCACAGCTGGACGTGCCTGGAACACCTCCCTAGGGAAGCGCCCAGGGGGCATCCTTTTGTAATTGTTTAACATGTACAGTAGTGTGTAACGTAACAACCATTTCACTGGTCATGATGTTTAAGAAGTATGGCATTGTTTCCCCTAAATACATAGCATTTATCCCGTCAATGAATAAATAAACAGGTTTTGGTTTAACATGTGTTCTGCCATTTTCTAAATATGAAACCGTCCTGACATTTTCTCTGGAGCACGTGAATCAAAACAGAGAAAATGGATTTAATACAACTTTTACAGAATATTTAAGTGTTGCTTATGATTTTGAAGTGCTTGTTCAGAAGTTTCTCCACTTTTGACGGTTCTAAACTGTAAAGAAAAGCTATTTTTCATAGAATTTTTAAAAAAAGTTATTACATACTGCACGTGCTGCGATGAAGCACCTGAAATTCCAAAGTAGTAGCAGCTCAGACGGCAAAATCCTGCAGCAGAAAATCAGAACGAGGTCCAGCAACTCATGTGGCTACAGCAATTACAACACTAGATGAGATTATAGATGTCTTCATTGTGTGATTAGATGTATATGTGTTTCTTTGTGAAATGAAACATTATTTTTGTATTGCGAGTTAAATAATTTGTCAAATAAACTGAAATCATGAGGAAGGTTATGAAGTTTATTAGAAATACCAGCTGGATTGGAATCATACAAAAGTCTGAATGACAGTTGAACACTCCAGATCTACGTCATGTACGGGGTAAACAGCCCACCCATCCGCATAAACACACACCCATCAAGCCCCCTGTCTTTTCCAAAAGATTACCCACTTAATTCCCCAGAACCGGAGTTGGTGATGTTTGAGTCAATAAACAAAAGTATGCAGACAAATAATAAAACCGAATCTATGCGTGTAGCTGTGTTTTGTGCGTGTCCCTCTTCTTTCACAACAGTCCCAGTTTGTATTCCACCATCATGTGTGGCTCGCCCATCATTTCGCTCTGGGTTGGATCTGCAGGATCACAAAGAGTGGTGGTGGTTAGAAATATTGAGACAGTTGTGTGAATGGGCGTGTGGAGGTGAAGGGATGAGGTTCTCACCGTTGAGGATGTCATCAAAGCCGATAGACTCGTCACTGCCCCGCAGCGTATCCAGGGCCAGGTTTGAACTCTGTAGGAATGGCAGACGCTGGATCTGGAGGGACAGACACCGGAGAAGAATGACTTTCAAAACAAACAAACAGGGAGAAGAGAAGAGCCAAAGGAAGAGGGCAACAGAACTGGGGAGGGTGATAAGAGGGACATGCACTGTGTGTGTGAATGCAGTGTGCGTATGTTACCTGTCTAGCTGCCCTGTACTCCATCTGCAGTTTGAGTGGAGCATGGAGACCCTGGATGTTCCTGAGAGTAGAGAAATTCATCTTGTCCTGGTTCAGCTGGAACTGCACACAGAAACGCACAAAGAGCCTCAGCACCCCGGGACAACAAGTATAATTTCCACCGTTTAACTTTAACTTGTTCTTCTTGTAACATAGACTGTAAAGAAAGATGAGCAGAGTGACGGCTCCCTAATGGTGAAGCAGCTGGCTGCAGTATAGGTCATTAATCCTGCCCGCAAATACATTTTTATTAAAGGTGGTTTCTGTTATTTTGTTAGTTGTTACCACCCTGTTGGTAATTTTCCTGATACGTTTGGTTTAAATTATTTATTTGACAGGGTGAAACGTCATGATTGACAACTGTAATTGACTCACGATTGGTCAGACGGGTATATGGGCGGGACTTTGTTATGTTGTCTTTGCTTTTGTACGGTTGGAGGAAGTGGAGACAGGCCATCCGTCTTTAGGAGTAAAGACATTGTAACTCGTGAATGTCCAGGTTATTCTGCTTTGTTGTCAAAACCCCAAAAAATGAATATTTGTCTTTTATAAATGTATTTTTTTGGTCAAATGAATACAGACATTGAGTCCTAATAAAAACAAAAGCTTGTATTATAATTATGACTCCATAATTTGGTCAGGTTTGCCTGGCACACTTGCAAAGTTAACTGGAACACCTATATGTAAGTAGATGTAACCATTGTCACCACATCACAATGTCTGCTGTTAAAGAGATCCAAATATTGCAGTTTGTGCAGACTGTGTCCACACCTACAGTCCCAGGAGGAGGTCTACTTTCAGTGAATTGTGGAAGAGCTCTTACAGTTCAGATTACTCACACTTTTCTCTGACAGCTCCAGTGGGTGGCTTGGAAGGAGCTCATTCTTTACGCTGGTAAAACTGTGTAGCACAACAAGAAAAACAACAAACAGGTGAAAATCTATTTTACGTACATGTCATTTGGTTTCAATGCTGGGATTATTAAAGCAGTCGTTGTCTGCTAATTGATTGTATGTGTAACAATAGGTTTTACGGTTGACAAGCTCTGATGTTTAGGATTATTTCAATCCTAAACATAGCTATGGGCTTTTTGTCGTGCATCAACCATACTAAGATATATATGATAATCTTATATTGACCAGGAAAAGTCATCTACAACAGACAGGATAACTTCTGGTACACGGTGCCCACGCGGTCAATGGTATGATTTTGTATATGTTTAAAAGATGCGTGTTAACACTGAAACATAGAGTGAATAGTGAATATACACAAATGATGTTAAGTGATGTTTTATGCAGTATCCATGTCAATTGAGTGCAAAACATACTATATTGGTATTTTTAACCAGAGACATAGCTGTCTATCTGTAAGAGCATGGTAGGGCCATGAATGAGATAATATATTATTCATTATACAAGATCAGGTTACACCAGATTCATTGTATTAGTGTCAGTGTTACCCGTTTTCGACCAACCCAGACCAAGTTCTAGAGCTGGTTCACCGTTGGTTCAACACGGGAGCCGTCTCAGAACCAGTCTAGAGAGCCCAGAGAGCCACGCCATTAGGTCACTGTGTACGTCTGAGGTTTCCCCAGAAATGCTAACGCCCACTTCAAGCACAACAACAACAGAGGACTACTAAAAATGCAGGACAATTGCCATTACACCAGACATGTACATGTTTGTGTTTGCTTTCCGAGTTGTTAATAGTTCTTGGTTTTCTGAAAGGAACTGTGAATAATTACTGTAAAAAATAAAAAATAAAATCAACTTAAAACATGTTTCTTCTTTCATTAAGCATACTAAAGAAGACATGTGTCTTTAGAAAAGTTGTTAATTTTGACAAAAGCAACAACAATAAAATACACAAATTCTAAAACATGTTTGAAGCAAGAAAGACTTTGTGGTGCCGGTTCTAGACCGGCAAAGAGTTTGTGCAGCTCTGGGACCAGTTTTCTTGACAGAGAGCCGGTTCTTTGGCAGTCAAATCAGGACGAACCGGGTCCGACATTGTAGGTGATATTCTGGATCAGAGGGCTATTGTTCGACCTACATTAGTAACTCATATGCACAGGTAACCCAAATAACAGCACATACCTTTGAAACAATGAATTTCAAGAAAAGCTAGGATTATATTTAGCCTTATACACCAAGTCAAATATCCCAAAAGGAATTTCAGTTAAAAGCAACTGGACTTGGATATTTGTTATATGTCTAGTAAAGTCCAGTTGCTTTTGACTGAAATTGCTTTGGGGATAACGATGACCTGGACAAATAAGAACACTCACAGGCCAAGTCAAATACATTCAACTCCATTTAATTCATTGTAATTATGGCTGGGTTATATTTCCACAGAACATACAAAAAGGTGTTGTTTTATGTTCGCTATTATCCGAGTTTGTGTTGAGAATAACAACAGCTATTGACACTCTTCAAAATAGTTTAAAGACTAAGTAACCAATGTTCTGACCGATTCATTTGAATATGGCGTTTCATAAACTACTCCTATAGTTCGAAACAACAGCCTTCTGATCCAGAATATCACCTATAATGCGACAGGGTGCAGAATACGTATTCAGCACCCCTTCCCGGAAATGCACCCCCTCACATTATAGGTGATATTCTAGATCAGAAGGCTGTTGTTTCCACCTATATGAGTAGTTTATATAGAGGTAACCCACAACGGTCAGATCATTGGTTACTTACAGTCTTTAAACTATTTTGAAGAGTTCAAAATCACAAACTTGGATAACAGCGAACACAAAACAACACATTTCTGTATGTTCTGTGGAAATATACTGCAGCCATAATTACAAAATGAATGAAATGGATCTTTTGAGCAAGTTGAATGTATTTGACTCAGCTTTTCCTAAATATAATCCCAGCTTTTCTTGCAATTCATAGGTTCAAAAGTGTGTGCTTTTAGTGTGGTTACCTGTATATAAACTACTCATATATGTGGAGACAACAGCCTTCTGATCCAGAGTATCACCTGTAATGCGAGGGGGTGCATTTCACGGCAGGGGGGCTGAATAAGGCACAACACCGGCACTCATAATGTCTTGGTCGGAAAGGGGTATGTCTCACCCGCTCCGCAGAGAGTCCTTTACTCCATAAGCTCCCTGTGGACACAAGCCTGCCACAGGTACACTGTCCTTCAGCTGAGAGCGGAGTCCTCGAGTATTCTGTAACAAACAGAAAATTTACACACACACTGTTTACAGCCGCTAATGTTGAGTTTGTATGTCTCAGTTACAAACGGAGAAAGCTTGAAATCATCTTTAACCGGGTTACGGAGCATCGTAGCTTAGCGCTAACTAGCATTAGCTCGAGTGACTAATCAAAATCACAACTAACGGTATAAAATTCAGATAGAAAGAAACAAAAAAGCCACGAGCAGGCGAGATAAACACGTGCACAACAATATAAAACAATATAATAGCCTTAATATGGTCACGATAGGATAAATTATATTATGTGAGATAAGACTGTAACCACACCATTGTGATGCTGTTTCCTCCACTTTCTTTTCGATGCAGTTGAACATCCGGTTGTGACGCGTTTTCATTACGACACATCCTGTACAAATTAGTGCTGTGTTCAGGTTAACAAAACAAAACAAAAATAATTATGGATCTGCATATTATATGCGTAGTTGGCTTATTTTTAACTACTTTGTAACGTAAAAAAATCAATTTTATGTAAACGTATAAATAACGTAAAGACTAGTCGTGTCTACGTTTAAAAATTGTGGGCATCGGCTGATTGTTGTGTGGGGGTATAGCTCAGTGGTAGAGCATTTGACTGCAGATCAAGAGGTCCCCGGTTCAAATCCGGGTGCCCCCTCTTTTCTACTAGCCTTTCTGTTAACGAAGATGATCGATCATGCGTATTTTTGCTGTACTTGTGTATACACAACCGATCGTCCCGACCCCGGATAAGCGGTTGAAGATGAGTGAGTGTATACACAGTGAAACGCTCGGCATTTTTATTTTTTCACTTCGATTTTTATTGAAATGTTTCATCTTCACATGCAGACAACAAGGTATACATATAGATCCATGAATTACGTTCTGTGTGTAGCGTCTGCAAAAATCAGATACAAAGAACAACAAATAGAAAGAAAGAACGTAGAAGAAGTCGTGGCTTCATGTGTCCATCATTAGATTACACTGTATGCCAACAGTGTTTGTCTTCTTTTAATTTATACATGTAAAATAATAATATACATCGCCATTAAATAACCACATACTTAATTCTTTTTAAATGATTATTGCATTTATAATACATTTTAAGTGCCTTTTGGAACTAGACATTGTAATTAAACTGGTTTGTAACCCATATACAGTTCTGTTCTGACTGACTTTAGAAAATCAAAATGTATATAGCTGCACAATAAGCACATTGGCACTGCGGTGGTTTTACCATAGGTTATTTTATTCTGGTGTAACAAACTATCTTCATCAGCCACAGCAGCCAATTAATGTGGCTCTAACCTGGATAGATGTGAATGAAGATCTGAGAGGAGGAAGAGGAGGAACAAAAGGATAGAAGGGAGAGAAATAAAAAACAAACAGTATGTAAACCAAACCAAGGTTTTATATTACAGTAGGTGAGATATATGCTTATGGAAATACAGCCTTGATCGTCCTAAACCTTACAGCACGATAAAGCATTACATAAGTAGCAACAAAGATATGCAGCCATCACTACAAACCTCACCTTTGCTTTGCTCAGAGGAGTGACTGCAGGCCAAACCTCCCCAGTGCTGCGTATACCTGCACAGGCAAAAGAGGAAACTACTGCACGTTGCACAAAGTGATAACGATGAAATAACATTTGACCCAGTCTCTTTAACAGAAACCATGTGAATGTCACTAACTCTGCCAGTTGACAGTGGGCCGAACTTGAACTTACTCCTCAAAGTTGAGAGTGTTGGTCCAGGCCAGCAGCTCATCCAGCTCCCATTCCAGTATCTCATCATCCCCCTTCTCTTCAATGGTGACCATCACTTCCTGGGCCATGTGTCGATGCACCGGATGAGTCTGCAGACGACCCTGGTTATACCTGTATGTAAGGGAAGGAGGACACACTTGTACAGAGGACTGCATAACAGTTTCTCAGACGGGTATTTTCCACAACTTGTAACAGAAGAAGGAGCATAAAAGGAGCGTTCCTTTTTTATGATAAGTTTCATTTTAATGAGTTATTTAATGCCGTGAAAACGAGGTGAAACATCATGATTCACTAATTACGTTGTTGGTGCTTCAGTTAATTTATGCTGCCCCCGAGCTAATCAGTGTTAGCCGAGTTTGGCTGTTAGTGACTCCCACGATATCTCTGTTAATAGCTGTTACACGAAAAAAAGTGTCTTGATAGCTTATTTGATGAGTGTATTTGCCGAAAAAGCCCCTGGGATGATTTTACACAGATCTCTAAAACTCACATCTGCTTCAACCATTCAATCTTCCTGTTCTTCCTCCACTTGTCTACGTTCTGTTTTCGCTGCAATCTGGAATAGTGAAAGTCCATTTTCTTGTTAGCACCGATCTCTGTGGGCTCCCCCATTGTCGCCAACTATCAGAGAGATGAAAAAGCACATAAACACAGACTTTATAGCATCTGCTTTTAATCTTGTGCCTATATCTTTGTTTTCCGTTACATGAACAGTATGTGAGTTATGTGATAAGATCAAGGCAAAACACTGCCGTAAAATACCTGTTGTAGCTGTTTATCTATTTATTTCCAGCATGTTGGATTACTCATTGCATTGGTGGTGCATTTTTGTTTTGCACAGGTATTTGTACAAATAACACGTAGGACAGAACATTTGCTCTGACACGTTCTTCACCTTGCTACAGAAGAGCCTCCAGCTGTTGTTCTCCATGCGCTGGTACCATCCTGACCGGTCCTGCTGCGTGCGAGGCCAGCCCTCGTTGGTCTGTCGGGCCACAGGCTTCTTAAGGCCTGGCTGGGTGTAGACCTTCGGGCTGCTGGCACACACGTCTGTGATGGGTCGATGTGTGAAGATCTTGTAATAGATGTTGGGAGGGAAGGTAATCTGAAGGAAAAGGTAGACTGTAAGCGGGAATGCCTGCATTATCATCTTCACATACTGTAGCTGTTGAATGATGTACCAATATTTCGCTATTTAACGCTCACCCCTCCCAGTCGAAATCTGATGAACACGCCAGCGGCACTGTCCAGCAACTCCGCCTGCCACGGGAAAATCAAATCTTACCGTTTACTGAATTTGTTGTTTTCATTTTATAGAGAGCAACGTTCCAGCTACCTCTCGAGGGTTGACGGTTTTGAGGATGGCTTGTGGATCCCGCTGGTTGCAATGGATGATAAGTTCTCTGAAATACTTGAAGACCTCTCTGTACTACAGTTTAGGAAGGAAAAGAGTTTTAGTTCAGACCTGTTGACTTTAATTTGTGCATGTACAAGATAGGACTGCACCTGTCATTAATTTTTGATTAATCGATTAGATGTTTGGTCTATAAAATGTCTATAAAATGTCAGAAAATGCCGATCAGTTTTTCCCAAAGCCAAAGATGATATCCTCCAATGTCTTGTTTTGTCCATAACTCAAAAATATTCACTTAACTGTCATAGCCGATAAAAGAAACATGAAAATATTGGCAATAAAGAAGCTGGAATCTGAGAATTTTGAGCTTTTTTTCTTAAATATGTACTCAAACCGATTAATCAATTATCAAAATAGTAAGTGAATAATTTATTGTTTGATAACTAAGTGTTTCATCTCTACAGCTCTAGTACAAGTGTGTGTGTGTGTGTGTGTGTGTGTGTGTGTGTGTGTGTGTGTGTGTGTGTGTGTGTGTGTGTGTGTGTGTGTGTGTGTGTGTGTGTGTGTGTGTGTGTGTGTGTGTGTGTCCACAGCAGCAGCACCCACCACATATCTCCTCCAGGCCTTCTGAATGATTGTGGCTGCTATCTGCTGCAGTGTCTCCTGTTGGGGATCCTGGGAACCCTCTTCCTGTACGCTGGAGGCATTTTATGAGAAGAAAGAAAAACATGGGGAAAAAAGGAGGCAGACAGTTGGCTGCCGCAAGATGTTACATGTGTTACTGAAATTTTGATTAATATTTCCTGTAAAGGAGCCCTGTTTTTATGACAGTCAATGTTGGGATGTAACCACATTTCTTCAAGTAGCATACTGTATTCAAGCACAATCTCAACTCGTACTTCACTTATGTATTTTCATTTTCTTTATATTTCTATTCCACTACATTTCAGAGGGAAATATTATATATTTGTTATTCCACTACACATATTAACAATTATAGTTGGTAGTCATTTCACAGATTAAACACATGCAAACAACAACGCACACACCACTCTATGTAACGTCGACGTGGCTGTAAACTTTCCACGTACATATTTGATCACATTCACATGTATATATTTGATGTCTTTTATAACTGTCATAACTTACTTATCTATTTATTCTTAGTCACTCTTTTCTCTCCTTTTGTCATTGTGCAATGTCTGCTCTCCGGGCCATAACTTTAATTAACCCCCTGGGGATAAATAAAGTTTTCTTGAATCTTGAATTAAAAGTTTACATTTAAAATCAGAATATAAATAAGCTTCAAATTAGCGCCACCTTACCTGGCTTCCAAAAATATTAAAATACTGCACATTGATATGACATATAATATCACTGTTAAAGGGCCAATTTTGCTGCATAATAATCTGATAATAACTAAGTATAATAAGTAGCCTACCTTTTGCGGATAGGAGTTGCACTTTTTTCTGCTTTTGAAAGCTGAACTTTTCCTGTTTTCTTTCCTTATAATCTTATTAAACTCTGGTATTACTATGTGTACTTTAGTATATTATAGCATGAGGTAAGCAGCGCATGTGAACACCTCTTACTGCAGGAAATAAAGGCTGTTTCACATTAAACATGCAAGGGCTGGATAACCATGAGGTCATATGTTATGGTGGATTCATAACTTGTTTATTTTGATAAAGTTATCCAGCCCAGTTCAATTAATTATCTCAATTTGTTCATATAATGTGCCATGGCAGATAAAACTCATAGTGGCAGTAGGCTATCACTAGAATAGGCCTAATTTATAGATAAGCTAACTCGTTAATGTGAGTGAACCTATGCTAGCAGAAGCTAAGACGTCCTAAAACCATTGAAACCCAAATTAAACTCAGTAGTTTCACACTGTATTTAATAACCTAGCTACATTATTTGATACAACTAGGTTTAACAGCTCACCCTGATTAAAAAAATCGTTGCATAAACACTCAAATGCCCAAATACGCGTAGAATAAGAGCATAATATTACCTCATGGCTTCCTCTGTAATTGAATGTCTCATTAGGTTACCTAGCAACGTAGTGTGTCACGTGACCACGCTTGAAGCAGACCTTTTCCGGAAGACACTTTCAAAACAAAAGTGACAATGGCGGTCAACTTAATCCAATACTTTTGTGATATTTACACCGTATTAAAAACACAACAACAACGTCAGTTATGCTACTTTATATGAATGCTTGTTTTTCTATACAACTAAACTGTCTGACACATCCAAAAGTATATTTTTTTAATATATTTTGAAGCCAAAATCATCTGACATCAGGTAGTAGATTTATAGATGAGGACGATTTAGACATTATACCCCTTGTATTACACAGTAATCATCATCACATGCTAAATTCTGTTGACACAAATCAATGCCAAACAACAAAATTAATTATAAAATTTAGAACAATTGATTTATCTGTGTCTGAGAGGAACAAAAACAAACCTGATTTGTATTCTGTGGGGGTGATAAATACATTTTTTTCATTTAACTTTTCCCTGTTGGCCATTAGATGGCGCTCTTTGACAAATTTGACAGATTGTAGCTTCTCTTTTGCTTTCCACCACTCACACGTTACACATAACTGTTGTCAGGCTTATGGATGCGTGCACCACACACCAAATCAGTAAGGGTGTTTGGAAATCTGCCAGGCCCTCTGTCCCCAATCCACTCTCAGTGTAAGACAGTGTCATGCAATGTGTGATCTCTCTCTGATTCATATGCAGCAAATCAGACCTGTTGATGGGGTTCAAGTGACTTGAGGTGTGTAGTAAAACATAAACTGGAGGTCTGAGTCTTACAGAGAATAAAGAAATGCTCATGTTGATGACATACAGTACATGTTGACATGCATGCACCCACATACTGTACTTAAAGCTTACACGCACAAACCATAATCGTGTTTTCTGCATTCTGTTATTTTCACAAAATTGAATTTGCAATCATTTAAGGGGGCTGGTTACAACAAAAGGTCCTACGGTGAAGGAAATGCAGGACATACGAGATCATTGCTCACGGCACCAGCCCCTCATGCAATATCTGCAGTGTTTCCTGGCAATATGCAGTCTGTTTCTTCATGTTTTCAGTGGATTAAATGTTATTAAGGTCAGTCACTAACTTGTCACTAACCAAGCATGTGTGTCAAAGCCAATTGCATAAACCCAGTTTCCGTTAAATCCAGTCACATACAAAAAATAAAGCATTCCTCTTCTGCCCCTTCAGCTGTGACCGTTTCAGAAGACAAACACTCTGTATTCATATGCTGCTGGATATTCAAATATACATTTTTGTGGCTCACAGATGATAGTTCTGTTTGCTCTCTGAACAAATAGTGCTCATAATTTATAACCAACAGTTGCTTATGTGAATTCCAGCTGATGTCCATTATGCAAATATCCACAGAATGCATTTTCTCACCACAGCCTGTAACGAAACTCATCCCCGTTTCTTCTTCTTCTTCTTCTTCTTCTTCTTCTTCTTCTTTCAGTTTATTTTCTCCACAGGGAATGCTCTGTCATCTTGACTTCTAACAAGGAAAGACATTCGTGTGAGCCCGGGTCCCAGACTTTAAGCACACAGAGGAAATATTATATACGTTCATACCATTGGAATATAACTTTTTGACATATATTTAACTAAATTTAGATTTCTAAATATTGTCTCTTTCCGACTGCCTGGGTTTGACTGACAATGTGTCCTATGAAGAAAGAAGAGGAGAAAAGAGCTATTTTCAGACCCAATTACCCACAATGCAATCCATATGTGTGGGGAAAAAAATGAATTTTATAAAAGTGAAATCAGTGTGAAATTAAATTGGTTTTGCATGTTAAATTTGCTGCACACGGCTGACATTGATGTCCTGCCTGGCAACACACAGCTCAACTTATATGTTGATTGCTTAGTATCTTAAGTGTGTGGGTCATAGGGACCTAAGAAAAAGAAACATCTACTGTTTTTTAACTTCACCTCAGATTATACCTGAGCAGATGGAGAGAGGGGAGATAAGAATTTGGCGATCTGCATATGCTAAATCCAACATGGTACTTAATTCACTTCAGTAGCCTCACTGTTCGTAATTGAGTGGTTTGTAGTAGATAAGATAAAGTGATATACTTTATATATGTCATTTTGTTGAGTATCATTATGCCCTTGACCTGTCACTGACACACCCACTGAAGCTAGGAACAACACATTCATACCATTAGCATGAGTGTCCCCATTTCCATATCAACTCTGCATGTTAACTAGGTGTGCCATATTTAGACACCCCGCGTGTCACTGAACATTTCTCTCCTACTCACTGCTCATCAGCCACACACTGTAGCTGTGTCATTTCCTCCTTTGATTTCTGAATGTTAAATGGCTTTTACTCTCAGGGCCCAGGAGAGATGACAACCCTGTTGATGGGCTCTCTCCAATGGAAACACTTGGTCTCATGTTAATGAGGGTCTGGAAAGACAAACACAAACACACCAGCAATTACTTGAAGGAGTTTGCACACTCAAGAGGGGACTGAACTCTTTCACAGAGATTACAACATTTATGTCACAACAGTCCAACCCCCACCGCATGCCTCAGGGCAGTTTGTTCCTATTGCATTTACAAAAAGGGGAGAAACTGGCCTCAAACAGCAGGGGCAGTGTACTAAAGACTTCTGGGAAAACAATGTTTTTCCCAGATACGTTTTTTAAATGGTGTAGATTACACAATACTGGGTCATATTCGTACAGTTTGTCGGGTTTGTAAAAACCCATAGTGCACCCATTCACTCACTCACCCATCCATCCATCCAGACGCCCTTGGACTCAAGTCGACTTGAGACACATGTCTGCAATTCATTATCCAGGTTTCCCATCGCGGCATTAACATGTGCCATGAACCAGATTGTTTTTGGATATGATCATTGTAGTTGGTTTAGAGGTAGCTTGACACATTACATCTCTACATGACTGATGATCTATGATGATGGTAAAACCAAACGCAAAAGCAGATACATAGTGGCGCTGTATAAGAACAGAAAGTAGTTTTAAATCTGACCTTCTACGCAGATGTGAATACAACTGCATCACTGCATTTATCAGGCATTATCTGGAGTGATCATGGTGGTAAAGGTTGACGAGAAGCAAATTTTAAATAAAAAGGAAAACACCTTTGTGCATATTTGTGGCATATTCATCATCAAAATAAATACCATAAATACAAAAAGTGAGAGTTTAAGGATAGAGAATGTTGTATGCAGTAAAACTACTTGAGGCAAATTTATTATTTTGGGTTATTGGGGCGGCAGTAGCTCAGCCCAGAGGTGACTTAGCGGGGAACCGTAAGGTCGCTGGTTCAAGTCCCTGTATGGAGTGTGGACTGGTGGCTGGAGAGGTGCCAGTTCATCTCCTGGGCGCTGCCGAGGGACTGTTGAGCTCTAACATCTCTCCTTAATTGCATGTATAGGTCCTGTTTGTGCATGTGTGTATTTCGGGCCTGTGTGTGTTTGTAACATGATTAATAATAAGAGTGAAAAAATTAAATTTCCCCGTTGCGGGATAAATAAAGTAATTCTTCTTCTTCTTATATAAATAAATTTGACCTGACATTAAGGTACCAGTTATAGTTTGACTGCAGAGGTCAAAACTCTCTCAAAGTAATTGATAAATGGTAGAAACATCCAGCTTCTGCAAAACGTAACATTATGAATTCAAGCTTGAGCAAGCCATACTTAAAAAATGACTAGTGTAAATCCAATAATATTCAGCTTAAAATGAACACATCTGGAACATGAAGGATGGTGCTTAAGCTCATCTGACAGAACTGTGACACATCGGGTGTCAGTACGGAAGTATCATCCTTTAATCGACTTAATTGCTTCTGACATAGAATGAATAATAAAATGCATAACTACTTGTCTTGAGTGGCTGCAGGAGCAAGGATTATTTCCCTTATATGCAAAGGATGCTTAGCAGGTAGCTTCAAGGTTAGACTGACTGTCTCCAACCATCATGAGCGAAAGGCGGAACCCTTTTCTGCACACAATTCTCGTGGATACAAGCACTGTGTGAACACGTAAGACCATGATTCAGTGCTCCATGCAGCGTGGGGATGGAGCAAGATGGTGAGAGGAGTGAGAGAGATTCAATAGCTACGTTTGTATTGACTCTTGACATTACATAGGGGTTATATATAGTTATAAGACCACATGTGGACACATCTACATGCAAACACAAGAGACCCACAGCTTCCAACACCAATTACAAGTCCAAAGAGATTATAGAGGCTGGAAAGCCATCGTGTCCTGAGCAATTATTCAAATATCTTCAGAAAACAAGCTTTATTATTTATTATTTATTATCAATACTTGTGTACTTCCAGCTTGTTCTAAGGTAACATCAACATTTAAGATTGCCCTGTATCACACTTAAGTCGATCCACACAAAAGCCAACTTGAATTTTGTGCTGTGAAATATTAATGATAATGAAAAAGCAATTTACAGTGGAGCACGTAACTTTTTCATGCCGCACAGTTCTGTGGGTCTGCGGTTGGATCAAGGTGCTGCTGGTGAAAAGAAAGGCTGGTGTCTGGTGCACGCGCTTATAATCACCTGAAAAAGTATTCAAAATAAGCAGGAGCGGCTGTGTTCTGCAATACACCACGCTGTACACTGCACTTAAGGCTACCACCTTAATACGGGTATATTGGGGCGTTTCCCTATGCTAGGTTAGAGTAGGCTAGCATGCTCATCTCATTTAAGATTAAACATGATTCATCAACATACTGTGGGAGGTAAGAACAGTTTTGCTGTATGCACACGATCCATTAATCCCAGGAAGGATTTCCTAATTTTCCTCTTATTGCTTTGTGCAAGAATAAATATAGGAGGAAGAAAAATACTCATGCGCGAGGCAAATTGTTTCTATTTGAGGCCATAGTTAAATGACCAAAAACAGGACCAAGGTTTGGGTTTGCTGGGAAGTCCTCCAGCGCCAGACTGTAAATCAAATTGACTCGAAATAGATGAAATGCTACTGTAATGACCTTAAGACAAAACAATGACACAGAGAATAAAGCCTTGTACTTTATCAGAGCACTTCAGCACTTACACACTTAAATCAATACTCATCCAATAAAACTAATAAAAGGCGGAGTAGCGCGGGGGTGGAAGACGTACAGTAAACCCGTTTGTCCTTTCATTCTCTCTCTTTCTCTGGGGCTCTGTTGTTTGCTCTTTTTTATCTTGTGATTGCTTTTCATCTTTATCTTCTCTGCACCATCTCTAATACCTCCGCCTCTCCAACATCTGCTTCGAAGCAACATGCAACTTCCACTAATTACACAGTTTTGCATCTTCCTTTGCTCTGCGTGTTTACTTTTCCTCTCAGATCAAATAGACTAATGGACTCTACTAATACTTATACTAATTTGGCTTTTTTCATTATTTCCCTTTTCTTTTCCCGTCTTCGTTTTCAGAATACAAAGCCGTCAGCTCTTCTAAGAGCTTGGCAATCTTTACCTACTGTATCTACACGTCCTCCATTTGTCTGTTTGTTCTCTACCCCGCTGTTATCTGTCTTCTTTGCCTGTTATCCAGCTCGCTGTTTGTCTGCCTACTTCCCCTCTCTCTGTCTCTCTCTGAACCGCCTGGTGACCCTGGTTTTCATCCCAGCTCTCCATTTGCTGAAAAGGAGTATGTGGAGCTCTAAAAAGAGATAAGCTCCTTGAGCAGGTGCTCGTTATCGTCTGATACTCGTAAGGAGGAACAATGCTGAAAGCAAGCAGGAAGGTAGTTTAAGCAACCTGCATTTCCCTTTAATTTCCCTCAACCTTAATACTCAATAAAAGATCAAATCGTATACATACATTGAATGGTTATATTGACCTATGGCCTAGTTTTCACTACCTTTACTTTTCGTATATAATCTTGATCTCAAAATGTAGGCCTTCTTGTCTTCTTTCAGAAAATGTGCTCATTGTAGCACTAGGACTTATAGTTTTTTTTTTTAATTCTGTATCTCAGAGCACCAGGAAGTGCCTTCCAGCCCTTATTGACTCCAATGTTAAAATCTTAAAATCTGTTCAACCGAATGATCAGAGAGAGAGAAAACTTCATGATATTGATGATACATTTGCAAAGCTGTTTTTAAAAACATTTTTCAGCCCTCCGCTTTGTTTACTTTACATCTGTTTTTCACATTGTTGCGTTTGTTACCGTCTAACCTGGGGAATGATTATCTGACTGCTCATGTTTACCCCCTCAGACCTCTTTGTAGCGATGTTTCAGCAATTAACCAAATAAAGACAATGTTACCATAACCAATTAAAATAATGTTGCGTAGCTTAATATCCATGGGAGCTGCAGTTGTTGCATTGTTTCATCTTGGATACAGTGTTAAGTAGCTAAAACGACAACGCCCAAAACAATTAAGCATAGAATATGCAGAGAAAAGTGTCGTGTCTCAGCTTCTCAGGAAGACTTAGACTTAGATTAAAGATGCTCTCTGCTGCAAAATATAATGAGAACCAGAAGCTGTAGAAACAAAGTGAGGCACAACTTTACTTACATTGCTGTCGCCTTTAAATTAATATTACATGTGGATGCAATCACACTTTGAAAAACTATTCCAAGAAGCTTGTAATCATGCAGGAAGGTATTTGTGTGTGTGTGTGTGTGTGTGTGTGTGTGTGTGTGTGTGTGTGTGTGTGTTTGTGAGTGTGTCAGGTGGAGATGTACGCAATCAGGACAAGAGGCTTTTTTTGCCCACATGAAGAAGAGGGTGATTGTGCACCCACACAGTCACACTCACACTCGTACATGCACACAAACATCATCACCAATCACAAGAAGCTTGTCTGAGACTTCTGCCTTTTTTTCCTCGTTGTTATAATTCATTTAAGCAGAAGCTCGACAGGAATCGAGGCTTCATTAGGCAAACCTTTCCTGTTTTCCAACAGAATGTAATTGAATGTAAACAAATATCCGGCAGTGAACAAAGTGGCCTCGAAGGGACTTCATTACTCCTTTTTTCAATAGTTACTGACAATTCATCATGGGTTTTTTGGTTGTTCGACGAATGCGGCCAGCGAGATGTCTTGAATTTAATATTCAGTGTAAATAGCGGCTATATGTTGAGGTGAATGTGTTCATGTATTTAAAATATTTACCATCCCTTTATTCAAAGTGGATATTGGTTTAAACACCGTGAGCAAGCTGGAACTTGTAGGCATTTCTGACAGTTATGATATTAATGTTATTGCCTGTGTTTAATAGCAGTAGCTTGTGTGTAAATGTTAGCTTTCGCAAACCGGGCCATGACAAAGCAAAGAGATGCACACGTGAGACAATTAGCTAATTATTTATTGAAGAAAAAGTAACTTAAAAAGTAACCTAAACTAATCATGGCGTGTGTAGTCAGTGGAATCAGTGGTGTAGGTGAATGCGTGAGTGGAGAAGTGTGTGTGTAATGTTGTAAGAAGGATGTACAGAAACCCAAACACCAAACAAAAGCTGAACAGGGTGTCTCTGGGAGGAGAGCCAGCTTTGACTGAGCTCCAGGAGAGAGTTAAAAGCACCCAGACTCTCACAGCCCATGTGATGCCAATGCTGCTGACGACCCTGCTGATGTCAGTCACAGTGGTGTGCAGTGTTTAGTATGGTTAGCACCAAACCTAGGCAGCCTCCATCCTTCCCATCACCTGGCAAACAAGCAATAAACAAATTGGCTGAGATAGAGTCTGAAGGCAGACTCTTTCAAAGGAAGTGGCAGACTGATTATTTATGTATTAGGTCTGGGCGTCTCATTTCCCGCAAGGAAAAGTTGTACCTCTACTTGAAGATGGGTGGAAATGATTCCTTCAGGGCCAGCACAACGGAAGCCAATCCCAGCTTGCGCATGAATAATAACAGGGTGCTTCTTTAATGCTCCCTGAGAGGATATTCTTATTTCCTTTGCCTCTCTCAATATAACATCATCAACACAACATTTCAAAGGCTGGAAGGGATTTACTTGTGCGAAGCTTTGCACCTAAACCTGGATCCTGTGGAGGAAAGACAGCACCTTTGATTGATCGAAACAGCCTCGCAGCTTTGTCAGTGTGAAACGGCACAAGTGTGTCACGAGTTAACATATATCTTCTTCTTTTTCCTCTTTTACATTTCCTTCTTAAAGAGAACTGTGCTTGTGGCTGCAACAAATGGAACAGAAACGCTTGACTTATTTTTGTGTTTGCAAAGTCACCTATAGCTGGATTTTGTAGTTTGCTTATGAATTCATTAAAAGAAAATAGATTTGCAGTAGGTAGTAAGTGCTTACTAAACCGCAGCTAAAACTGAATACAGCTCTGGTGAGAGTTTCTTTTCCAGCCTCGACACCACGTCACAGGCCCTAATACAAGTGCACCAGGCTTTCAAACCAATTTGAGATAATAGCCAGTGGAATTGCAACTGCTGGGTCCGTCGTGTGATGCCTGCAGGCCCCAAAAAACCTTTTCACATTGAATAACATGGTGAATGAGACTCACTGCTAACACTACATCAAGTTCTCTTTATACATCCCTGGTATGTTCAAACATGTGCAAGTTCATGGAGATCACAATAAAGAGTTAAGAATTACTCTTTCAAAGTTCACAAGCTTCAGTAGCTTGGTAATGAGTGCAAAAGAAATCCTTGAAAATCTAAAGGGGACCTATCTTGCCCATTTTCAGGTTCATATATATATATATATATATATATATGTATATACTGTATATATCCATGCATTTTGGGTTTCTACTAGAACATGTTTACATCTCTGCACCATCATTGTAACAGCACTGTATGCACAAAAACAGCCTTGGCCTTACATGAAACAAAAGATATTCTGTGATAGTTAGAAAACACCCCTGCAGGCCAGGAACATAAGCATTTCACTCACAGCACAGCTCTGCCAATGACTCCTAATCCTGTTTTAAACTAGAACAATATTGTGTGTGTGTGTGTGTGTGTGTGTGTGTGTGTGTGTGTGTGTGTATGTGTGTGTGTGTGTGTGTGTGTGTGTGTGTGTTGGGGAGAGAAAACAGGTGCTTCCTCCTTTTGCAGCTTTTCACCACTGACCTTTCCCCTTAAGAAAATGACTCCACGTGTACTGAATTGAGCGCACACACACACACACACACACATCTTTTTTTTTATTATTATTTTTAACTGCTTGAGTCATGGCTTCCCCCATTGTTCCAGATTAACCTGCTTATTCAAAGCTGTTTATAATAAGTTTGATAAAGCCTGAAAAAGCAGAAATAGCCTGTGTCTGTGTTGTTATTCCCAGGTCGCATATGTTGTGCTATTTTAACATGGCCTTGAACTGAAATTCAATGTTTTCTTCCCCTCTGTGACCATTGTAAAGGTTTCAATAGAGACACTGATTGTAGCACATTTTCCCACTGTGCTAATTGCAGAATCAGTGCAAATAGCAGCATTAGAAGGCGTCATGGGGATTTGCGCTAACACAAATGATTTCTTATTAAATGTAATGAGAAACACAAAAGACACTTGGTGAAGCTACTTAATACCATTTGAATAGCGTGTACATGAGAAGTATCTTGTATAACAGCTGGGTTATAGCTTTTGTATCTGTTTTTGACAAATCAAACACATAGTTATTATAATGTTTAGAATAAAGAACAGAAAAATATGGACAGTGTTGTGAATCTGTGAAAACTCATGACCTACCTTTCTTACTAGACTCATGATTATTGTTTCACTGTCTCCCTCCCTGACACTATATCTCTGTAAACTAAGCTCAGACCAATCCTCCCTTCCTACGGTGCCCCCTTCTTCTCTATTTATTCTCACGTCATAGAAATAAACTGAAAACTGAACACTCTTTTGTTTCTGATTTAACCTTAAGAACATTCTTCGTCTCGTTTTTGTTCTCAGAGTGCTGGTAAAGGCTTTAAGAATCCGTGCATTGAGGGTGCAGATTAGCGACAACATCAACATTCAGCTCTTCTCTGTCTGCCAGCACTCTTGACACAGATACGGTAGGAGTGTTTCACAGGATGGGTGACCCAGTGCAGGCACGTGCAAGACAACCCAGTTAATTGCTTTCCAGTGTGTCCAGAACTTCCCAAAGAGCTCCTGCAGCCAGCACAGAGATGTTGGCTGTGCTGATGATGAAGGCAGGAAGACAGGCCTGAGCTGCAAAGGGCTAATATTAAAGGAAACAGGAACACATCGGTAGTCTAAGTTTAGTCTTTACAAAGGTTACAGACTGAGCCATATCCTCTATCTGAAGGAAGAGGAAACTTTTTAAGTGGTTGTAAGTAATTCATCACCTCTATAGGACCAGGAGGAATTTGTATATTGAATATTTTAAAATGCTTTTGAAAGCATATATATCCGGTCTCTGCACCATCATTACAGCCGGGGAATGACTGTAACGTCGCTGTAGCAGCACTTTCTAGTGTAGCTGTGACATCATAACCGTAAAGGAAGTCCTGACAGCATTTTGACAATTTCACAGTATTTATATAACACTGTGACCAGCTTTATACCAAAAAAGACACGGAAATCTTTCAGTTCATTAACACTTTGCATCAAGGCAACAGAAATGATGTATCCCTGTTTAAAGTGTAGCTCTGGCATATTAAATATATATAAAATAAGCCATTGAGACAGAGAGTCCCTAGCAGCCAAACATGGCTAACACTGAGTGGCTATTTTGAGCAATAGTAGTGATTTAAAAAGCCGTTTTTGATGTTTCAGCGCTCCGCCTCAAGCTACTCAGTGTTAGCCATGTCTGGATGGCCTAACCAGAATGTCTCTGTTAATAAGTGATCAACGAAAAAACTGTGTCTGTGGCTTATTTAATGTATATTCATGTCGAAAAAAGCCCCTTGAATACAAATGCGCCAGAATTACACTTGAAGTTGAATATAATTTTGAAGCTGCTTTAATTGAAACAAACAACTTTTCCCCTGGGGCAAAACAACAAGCTGTCAAAAAGTGTGAGCAAACAATGGCATCATTACACATCCAGCAGACATAGAGCAACATTAGCATTGATTTTGGAGTCATGTTCCAGTTGATCTTATCAAAAGTCCAATGGCATCCTTCTTTTAGCCCTGTGTCTTTTTACCAACAATCCCTCTGATGTTGATGCTGAAGATGACAATGCTCTTGCCACTTCACAAGTGAGTCCACAGGTATTCAGTCCACTGATAATGACTGTGCAGCCTCATTAAATCAGGGCAGGGTTAATGGATACCTCACAACACAGACTAAATAAAATGAGCTCTCTCAGAGCTTCAAAGAGCCCAGAGGTACATGTAAGTTAACTGGGAAATTTCCATTCGCACATATCTCATAATATACAAATATTTTACATTTAAGCTGTTTATCAACTGAGTCAAAAGATTCATTCAGATTCATCAAAAACGCAGGCAATCCCCAAAGTATTAAGTCTCCGGTAACCATGAATATCTATACCAAAATTAATTACATCCGTCCAAGGGTCGTCCAGACACTGAGGATGCCAGCCCTTGAGCCAATGTGTCTCTAGCATGACTAAAAGTAACAGAAACACAAAACAGTTCGAAGTGATTCATTGCGTTGAACTCTGTGTATTGTATAGTCAAAGCAGGCACTGACATCCTGTTGGGAATACAAGACGAAGGACACTCAAACTAGGTTTTAACTGCTAATTAGTTCCTGATACATCTTTGTTGGTTGCAGTGACTTGTGGTATTTTCAACTTGTGAGTCTCTGTGTGTGCCATCATGAGGAAATATGGTCCTTGAAACACCTACTGCAGCAGAAACTACCACGGAGGGGGTGTTGAGTAATTTGCCACGTGTCCAGAGATTGCCATACATGTAAGAAGCTCTGCTAATTATCTTCTTAGAATAATAACAATTAAAAGTTGATCCTCTTATCTTTATCTCAAATAACCTCTCACTGTATTGTGCTTCTGCTATGTTTCTCTTGTGGATATGTTTTGGTCATTTTCTGACAGAATTTAATATATGTTTGTTATGAGATCATTAATAACTTGGCCTGAATTATTACATTGTTGGTATCTTATCAAGAGTAGTTCAGAGCCCACAGTATAATGTTTATAATTGGTTTGTCTGAGAACTATATGACCTGCAATACAAACAACAGTTGTGTACTGTTGTACTGTTCTGTACTTATTGCACCGTGATTCGGAGAGAAACGTATTTTCAGTTCCTCTGTATGTCTGGCACATACTGCAGAAACCGACAATAAAGCTGACTTTGACTTTTGAGTTTTGACTTTGACCGTATGATGTCAGGAAAAAAAATTCCTTCAAAGTTGGCTTTTCCACTCTCGAATAGTAAAAATCACCATTTATCCTACTGACCTTTCCTCAGCAAACCATCTTATAATATAGTAATATAATAAAGGTATAGAGCATGCTTTGGCCATCTTCTTTGCTCACGTTGGGAAAGGTTTGGGAGATGAAGCAGGAGAGAGCAGTGGGATTTTTATTGTTTGCTGTGATCTTAAGTGGATTCTGCAGACCTCAGTTTGAAATAAGAGGGTGCAGTCAACAGAGGTATAATTTGACCTGGTATTTGCTGTGGAGCTGACTTATTTGACTGAAGATAGATAGTTAATCAGTATTATCAGTATACGCTGTATTAACATTCTGTTATAAAATGTTATTAAGATCATTAGTGAGTTTAAGAGATGAGAACAAAGTCACTATTGCCCCATTTACACCTCGCATTAACATACGATCTGAACCTTGTAATCTAATCTGGATAAGGAAAAACATGTCAGCGTGACCACATTCTTAAGAGAAAAAAGAAAATGTCTGTCTAAGCAACGTGGTCTCATGAGAGGGCGTATAAATAGCACGCCACTTTTCATGACTTGCATGACTTTTCGCGTGCATGTCTACGCATATTAAGCTTTTCGCGTGTCATTTAACGCCCGTTGTTCCCCAGGGTTAGGGTTAGGGTTAGGGTAAGGGTTAGGGTCTGGGTTAGGGTTAGGGTTAGGGTAAGGGTCAGGGTCTGGGTTAGGGTTAGGGTTAGGTTAAGGGTTAGGGTTAGGGTTAGGGTTAGGGTCTGGGTTAGGGTTAGGGGTTAGGGTTAGGGTTAGGGTCAGGGTTAGGGTGAGGGTAAGGGTTAGGGTTAGGGTTAGGGTTAGGGTAAGGGTTAGGGTTAGGGTTAGGGCATTTCACGCACGTTATTTCAGCCATCCTTCACATGAAATATTGATTTAAAAACAACCCTCTGATAGAAAGCTCCACCACTTCGTATTTCTCCGGAAAGTAGCGGAGAAATACAAACACGTGGGTTTTCCCTCAATGACATTTGTGCGTGAAATGACAACGCCATCTCTGCACTATACAAGTCAATTGAGACTACATGACGTAAAATGACACGCAAAAAACAGGACATGCGTTGTAATTATACGCGAGATGGCTTAAGAGAAATAGCGTGTCATTCACACGCCTTTTAGTGAGACCAGGCTGGTCTAAGGGCCCATCCACTTCGGTGTTTTGACTCTTTTCAAACTTTTTTAAGAACGAGGGAGAAAGAAAAGGTAGTTTTCGATCGGATGGATGCACCCTGACATGTTGAAAGGTCACTTTTTCAGCCTGGCAAAAGCTACAAGTAAAGCTGAAGCTCGCAAGTCTTTGTGAATGTGATTTTAAAATGTCTGTAGCTTCTGTTCTGTGCAGGCAGAATCAAACTCACGAGGGCTTTCATCATACCAGGTGGAAATGCAGGTGTGGATGTTATTACTCAGATACAAATCATATCTCAAACCAGGTGGTGATCATAGGCACCGTGGTTTATCCTTTTATCTCTAGTAGTGTCTTGAGTCATTTAGGCCACTTGAATTATATGAATTACAAGAAAGACAAGCCTTTTGATAAGCTGTATTTCCTCAAACACTAAAAATCTGCCTCCCAAAAGTAGTGCATATATCTGTGCATATTTGCTAATTAATATACTACATGTGGTATTATGTTACGTAGTGTGTATGGTCTGCAGTAGTGTTCAGTTACAGCCATGGCTTAAGTTACCCTGACAAACCTAATTACAGGGCAGTTAGGTCAATACAGGCTAATGGAGGTTACAGGATGTTGTTCCAAACAGATTAACTGGACAGAAAGAAGTCCATGACATTATATAAATCTCTGCAATGCATTGCCATGCTCAAGTCACTGTATTTTTTAACATTAAATGAATGAATTTGCTTGCTGTCTTTGCAGAGGCAGATGAGAGAATCAATGCGGTACTTCTCCGGCAGCTCTCACTGCCTTCTTAGAGATCAAACACAGCTCAACGTTGCAGTTTCTGCCGCATTCATGGCCGTTGGAACGCGTTCACTCATCTACAGACTAGAGTTGGATGCATCTGCCCAGGTGCACCCTCAAGCATCTTTACCAGCTGCTTTCTGAATCCTTTTTCTTTCTTCACTGCACAAAAGAAATTCACCCCCTACTGTTTTAGAAACTCCACATCAGCAGGTGCAATGAAGATACCTGCCAATGGTTTTCTGCCACTGAGCCACCAAAGGGGAAATGACCCGGATCCTGTCGCACTTGACCAGAGCAGACTATAATTAAAAAAAGATTACACAGCCTCATCAAATCCCCTATGAATTCTAGCCCTCATTTCCCTGAGGTCAAGCTTCTTCTCAAATTAATCTTCTTCTTAAAGCTGTGTGCAGGTAGGCGTTATCCTCAGTCCAGTCATAGCACATTCTACCATCTATACAATGCAGAGCCCTGAGAGCGTCAGCTTTTCCAGACATTCTTTTGGTTAAAAATTGACCTCCTGACATGACCTGTGTACCGGTGTGCAGTATGTGATTTTAAAAAGACACTTGTTAAAGGCTCACCACAAACAACCAGTGCAAATATAGACAACACATCATGTCCACACATTCTTTTTTGAAGTGAGTTCAGCTTTAGTGGACATGCAAATTCACACCCTCGACCAACACAGCACCATCTTAACGGTGCTGTCCTTTGAGGGAACAGAGAGCTGGAGAGTCCCAAATAGAGAGAGTTATCATCGCTTACTCATTTTTATTTAGGCTAACTCTTCACAAGAGTATACACTTCAACTTAAAACTGTAGTTGAATGCAGATAGTTATGAGACAGGAGTTTCATAACTCAATGACTCTTAATAATAATAATAATTGAACATCCCAGTACAGAGAACACAGAAAGAAAGAAGCTTGTGGAAACTGTTGGGACGGACTAGCGCTAGCATATTTCCTGTTTTGCCAGCTACAGCAATTCACCCAGTAGCACAACGATTTCTCCATATGTCACCAAGGGGCGAGCACCGTCTATTTGACAAAGGCATTCGAAGACTTTTTGGTGTGACTGAGGCTTTTACTTTCATACCTGCACACCTTAATAACTCTCCTTTCACTTTAGACCCTGCCATTCCCTCCTCATCCAGTAATTATCCTGGGCCCCTTTGGACTTATTCGCATTGCCCGTCGACCAAGTAAACCAACTTTTACCTTCTTCTGTCTGTGATGTTCTGCTTCTGAGTCCACATGGATTAGTCAGACGCATTACATAACCTGCAAATGAACTCAAAGCTAAATCACCTCCCTTCTCATTGCACGTCTTGGAAAGCTACCAAGAAAAAATATGAGGTATGTGGATATTTAATTTATCCCCAGGGTTCAGCATGTGCATTTGGACGCTTTTGAAAGAAGTTGTTCTAATTAGTTCTTTTGATTCTCCTCTATGTATGTGAGGTGCATATAAAGCCGTCAAAAAAAACCCAACTATAGATGAATGGGCCGAAAAGGGCATCAATTTCAACCAGAACTGTCTTGTGTTTCTAAAATACAATACCTATGTCATCAGAATAACTTGAAATATACCATAACCACATGAATATTCAGCACATTTAGCTTGAAATCAAATTATTGTAACTGTTTCAGGGGACATGTGGCTGTCGTGTCTGTGTGTATGTGTATGCATTTGGGGTGTCAATTCACTGTCTATGCCCAACCTCATTTGGTAAACTGTGTACAATCTCTGCAGCGTGTTGGCTCAGTAAACAGACTATTTGTCACAAAGGATGAATAAATCGACTTTTCCGGAGAGCTGATCTATAATCACTGTTGCAATCATATCCGGAACCATTTGGGAGGACACCATACTGAAGGAACGACACTGAAACATTCTGTTATACAAAGTGTTTGCACGTTTATGAGGCATTAAGAGTCATTAAGTTACCTTTGGTAATACATTTACTTCAAAATACCTCCGGGGTTATGAAGGCTTTGTTATAAGCAGAGGTATATTGGCGTATCCCCCGTTTCCTTTCTTGTTCTGAGTGAGCACACAATTTGGTTTGGAGCTATGATATCCAGCGTGCTTTATATAGTTTTTCTTAAATCTCAATCTTTAGAAATGACAAGGGAGCAGTCTTGTATAACTGCAGTCCAGACAGCAGGGAAATGGCTGTCATTACTCATAACCACTAGAAAAGGAAGCTATTGACATACTGAGTCAGTAGAGCGTTATTTCAGCTGGAAAGATGGGATGAAAAACAAGTACTGACAGGACTTTCCTCTTCCCGTCAAAAACAGCTAATAGTATACATAACGTCTGTATGTACATGAAGAAAGTCATAAGTAAGTACAGACTTATCTACTTCAGCTTTACTCTCTAGAGCCTACTCTGCCATCACCGTGTCTTGTAGTTGTTTGGCTTTACAGTGTTTCCCCCAGGTAATACACGCTGTCAGCCTGCAAGGCCTAAATTGATTCCCTGTTGGCTAAAGTATCTCTCTCTGCCTCTCGTAGCATCTGGATTTAAAAAACATCTATATTTCACAAATGATTTTTAAACTAAAATGCGTTAAACAAGAGAAAGCAAGAAAGAGAGAGAGAGAGAATCCATGCTGGGATATGTTCTTCCATCATTTCTGGTTAGACTGCCTCTCGTTCTGTGTCAGAGAGGGACGGAGAGTATGATGTTAGCGAGACGTTGTGCACGCAGCAGAGCAGTGTGTGTGTGTGTGTGTGTGTGTGTACGGTGTATCTGACGGTGAATAAATGTCACAGTTCTGCAAGACCTAAGCCAAGTCTGTGCATCCATGCGTGCTTGCAGATTAAAGTGAAGCAACAGCAACTGTCCAGACTCACCAGCCTTTAAGGTGGTATATTTTATTTTTAGAAAACATATCAGTCCCTGTAGGTGGACCAGCTATTCTCATTGTAGTGATGAGCTGCTCCTCTGCTCAGCACCCACTTGTGATTGATCTGTCAACCATGCAATGCTGACCCTCGCAGCTGCTGTTTATTATGCGTCACAATGGCAGGTGGCTTTTATGAGTTGACAGTGCGCACTCACCAATGTACTCTCATGTGCGCTGTACAACTTGTATACAAACGGCTGATGCAGTTGGTTCTGTAAAGAAATGCTATTACATTTTAGAATGCATTTTTACAACAATGGTCCCTGGTGTAACAATGGAGGATATATTTAGGATTATTTCATGCTGACGAAGTTTTAATAATACTGAATGTCTGCTTTTGGATAGTATAATAAGATTGGATGCATCCATGTGCTGACTATACTGTAAGCTTCATAATATATCTGTTCATGCACTATGAATTTCTCTATTCCAAGATGATGAACAGAAGCTAAGCAGGCAGCTGAGCATTTAAATGTATACACATTTCCCCCGAAAATGCTGATCCAGCTCTTACATAAGAGGCTCTGTTGGATGATGCCAGCTGGGAGCTACTGTGTTAAAACAGTTATCCCCCCGCCCCCATCCTGTAGTCTGCAATTGAATTCAAATGCAAAAAAAAGTGCTCAATATTAGACAAAGTAGCAATAAATTAAAAGCACCACAAAATGAGAGTATCTTCATATATTCTTGTTAGGGTTGAAAAATGCCCTCTGGTGATGCTCGAGATGAAGATAATGTATTATTCAAGGTGTTGTGGAGATAGAGTTCAAGAGATAACAAGTAGGGTCATTTTAATCAGGTGTTATAGTCTGAAAATTATGATAATGCCTGCGATTCAATGGAGATGGGCGATGGGATGGAGATTGAAAAATGTGTGCATTTACCAGGCAGGGACAGCTAACAAAAGACGCTAACAAATTGCATTATAGGAATTATAAGATCCAGAGGAGTTTGACACTTACTGGACACCGATTTTATAGAATCCTGTTTTGTCTCCCTCACTTTTAGTGTTTCACCATCGTGCATCGTGCACGGTGAAGGTTCTTTGGGTTTACTCAGGTTTAAAAAACAATTCTGCCATTCCTCTCTCTCTCTCTCTCTCTCTCTCTACACACTGGACTGATGAACAGTTTAACCAAGTGGAGCATTCTCTGGTCGTATTTCTTCACCATTTAACCAATTGATGATGTTCCAGATGGACAAATCTCAGATCAGTTGATGATAATTTCTTTGCGGAGACTCTCCAAGTTAATGCCAAAAAAAGTAAACTGCACAATATAATCGCTTCATAAGTGAATGGCAAACCTACTACACTAACAGTTGCATGTCTTTGTACTTGCCTCTTTGAATCTGTTTGAATGATACACAGTAGTCATGTGGATTGCATCCTCTTCCTCCAACCAACTGTCTACCCTCTCTCTCATTTCCATCCCTCCCCCCAGAGTCGCCTTCATTTCTATAACTTTCCTCCCACTCTACTTTCTCCTCAGTCCTTCACTTTTCTTTCTATCTTTCATGGCGTTGTGGCACATCCGTAGTCTTACCTCCCCTGCTGTCTCTTCCAACTCTCGTTTTATCCTGTGCTTCCAGGTCTATTCCTGTTCCTTCTGCATCCCTCCTGTATGCAAAATCCTCTCCTCTCATGCTTCTCGATTTTGCAGCTGTTTCAGTGGATCTATCAAGGATCCCTTGAATCTAGTTAGTTCTGTTCAAATCAAATCAAATCAAACTTTATTTATTGAGCACATTTTAAACGACCAACAGGCGACCAAAGTGCTGTACAGTTCAGCAAGACGATACAATACAACACAACTAGAATAAAAAAAATACACATAAAACACAGTAGACAGGTGTCATGCTCAGTCTGAAATAAAAGCTGTGAAGAACAGGTGGGACATCAATAAGGACTTAAAAACCTCTGGGGTCTGGGCTGATCTAAGATGCCAGGGCAAGCTGTTCTAGAGCATCGGGGCAGCCGCCGCAAAGGCTCGGTCCCCTCTGGTTTTCAGTCTGGTCCTGGGGACTTCCAGCAGCATTTGATCTGCTGACCTCAGCGCTCTGGCTGGAGTGTGACAATGTAATAGTTCAGTTAAGTACAGCGCTGCCAGTCCAATTAGAGCTTTAAAAACAAATAAAAGTTTAGAATCATCCTGTAGTGGACAGGGAGCAAGTGTAGCGAGGCCAAGACTGGTGTAATGTGGCTGCGCTTTCTCTTACCAGTCAGGAGACGAGCGGATGCGTTTTGCATGAGCTGCAGGCGACGAAGCAACGATTGGTCGACACCAACATACAGAGAGTTACAGTAATCCAGCCGTGAAGAAATAAAGGCATGGATCACTCTCTCTAGATCTTTCGGAGGAAGATAGGCCTTAATCCTTGCTAAGAGTCGAAGCTGTTCAGAATGCATAACTCCTCTGAGGCCAACACCAAGATCCGTCAGTGGAAATTTAAGTTGGGCAGCTGCAGTAAAGGCCATTTGGGATAGGAAAGGAACTGATACATCGGTGGCTTGTGTGTGAGAGCGATAAGTATGTGTACAGTAGTTTCCCTGAAGACAAATGGTGCTGTAGTTACACAAAGCATGGGCGGTGGAAGCAAAAATTGCTCTCATCATGATATTTATTACCATTAATGCCTCGGCAGCCTGTGTGCATGAATCACATATTAGCTTTGTGCCGCTGAGTGGAGGTAGCGTGAGGCTGGCCGCTGCATAATTTGAAAAGCTGAGGAAGGGTTTTGTCTAGGTTTAGATTACCAGGCATCTGTCATAATTATGCCATGCTACAGTGGATGTTGCACTGACACGGGTGATCATTCTCCAGAGGCTGAAATGTGGTTTGAAGTGTGTCAATCACACAAAGAAAGCGAATATCATAAACCATGACTTGTGGGGTTTATTAGCTGGGAGGTGCTGATGCAGGTCAAATGAATACATATTTTCAATATTGCCAATAATTCAGACAGTATGCACCTTAATCATCACCATCAGCAGTTAAGAGGTAGCCCTCTATCTCACCAGATTTGCATCCTGCACCACAATAAGGTGCTATTCGGTAAAATAAAACATGCTCTCCATCATTTTTAAAATTTTAAAAAACATGCATGCGACATAATATACTGTATATCAGTGTGTGGGCAGACTGAGACGTGTTGTGGAACATGTGCTGCTTATAAATGTGCGACCTTTTCTATGCTTCCGAATAAACATTGCCACAGCTTCTAACCTCTCCTTGCATGCTTGTCATCACGTGTAGTTGAACATGAGCATGAATGTATCTATAGCACTAAAAGGGATAATATGAGGCATGCAGCTTCATCTGACCTCTTACCATCACTCCTGGTTACTATAACGGGGTGACATGATGCACCTGCCGCCCACATCTGTGGCCAGCTTGTTAGCCACCTGAACAGTGTGACAGTGAAGGTAATGGATGTCAAAATTGACCCCATTCTGAGTAATGTTATGGAGGTCACATGTGGTGTACCACAGGGCTCTACTTTGAAACAATTGTTGTTTTTCCATTAATTTAATTATATTCTGGCAGCAGTGACATCTAAAATGATGCTTTATGCAGATGACTCCACCTTATCATTCGGTATTCGGTAAAGATACCAGACTAATCAAGGAAACACTTAGTAGAAAACTGTCTATGGAAGGAGACTGTCTATGGAAACTGTCTTTAAATCTGGGAAAAACAAAGTCAGCGACTTATTTAGCACTAAACACATGCTTAACAAAAGGGATTTTGTGAAAGCAAAAATTGCAAAAAAGCTTTTCTATTGTTATGCTCTTTTTTCTTTTCTTTTTTAACATAAAGGTGAAGAAACATTTAGTTGCCTAGTTAATCCAGTGGCACTGTGACAATGCCTGTGCCGCATGGTATAATGGAGTTTCCCAAAAGCAGTAGAATGTATCAGGTACATGCTGAATGCTCCTCCCAGGACACATATTGGACTTATAAGAAAGTGCTTAAGTATATATGAAACTTAATCATATGCTTAATATAATTTACAAAAGGGCCCTCCGAATATATGAACCATCAAACTGTGATAGTTGGAAGCCAACATAATTGCAACAGAAAAGTAAGCACTATATCTTAAAAGTAAAATATCAGGAAGCTCTTTTATCTAGTACACTAGGATCTCCATCAACTCTATGTGGGGAGAGGGAAGTAGTTTCAATCGTGGATGTGGTGTTTCCACAAGGACTACTTTAGGAATAAGTGCAACACTTATTTTAAGTGCCATGTTGGGATTATTATGTCATGATACTCATTTGGGTTGTTGTGCTTTTAAACTCCTAATAAAAATCAAATCAAAAATCTAATGCAGCTGACTTTTGAAATACACTACTCTTTGAAGGACCTGGGATTTGAATGGAAGCCCATTTTACCATCAAAATAAGTAAAACAAATTAAATGTCGGACTGAAACACTTTTAGTTATGAAAATGTGTTTTCTTTCACTGGCAAAACGGGCTGCTGCAGTTTTGGAATAAAAACCTCAAATAACCTTTTCTCTTCATTCCTGGAGTTTTATTGTTGTGAGGTGGAAAGCCTTCGCAACAGAAGACTCAGGTCCCCATGGAGAGTTCAAAATCTCCTTTGATAGTGTTGCTAATGAAATTAATAAAGTAGGTGGACAGCTCCTTAAGGCAAGGTGAGGCGTCACATGTTTTATAGACTTGATTTAAATCCTCCCGCACCACACAGGGTGCTTTCTGGGACATTTCCGATTTACACTGAACTACTAGGTTCTTAGATAGATATTTACAATCGTATGCAATCCATATACTGTACATTATACAACAACACTGCAAAGTTCAACTTTGAAAGTTTTACGGCAGATTATTAGAAGTTTTAATGTCACTTTATGTAAATAACTATGTAACAATCTGTAAATGCATTGATTTAAACTGCCTGTTATGAGAGTCATGGTTCTCTCTGTGCATATTGGGGATTCAATTTAAATCAGGCTCACTCAAGCATCTTTCATTTCTAATAAAGTTGGCTGTTTGATCGTGCCTTAATGATACATTTCGATTTCTTCTTTCTTCTATTTGTTTAAGTCACTGACAGATCACAATACGTACAGCGTGACATTGATTTCAACAATTACTCATATGTAATTGATGAAACTTGCGTACAAAATTGCTGTATTTTCATTTTAACACACAGCACTTGGTGTATATGTGTTATGGATCTAAGGCTTTCATAATAAATATACATTGAAACGTGTGAAGAGTTTGTTTTTTCCCTTTGCATTGATGCTTCCTTGTGTAGTGGTGTTTTCCATACAGCCGAGTTTTAAATGCGTTATCCTGGAAAAGCTGTTAGTATTGAGTGATGCTATATGAAAAAGCTTTAAGTAGCTGTAAATTGAGTCACAGCACTATATCTTTTTTGTTTTGGTTAACAGATTATGCTTTGTTTAGGCTGTAATACAGCAACTGCCCTTTAACAGTCCCTCCGGCAAAGAAAAGACCAGCTGTGGTGAGTCTGCATCACATTAACATTTCATTTTCAATATGTCTCCAGTGATATTTTCATAGAAGTAATCACTGATAGTCAAAGAGCAGCAGCGATTCTAGGTTTTTAAGGCGACGCAGAGATGGCTAGAGGCGGCCAAGAATGTAAGAAATATGTCTAATATAACAACTTCCAAAGGTTTCTTAACAGCGGGGGATTTCTGACAAAAAAACACAACATTAAGGGGAAATAATGACACTGTTTCTGCACAAAAATGGAAATATCCACAATAATCCATGTTGTCAAAAGAACAATCATCTATGTGTCCTTGTAATATGTTTGAGATTCAAGGTTCTTTATTTGTCATGTCACAACAATAACAGATGTTGGCAATGAAATGATGAATCTGATAAACAGGTAACAGGAAACAATCTTTTGTTTTCTCTTTGATACAAGTTCTCAAGATAACAACGCTTGTGTTCTCAAGATAACAAAATAATTAACTCATGATCTTAAGATATTTATTATTATCTCATTTTTACACAGTTCTATGTAGTTTTTACCTGTTGGAGGTCTGCGTAGCCGCACATAGAGAGGAAGTGTAAAAAGGCAAAAATATCCGTGTAAAAAAAGAGTTTGGCTTGGTGCAGGTGCGCATGGCTGGATATAAGCAACGCTTTCTGCAGCAGGGACGTGTCTTGATGGTAACACTGGATTTGCGAAAACTTGCAAAAATTTTTAAAGAGACTCGCTAGCCAACCCCTTTTATTAACCTATTAGATTTTAGTGCTTTAACCATCTAACCTTAACCATTTGAGGGTAATGCCTCAAATGGTAATAACCCTAACCCATCTAATGCATGGGTGTCAAACTGATCCAGTAAAGGGCCGTGTGGCTGCAGCTTTTCATTCCAACCAATCAAAAACACACCTGGTCCAACAAATCAACTGTGTGAAGGCAGTTTAGATGATTGAGTAAGTCGAGTCAGGTTTGTTCTTGCTTGGTTGGAATGAAAACCTGCAGCCACACGGCCCTTTACTGGATCAGTTTGAACCCCATGAACTAATGCGACTTTTGCAAGTCTTGGGTTACCATCTAGACATGACCATGCTGCAGGCATGCTGCTGCTGGTGTCTCGCTCCACATACGCACCCCATGAATTTTGGCTGTGAGAGGGAAAACTAGCACTGATATATTTCAATTCATGTTCATTCAATTGAGTTCTGTTAGTCAGAATGCCTCACCAGCAGCATGCCATTTCAAAATACTTCTTTCAATTTGGGTTATTAAGTCTATGTTGGGTTTTTTTCTAACCAAAGCTATTGTAGAATCCTATAATCCATCTGGCTCACCACCTTTGGGTATAACTCCGATCATTTGTCAAAGCAGTATTCATAATTCCTACGATACTGGGGGATAAGGACTGAATAATGCAGGCTGTGATGTTAGGAGGTGAAAGGGTTTTTGGATAAAGTGTGAGGACTTGCTGTTTGGATGGAAGCCTTTATGTAATGACATGATTGCCTTCCCTGGCATTTCTCTCTTTCTAGCTTTCTTTTTAACAATTTATTGATAAACATTTTTACTTAGAACTTTTAATGATTCCTTGTTGGTTTCATTCAGCTTGTCCACCTTCCATGATTCTCTTTTTTTCACCACTATCCATCCCCACTTTATTCTTGTTTCCATCTTTTGTCTTTCGAGGTAATTTTCTGTCAGGCACAGAGCAGTTTACACTGAGTCAGCAAGGAAGCTGTTTCAGTGCATGTTCACTTCTCTGCCATCCATCTTCTCTGACTAAATCCAACATTATATCACAGAGGGACCTTCGCGGCAGGGGCTTCTCCTTCCTGAAAATGGCAGAACACAGCTATGTGAAATCAAATCACTGAGTTGTGTCAAAATGTGATGGATGATCAGACAGCTTCTGGAAATGGATGCAAAATAGATGATTTTCTATCCATCATCCATTGGCTCTTCTAAAGTGGATAAAAGTTCATGACTCTAGGGTAAAAACATGATGTTTCAAAGTCCTAAAAAAGAATGATGTGCTTTTGGTTAAACATGTAATTTCAAATCGTCGACATCTCTCATTTTGACATGGTTGATCTAATTATTACTAAAAAATAAATTGGGCTGTTTTTTGGCCAAATGAATACTGATTTAAGACTCAGTGTTGACTTAAAGCTTTAGTAGGTAAAAAGCAAAAAAACAACAACAACAAAAAAAACAATTAATTTGAAGTAGAGTGAGACCTGCAGCTCTCCCTCTCTCCTCTCTGTCCTTACCAAATAGCTGGCGGCCTCTCTCTTTCTCTCTGTAATGACCTGTGATTGCCAAAGTCTCTTGTCATGGCTAGTTTTCCTGAAGGCTGCGGGCACAGTCACACATACATGAATGCAGGTGTCAGACCACTGCCTGCTGAGTGCAAATTGGCTTTGCCTTCGGAAGTATTACTAGGTATTCGTTTATTTAAAGGGGGACAGTGCAATTTCATAAAACACATGATTACACATGGTTAAAAAAGGCAGAATTAGCCAGAAGGCTAGTTTTCATCTGTAGCCCCCTGGCCATGATGTGAAAAGGCAATAAAAATTACATTCTAATATGTATTTATATATTTTTTTATTTCTCTCAGAACACTTGAATTACAATATGATGAATGATTATTATGGATTTTTTTGTCCAACTACACCAAAAATAAACTGCCTACCCCAGCTTTAATGACAAATGTATTTATTATCATAAAAAGTTTGTTTTAATACAAATTACTTTGTTCTCATAATTTATGATCTATTGTCTTAATATTAGTTTTTTGATCATACCTTTTCAATCACATCTCAAAATAATGATTTCATTCTCATATTGCATATTACATTATTACGTCATATTCTCAAAATATTTAATTAAAAAGAAAATGTTTTGCTCATTTATACAAGCTTATGACTTTCTTCCCATAATAACTTAATGTTTCCTATTATGTTTTAACATTTTCCTTATAATATTAGGATTTCTCTTCATAGAAAATTAACTCTTACTCATAATATTAGGCTTTTTTTCGTGAAAGTGTGATTATATTCTCTCAACCTTATGACTTTCTTGTCGTGTGCATCAGCACTGAATCCTGACATTGAATGGAAGATGTACGTGGCAGAATTCCTTGGATGCTTGGCTGAATGTAGAGTTTATTAGAAAATTCATATATTCATTCATATGAGAAACAGTAAGCACTTCAATAATTAGTCACTATGGAGACATGTTTTTAATGTCCTCTGATGTTAGCCAACAGCTTTATGTGACGCTGCTTGAAAAGAAACATGCAAAATTGTATTAAGATTATTAACTGAAGAGTAATAAGGGGGAAAAAAGCAGATCCTATGGAAAGTTCTGCACAGCAACTCACAAAAAACAACGCTAAGTGACCGATTTTAGCCAACAAAAGGTGACGGTTAGGATCAGGCATGAAAAACACCTAAAACAGAGGCTTACGGTCCTTTGTTTTAGGAGCTGGCCACCACCCAAACCAGCCTCCTAACACAAAGACTGGCTCTTAAAACAAAGGACTCACTACTACGTCACATGCTTTCAAATACACACCCAATAAATATTTGGAATACACACAAATTACTGCCCATTACTTTTCGCTGTTATTTGTACGAAGTGGGAGTGGGAATGCTAAATGAAGCAATGTAAATAGGATTATATAAATACACAACTTAAATTAATTTCATCTCTAAATCTCGTCTCTCTGCTCCTTGTGTTCAACGTAGTCAACCATGCGTATCACATCCTGACGTGTGTGTGTTCAATCATGCACAGTGCAGGGTTATCTGAACCCAACAAGGGGCATAAGTAAAGGCAAACTTGGACTCATTATTTTACCTCCTTCCACACATGCACACACACATACACACAATGCCTTAACAGCAGGAGGTTAGGGTCGCCGCCACTGCCAGCATAAACTGAGACTCATTACTGTACCTTCCCATCAGCCCACATCTGACTGGAGATGAATAAGAAAGGGCGACCTTTGCAAGGAAACCATTTACAGTTATACACAGGTCAGCAGATTCTGACCTCGTCCATCTGTTACAGCACATGGGAACTGTGACAAGACAAGACTTTGGCTTTCTCTGTGTTTGAACTGGTGTGACGCTTTGCCAAAAGATTTGTGCCTTACAAGGCAATAGAAAGTAACAAAGCAAGAGCAGAAACATATCAGCAGAGTAGTGTACATTAATATAAGAAGGGTTTCTCCTGTACTCCAGTTGTTCCAGTCCAATTTCTCTGCACTTTGGCGAGTTCACATTGCCCTTGATATGAGAGATGGGTCTAATGTATGTTAGGATGAGGCCAGTAGTTGTTGTTTTTTTTAATTATCGGTATTATTATTTATTTAAAATGTCTTATTTTTAGCTGCCTATAACAAACGTAATTTCCACAAGTCCTAGACCTTCGTGGGCTAAACATCACACCTCAACAGCAAAGACGACTCCTTTATCTTTATGTAAACATTAAATGTCAAATTTTCTCAAGATGCAAAACCAGCATTAAATACAGACACTGCTTTTCTGCTCCTATGTGTAACACTGATTCATTTGAATGTAATATATGAATGAACCTTAAATAATAAATATTTTTAATAGTGTTTAACTTAAACATTTACAAACTTTTAGGTGATAAAAAAAACAGTGGGAAGTAGTTTATCCTGAAATCACGTCAAGGACTCTGCAACTATTTCTTTAAAAATAAAAACAGTAAACACGCATTTTCTAAGCATTTTAAATAGAAATACAAATCACTGTACTGAGGAAATGAGAAAGGGACCAAAATAAACTGTACTAGTAATAACAAAGAAGGGAAACTTACATCTAAATACAACATTTTGTCTTTTCCCATTGTTCTCTACCTTATAAAAGATATTTCAGAAGCACTGCGTCAAGTCAGAGATTATATGGCATTCAGAAACCATTGTTTCCCTCTACAAGGACAAGAAAAGACTATTTGACAGTGTCACTGACCTGCTCCATGGGCTGATGCCATTCCACCCACACACCACAGACAAGCAAGCACGCAGTCTGGGCTGAGGTCTACGATCTCGTATTTGAGCCTCTTGTGAAAAAAAATTCGGACCCAGGGAAGGGGGGTAATATTTCGAGGAAAAAGTTGCAAATTTACCAGAAAACAGTAAAAACAGATTTATGAGATTGAAAGTGGCAAATCGACCTACCCAAGGTGGCTACTTATTATGCATGACGCCATCGGACCGGGTATGAATTCTTCATTCTTTCTAGACTTCAGAACACGGTGTTTTTCCCAGATTAATTGCTGCAGACATAGTAACCTGCACGGCACGCAGCAGCTTCTGTGTTGATCCTGAAGCAATGCAGCTCAACAGGGAGTTGAAAACAGAACACTGGAGGTGTAAAAAGAAACCCTATTTTTCCGATTTTTTCCCCATAAATCTTTGACTTTTTCTCGTAGATTTGACACTTTAATCTCATAAATCTGCAACTTTTTTTCTCATATATTTGCCACTTTAATCTCACAAATTTGCAACTTTTTCCTCGAAATATTACCCCAATCCCCTGGGTCGGTAATTTGTTCTTTCTTTCATACTTGGCCCTAATACACTGTCATAGAGGTCACAAAACAAAAAACACTGGGAGCACAACCTGTCTAATGTCACTGAGCTGGTGGATGCGTAATTGCATAATGAAAAACAGAGACTCAGAGATGAAGCTGCCATGTGATGTGATGTGTTCAGACGGAGCCGTGTGGGAGATAAGATGAGTCAGACACAGGGGCCATATTCACAGGAGGTTTTATTAAAAATCTTACCAGCCCAACATCTCACTATCTAAATTCTCTGTCTATGTGTGTGTTTTATGAATGCGCTACAACCCTGGTATCAACCATATCTAACAAGACAACGAAAAGCCCAGAAAGATATAAACTATAAACAAACTTGACTGTGTTATGATGGAATACAGCAATATGAGTCCCTGCGTGAATGTGATCATTTGCATTCATAACTCAAAGGCTTTTCTGTTTCCTCTAGGCGTCCATTACTCTCTGTCTTGCAATAAACAAATGACAGATTCACACTATTGAGATTGATGTCTTTCATAAGAGCAGATACAATGATGAGAAATATTACAGCCAGTTATCTATACATCTACAAAAATCATCCATTACACACCATCTGTAATCTATCTCCTCCATTAAAGCTAAAGTGCGTTGAAGTAATCAGGGGACATTTCAGTCTGTCAGGGAACAGCGTCACATCACTTGACACAAGGAAACTTTTTTGAAGCACACGGACACGGACTATAACTTGAAGTCTGTTCCTTCAGCGAGAGGCAGCGAGAAGTAAATTGTCATTTGTTTTGTTTTTTCCTGAAGACAGACGAGATCAGGGCGCCGTCCGAAGGGAGGGAATTAAATTTGCAGCACAGTTTTTACATCAGAGCCAAGAAATATGCATGTTTTGATTGTTTTTAAGATACTGTTTTAATTTAAAGGTCCCGTATTATGCTAATTTTTTGGTTTGTCTGTCTAATTATACCTGAATTTACTCTGTCTGGGACGCTCCATTTAAGTGCCTGTCTCTTCAAACCCTGCACCTGGAAAAGCCCAGTCTGCTCTGATTGGTCAGCGTTTCCAGGTCTTTTGCATCTGCGCTCTCTTCGTCTCTGCACTGTCATTGCAGCCGGGGAATGACTGTAACGACACCGTAGCAGCAGTTTCTGCCTATAAATAGAGACTATGCACATGATGTCACAGTTGCCAGAAGTCACTGCTTGTTTCACAGTTTCCCTTACTGAAGGCAGTCATGTTGCAGGGTGCTTGCCATTCAGTCCAACCGAGGGGTGCAGTTCAGGTAGGAACTTGATGTCGGTGCATACCCTAGTATATTAGTGACATCACAACCCCTAAGAAGTCCTGACGGCTTGTTTAAAGGCACAGTTTCTGAATACAGGCTGTGTGCATTTATCTGTGGATTGAGTGTTTTGATGCACCTCAACCTGCTTTATAACAAAAAAACAATATGCAATATGGGATCATTAAATGAGTTTCTCACTCAACTTTTCTGAATATATATATATATATATGGAATATATGATTTCCTAGTAACAATTTTGATTACAGACTAATGAAAATGACAGCACAAATAGTTTGTACATAATATTTTGTCATAAAATACATACTGGGCACCTGTTAGTAGAAATTATTAGAATTACAGGGAATCAGGGAAGTACGACAGACCGAGAAAAAAATAATCTGTAACTCTGAAGTAAAGAAAGTATACTAACAGAGTACACAAGGACCAAAAGGTACCAAATTTCACATAAAATATGACATAGTTTAAACACAAAGTGGTTTTTGTCTATTACATAACCTTTTGTCTTCTTCTTTTCCACATTTGCTGGGTCTAGGAACCCATTAAGCACTTCATTATTAGCCCTTATTTATTATGTGATTTCTCTTACTCTGTGGGTCGGACACAGACACAAACCTATATATCATCCAGATATCCACACACACACACACACTCACTGATTCTTCATGGGAACCTCAGCCAGTAGCTTGCAGTGAACATCCTGTTTCCCAAGAAATGGAGCATGGCTAACAAACTGTAAAACTGCCAGTGTATGTTGTGCAGATTTGTGTGCTATGTTGCTGTGTTTGTGTGTGTGTTTTCATCATACAGGCCAATGCTCTTTTGTCAAAGAGCAAGTTAGGTCATTGGTGGGGTTAGCAGCCCGCGGAAAAGATTATGCAGGAAACATTTTAAGGCCACAAGTGGGAAGACAGAGGGGACCACTGCAATGAAGTAGAGAGTGAGGGAAAGAAGGGAGAGCTAATTAGCATGCATTGCAAATTAGGTCTAGACAGGCAATTGTGTCAGTTCTCCTATCTGCACAAAAATATTGCCTCTGTCGAGTCTGTGGAATTGCTTTCTGTCCCGAAAGATCTTTTTTAACTCTCCTCAGTCTTCATGAAGCTCACTACAGGATGATTTAACATAAACAGGGGAACTGGTTCGTTTGCATAAAATGGCAGCGATTTAAAGCTGCACTATTGGCAATTTTATATGTAATTGGGGGTAATTGAGTGCTTTTAACGTCTAAAAAGGTCAGAACCATTGCTTCACTGTGGTTAACCATTACAAATAAAAGCCCAAAACATCAAATTTGTCACAACCCTCCTTTGATGCACAAGGGTGCCAAACACACCGACCTTTCACCTGTAAACCCGCCAGAGGTGATATGCTCGCAAGTGCTCCAGGATTGAGAGTGGTTGGGATTATGGATGGGTCGAATAAACATTTGGCTTTTACCCAGGAGGCTTTGATGCACGTCCCGTTCATGACCCATAATTTCCATGAATGGGACGCCCTCAGTCCAAGCAAGGGCCTAAATTACAGCCCTAAGCCGCTAACCATGCAAGTTACAGTCACCGAACTTTTCATGTGTGTAGTTGACATCAAAGTGAAGGCTGTGCTCAAAGATGGGTGGTAGTACTTTTTATTCATATGAAACCCAAATAAATCCGATTTTTCTGATTGGATAAATTGGGTACAGAGTGCCTAACAGCCTAACCACCTACGTTGTACACCTATGTACGTTGTACACCTATGTTATATCATTCAATAGGAAGTATGTGGCTAAGTGAAAGAGTGGATCGTCCTCCACTCGAGAGATTGGTGGTTCGATCCTCACCTACCCCGGTCCACATGTGTCCTTGGGCAAGACACTGAACCCCGAATTGCTCCCCGTGCTGCGCATGGGTGTGTAAATGTGGTGTGAATGGTTAGATTAGATGGTATGTAGATGTCCACTGCCATCAATGTGAATGTGACAAACACTGTGAAAGCGCCTTGGGTAATCAGAAGACTAGAAAGGCGCTACATAAGTACAAGTCCATTTACCAGTCCATTTACCATGTTAAACTGAAACAGAACCTTTCATACCAAGTTTTTATGACAATTGCAATATTTCAAATTTAAATTCTGCACTGTGGGGTGTTGGTGGCTCTCTGGGTGATGGCGCATACCAGCAATTATCATGACACAGTAAAATCAGATCTGTCGGCTTTTATCACAACTCATCCTCCTTTCACTCCAAACTTTCGCCACTGAGTAGTGTCTCATTAAACAAGAAGGCCTTTGATAATCTGAAAAGGAGATTAGTTTAATATAAAACACTTCTGACACTCGTTCCAATCATAACACACAAGTCCCTTGACAAGGGTGCATTAATCTAGAGGATAGCTACACACAGTACATTAGGTCTGATAGAGTTCAGCGGTCTGGAGGAATTCAGTGATAGACTGTGTGTGTGTGTGTGTGTGTGTGTGTGTGTGTGTGTGTGTGTGTGTGTGTGTGTGTGTGTGTGTGTGTGTGTGTATGTGTATGTGTATGTGTGTGTGTGTGTGTGTGTGTGTGTGTGTGTGTGTGTGTGAGTGTGTGTGTGTGTGTGAGTGTGTGTGTGTGTGTGTGTGTGTGAGAGTGTGTTTACTTTCAAAGTATTCATGTTAAGAACCACGGATTAGTTATCAAAAGGAGATCTCATAATGTAGTCGCACACCAGTGTTGGAGTGGGTACAATTCTGGTTTATGGGGGGGGGGGAGGACGTCCTGGGCTGTTTGTATCTCTTTGAATGGTAAGCCCCCGATGCAGCAACAGTGCCCTTGCAAAACAGATAGTTGACGGGGCCTGACATTCTTTATACCTCTGTACATCCAGTAATGGTCCATATCCACAGTGGCGTTTTTGTGGTCGCCCCGTGTCCCAGCGCTGAATGCTTCATGGACTTATCACTAGCAGTTATCAAATTCTCCTAAATGACCAATGAAAAACTGAGAAAATAGGCTACACCCTCCTACAACTGCATTGGCTGCACTTGATTCAAGGGCACCTTTTTTCAGAGCTTTCTGAGGGGGAGGCCCACAGTCTCAGACTTTGAAAACCCCTGCTCTACAGCATGACTCACATTAATTAATAAAGGAATGACAAAATAAACAAATAAAAGTGGCCTTCACACTGTCGCAAAACGAGGGAAAAGCTGTATGGAGCAGTGAAAAGTACAGGTACAAGCTGTGTGCATGCAATGTGCATATGCATTTAGGTTTTAGGTCTGCAAACGTGCCAATTTATGTTAAGGTATACACTGTAGTGATGTTTGTATATCATTTGCACACTAGGTAATCTTGTGTACATGCAAATTATACATGAATCCATTTGAAACGATAACTGTACATGTTCATGTTCTTTTCTGTCATTATAAAAAATTGACGTATGCTGAGTTGTAGCAGGTGAATACACCACAGATATGTGTCATGAATATATACACATCATATACTATAGAAGCTTGCATAATGTGTCTGCATCATCAAATTATATGTTGTTCCTTATCATACTTATAGTACAAGTACTAGCTAGCACTTAAACACAAAAACAATGGTGTTTTTTTTTTCTTTTTTCCATGCCGTAAGATGGATCGTCAGCCGGTGAGGATGCTGACTTTTTGCCTGGACTTGTGTCTCAGCCTCAGTATGCTAGCCAATCATTCATATTTGCTCTGGAAAGATATTATTCACCTCATCATCTTATCTTCAAGATGTATGGACGCCTCAACACCGCTAAACACAGGAGAACTTTGGTGCTGTCATTTCATAATAAAAAAAACATTGAATTCCTTTGATGTATATCAGTGCCAGATAAAACCATCAGTGCAGTCGTGCTTCGGTTTAATGCAATTTTCCAAGTGACAATGCTATCTTTCTTTCATGAGTTACATGTGAACATGTTGTTGATCTTTTATGCATCTTTGCTTCCAAAACAAGCCATAAGTCAACAAGAAAGCAGCACAAAAGGAAGCTGACACTAAATGGACTGTAAATGTCACAAGCTAATTGTAAAACTTAACGAATAGCAGACGGCTGCTCGCTAATCAGCTTCACTGTCAAGTGCGCTTGTTAAATTTCCTTCCACAGATTAGTTAAAGATGAATTGGACAACATTTGCATTTCAGAAAGAGAGACTTCACAGGACTGAAAGAGAAGGGCAGCATTCTCAGATGAGATTCAAATGGTATGCATGTTAGATTTGGCAGCTACTATCTCCTCATCTCATCAGCTATTCCTGTTGCTCTTGTTATATGACATGCAATTATAGTGAGTTTCTATAGTGAGATTCTAATGAGCCAATAAAGACCCCCTGTGTCCCTGAGCAGCACATATAGAAAACTATGTAATATATCATATCTTCCTCTGTCAATCCAGTTTAATATTGGAATAAAAATTTAAATTTGAGAGAACTTTCCTGTTCGTCCGATGGATGACATATTACACTAAGTTTTAAGTCTAACTTTAGAGTTTCCAATTCACTTCATCTGCATGACAAGCTAAGCCATTCCCAGTGCAAAGTTTACCCCACGCTTTAAAAGCGGCAAATGTTATGTATGGAGTATGTATGAAAGTATGTAAGAAATACTCTGCTATGATTAATATTTTGTTCAGGTTGGTTTTTCCCCCAAAACAGTTTTAAAGAATCTTAAGTGGCTGGAAGCACATCTACTCTTCAATGATAGCCTCATTGAGAAATCTGAGAAGGGTCTAACTGCAGCATCCAAGGCTACATGACACGCCCACTTTATTACAGGCCACATGTGATAACCAAATAAAGCCAAACCACAATCTTTTCATCGTTGCCAGAACACACATCTTGTGTGTTATTGTCAACATAGATTAGACACCAAACAAGGTTGGCTTTTCTCCGGCTTTTAAAGACAGACCCAGAGCTGAGGGCAGTCCCCTTTAAATATGGAATGAAAACATACATACAAGATCATTTAGTGTTCAGCTGGATGACTACAGGACAGGCAGTCACACTCATATCGTAGGATTTCTTAGTGGCATACTTCATACAGGGAAATAATTTTAGTCATACTTATCACAGAAAAGGACAACAAAGGAGCATTGTCATGTTTGTCTCACAAAATATACAGTGAATGATGCTTATGCACGGAAGCACAATGTCTCTGTGTCTCGTACAAGACATACCAGAACCATCCTTTATGTAAAGGCTACAATCCCTTCTGTGCACACACACCATGTCTTAGTTATGTGACTTCTGCTTAACTGGAAAAGGAGTTATGTGTTTATCAGTGTTTTGACTTAATCAATGTCCTAATTATACATTTCTGAGGCACGGCTGCGTGTTTGGCTCGGGAACATTTAGAGATTCAAGATCTTAGCTATTTTCAACACATGTGGTTCGCAACAAAAGACAATGAATGGTCTTTTGATATTCATATTGGCATCATAACAGCACTTCACTACAGTTTCAATGTGTATATATTTGTGCTTATGTATATAGACAGAGCACTTTCTGTTTCTGTTACATTCCTGCAACAAAATCTCAACCTTTTCTGTCTAAAAGAAAAAGCCTAATTGCAAGTGCCTATAAATCTGGCTCCTTCGTTTCCCAAGGGGTGTTTTCAACAGTGCAGAACAAAATGCCTCTGGACCCAATTGGATAGACCTACAACCAATCACAGCAATGAAACATGGAGCTTGCTCAGTGGAAAACAAGCACACTTTCTCAAATTACAGCTAAACAGTACATTAAAATGCATTTCTGAAAACATTTTATGTGATCAGCTCTGTCTAGTTTGACAGTTGGATTAGAGTTTCGTGAGCATGAAAACTGAACAGACCTGCAGACTTGACCTAAACCTGCCTGACATGAGATGGACAGTTGAGTGTGGTCCACCCAGGGCCAGGTCAGCTGGAAAGCTGTCTGTATGGGGGAGGGGCCAGACCTATCTGCCAGAACAAATGAAGCATGAGTTTGGAAGATTTGTTTTGTTTCCAGGTTATAAGCACATTGTTTTGTTGCATAAACCAAACTGTCTCAAGGGCGTCATGTATTCAGTATGTCATGTAGTAGTGCACCTGCAGATAGACCTACTTGTTAATTCTGGATTTGACCTCCAGTCTCACCCACCACCACCACCGCCGTAGTTGCGCCATTAAATCCTTTCTTTCTTTAATTGAAATCATTGGCACTGATTGTGATAACATTCTCTGTGACTCAGACTGAAGAGCTAAAGTGAAAAATAATGACAAACTACTCATAAATGCATATGGGCCATTGAAGACCCCATATTAATGGAGTGTTAACTACATCGTGTATTATTTCCTGAGAGCCCACATAGCCTGTATTTGACCCCTTTCTAATTACATCCACAATGACTGCAACTGCTTTTAGATCCTCGTTAATTGATGGCCACACGACTGTAGGTCAACAGCATTTGTTTTCAGCCCAACATGAAGTTCAGAGCAACAAACCAGCCTGATAAAAAACATCTATCTTTGCCATTCACATCCCACAGGGGTTCAGTGTAGTCCTCCACTCACTAAAACAAAGGCGTTTTTTGTATGGGATACTTTAATTAAGCATGTTTGTCTGAGGGTCATGAGTGCTGATCCCCATTCCCTTTGTCTCCTCGGGGTTATATTACGGTCAGTGTAGTTAATAGCTTTGCAGCTTAAATGTAGTCGCACTCTTCAAGCGCTAAATTGCTCCAGCGGAGAGCGCTCAGCACTGTTCAACATGCTTTCTAGCACTATTTTACACTATAGAACTAAATGAGAAAATTGAGTATCAACCAGTCAGTTGTCAACTTTTAAAAATGATTTTTATCAAAAAACAACAAAAAAGTAAGAAGTTAACATTTTAATCTAGGACAAGCCCTGCCCTGTTTTTTAGAAAAAGTTGTTGGAGGTGAAGGTTTGCTAAGCTGTTCAACTATCCAACAAGCACTCCTGTTGAAGCGTGCTCTCACGTTAAGATGCTCCACAAAACGGTTTGCAGAGTCCATGGTGCAAATATGTCGTTTGAATAAACTGTGTGAACTTATTGTACTATTAGCGATCAAGCTAATGAGCTCACTAACTGACACTCATAGACTAGAGGCGTTAGTCTATAGAATATAGAATCAAACGGAAGAGATTTTATTTTAAAGGTTCAAATGTTAAACTTGTTCCAGGACTTTGTCCAAGATTTATGTAGCTGCTTAGCCCTTTATAGGTTAGATCCTCCTTTTAACCTTTAAGGAAACTGGAAGTAGAGCATTTGTAATTTTCAGCCTATATATCACATATAATACTGTATACAGTATAAGCAGCATATAAAGCAAACTTTTCTAAAAACTTTTGTATGGAGCACCATTTCTCAGACGCAGCTAGAGAGAAGCAGCTGCCTTGCTTTGGTTTGGAGTTGAAAGATCAACATTTTGCTTTTGTTCTCCTTCATTCAACACAGTGACTGAAATGCCTTATCATCTCATTTCAGTGGCTATCAATGCCTCCCAGTAATTTCCTCCCGAGTGTGAGGAAAGTCCTGACAATGACTCAAACCCAGTGGGATACCAGGTCCTTTTCAACAATGCATCTGGCTCACATCCCAACTGTAGGAACCAAAGGCTACTATGAAAAGTCAATGTATTATTGATATCGTTAGGTGGAAATCAACCAAAATGTTCTGCGACATCCTGAGAAAACTGGAGAGCAATTATTTCCCTCTGCAGGTCAGACCATAGCACCATGTGCTGCGTTTATGATAAAGGCAATCAACAAATAATTAATATCTAGCCCGAGGGACTTAGTGAAATGTATCCAGGAACAAAGTACAACAAAGGCAACTGAGTAAGCAACAAGAGACAACAAGACACAGAGAACTATATATTATATAAGACTCATATAATCAGCACTGAAGTTGTCTGGCCTTATTAAATCATCCCCCCCACACACACACATACACACACACACACACACACAATATGTTTGTTTATTACTACTGAGCAAACATATGGTCTGGTTATTATTTCACACACATAACATCTAGCAGCTGTGATGGGCTGACAGTGACACCTCACTGCAGCAGCATCAAAAGCTTGAGCAAGTCCAGTAGCTCACCTTGAGGTTGTCGTGTGTGTGCCTGTGTGTGTGTGTGTGTGTGTGTGTGTGTGTGTGTGTGTGTGTGTGTGTGTGTGTGTGTGTGTGTATGTGTGTGTCAAGTGTCAAATGGAAGTCAAAGTGAGCCAGCTCAAGGGGAAAATAATGCTGTCAGTCAACAAAAACTTGGTTAGGCCCCAGTGCAGGCAAAATTCTAGCCCTCCATTCAGTCATGGTGGGCTGCTGCGAATACAAGCCGTACTGTAGAACACCCCTCATTGACTCGTGTTTGTGCATTTTTAAATGTGAGAAAGAAAAAGCAACGGTCGGTTCACTACTCAGTGTCAGTGCAAAGTTTAGTTTCAGAATCTGTACGTTTCTGTATCTGTAACAGACCACTTGGGACCAAATACTGCATTATGCAAAGAAGCCATGCTATAAAATATAAAGAATCTCTGAAACTGCACGATACTGCAATTGGAAAACAACAGGCAGAGTCATGGGGCCATAGAATGAAAAAAAGAAAAATGTTAAATCAAACCACAAAAAGAGAAGAGTAGCCAACAGTTTTACTGTGTCTATTAAAGCACAGTTGTTGTCATCCAGGATGAGCATTCACACAGTTTTCCAGTACTGTCAACAAAATGATGAGCGGCGCTCAGGAGGCAGCAGAGGACATCTGCTGTCAGAGAGCTAAAGCTGCAATAGACAGCAAGCGCTGCTCCCCCAACATCTAATCTAAATGCCACTCAGCTGACAGCCAGAGTGTATTTTTGGGGTTATCAAGTGGTCTCCTCCCATCACTAATGCTTACTTCACATGTCAAGAACACTTGACAGGGATATCTCGCCGAACCAAATAACAACTGCTGTTTGCTCCAAATATGGCTGGAGCCACTTCCACTGGCCTGAACATGGACCTTTACCCTAGTTTGTTACATTCTCATAACATATACAGGCTGAAAAGACCATGTTTACCACACAGTGGTTCAGAATTTAAATCGACTGTTGACCATTAAGCCCTTATCATCCTTAAGCCCCTTTCCCACTGGACATCTGGCTTTTGTCTTTAGTGGGAAAGGTTAAAACCATCGTTCATTCCCGGGACAAATGACTGCAGAAGTTACAGGTTTTTCAGCAGTGATAGAGACATGACACCGAGTGGGCATGCTAATTTAACCCACTTTTCAGCGCAATGATATGAAGTGCATCGGTAAGTTCTGAGAGTCTTCGTCAGCCACAAATACCTTCTGACTTTGTGCAAGCAGCATTTGAACATTGTTCCAGATGAGTCAGCATTCAGTTTCAGAGAGATATTGAATAAGTAATGGAATCTAAAAAAGAGGTAACCACTGTAACATAGGCCTCTGTTCTGCTTTTTTGTGTTAACCCACTGTTTTCTGGGTCATTTGTGACTTTAAACGTGAAAAAGAGGAAGAAAAATCACAGAAAGGCTTAATGATCTACTGGCATTGGCAAGGAGTATATTACCTATTTTAAAGCGTTTTACAGTGTTTAAGAAACCTGCATATACGTGCTAATTTCAGCGGAAACAGGGTATTATTTACTTTTGCTACACCTGTTCATGCACAGCACATATACAGTTTAAATTGATAATGGTATCCACTTCTAAATTGAGGCTAAAGCTTCATGTCCCAAGCAAAAACTCAGCATCCTCATCAGCAGATATTGTTCATACTTTCAAACGTTTCACTATAAACGATGCAAGGGATGAATTACTACCACAACACTGTGAGCTAGTAAACGTTAAGGGGCCTTCACATGATAAGTGTTTTTCCCTGGGCACACCGCAAGGTTGGGCGCATGACCCAGTAAACGGCTAAATCAACGTTAGTGTTCAAACAACCGTTAGCTCGTAAACTGCCTATTCACAAACCTGGTGTGATGCTTATAAACCTCCAAGCATTACGTTTTTTTCACAGATGGTAAAACGACTTTAATGTAATGTATAATATTTCAGGAAACTCAGACACACAAACAGTAAGTTTTTCCTTCATCTTTCTAGCTGGCTTGATGTCGCTCTGGTTGCCTAGGAAACATAAACATCACAGTCAAAGCTTCCATCTCATTGGTTGCGCTTTTGAGAGGGTCAAAGTTCAACTGATTGTAACTTTGAGCGCAGCGGCAGAGAGGCAATTCTGAGCGGTGCGCGCTGCTACATTGGGCGCTACCGCAAAGCTTTTTTTTACCACGTATCATGTGTAGGGGCCCTTAGACTGCAGGCATCAAAAGCTTGAAAAGAGCGCACACACACACACTAACACACACACACTAACACACACACAAATCAAGAGACCCCCTGTGATAGACTGGTGACCTGACGAGGCTGTAAATCCCTTTCAGCAATTTCATGCTGGGATTGACTCAAGCTTCCTGTGACCCTGAGCAGGATAAGCGGATATAGAAAATGGATGGTGAGATGAAGCAACGTGAACACTCATTATCATATACAGTACAAACAAAAATTGTACACACACACAGCTCAAACAATGAAGAAGACCTGGGGTATTTCTGGACTGAAAATGGAATCAGGTTAAGTGGTGCTTGACCTTAGATAAAAACTGAGAGTGTATTTGACTGAGTAACATGCTGGGCAGTATTACATATTACGTCTGCTAGTCCAATCCCACAAACAAACAAAAATTTGTTTGTTTATTTCCACCGCCAACTGAAATTAATGTCATTGCACGTTTGATCTCTTCTCTGCACATTTCGTAAGCCTCATGGCTGTTGTCGAGTCACACGGGTGTCTTCAGTCCTCCACCTCCCCCCACTTAAGTGTCTTGTCTCAACATTTCCTAGAAGGCTTTTTTTAAAAGCCTTGGGAACCATGAAGACACACAAACACAGTTTTTTATTGATAGACACAGTACAAGTACATACGCAGTTGTCGATCACAAAAACACTCAGACACAAAAATGTATTTATTTATTTGTTTCCATTCATCCATCCACCCATTTTCATCCACTTATCCCACAGAGGTCTGGCTGCAGGCGCCACTCAGGCAGGAAATGAAAGTCGTCTATAGCGACGTTATCACTCCATTAAATGGTCGTAGTAAGTGGTTATAAGCCTCATAGTCATAGGTTATAAGATACCGGCTACACCTACCAGTAGCTTCAGAAGGCTGTTATTGTCTATACATATGATAACGGTCACCGTTCAGACCCCTTGGAGTGAATTTTTAATTGTCTGGGTCACATTACTGGGACGTTATTTTGTCGGATACAACCGGAACTGACAGAGAGTGGCGCCTGCAGCCAGACCCCTCTCCCTTATCCAGGGCTGGCTCATGGGGGTAGCAGGCTAAGCAGAGTTTTCCAGTCGTCCCTCACCCCAGCAACGCCTTCCAGCTTGTCCTGGGGGAGGCGTTCCCAAGCCAGACAAGATAGGTCATCTATTCAACGTGTTCAACTCCAGTTGGTTGTGCCTAGAAATCCTCTAAAGGAAGGTGTCCAGGAGGCATCCTGATCTTGTGGCCGAACCACCCCTTTTGACGTCAAGGGCTCTTCACCGAGCTCCCTCTGGTCTGAACTCCTCATCTCTAAGGGGCCGTCCACACGAACGCGGGTATTTTTGAAACTGTGTGTTTATCTGCACGGTTTGGCCTTTCATCCACACGTAACTGCAGCTGTGGGCTTCTAATGGAATTTTTTTTTAACCGGGGGCCATAAAAGTTGGGTTTCAAAAATACCTGTGTTTATGTGGACTAGCCCCCAGGGTGAACTTTTTCCAAAAAAGTCCGGTTTCAGCAGTCATGTGTGGACCAGAAAACCGTTGAAAAACTGTAATTTCTTGTCGACATTGTTGGTAAACAGTAAGCTGTATCCATGGAGTCTTGTGAAGCACTCTAGATGTGACCAACTGATGGAGGCGGATTTGCGTTTTCATGTGGATGGAGATACTGGTGGTGTGGATGGGAACATTTTTCAACCAGGGGCCATAAAAGTTCAGTTTCAAAAATACCTGTGTTTGTGTGGACCATAGGCCTAAGGCTGAGCCCAGCCACACTGCAGAGAAGACTCATTTCAGTCCAATCTATTCCATTAGCTGAGGGCTGGGATGGAGACTGACTGGCCTTTTTTAATCAATCTCATTATATTTACATAACGTCTGTCTGTCACAGTTCAGTCATCCAGCCCTCAGTAGTTTTCCATTGATCCTGCCCCTGTCCCACTCAGCCTGTCAGCCACACCCCCCTCGTTAGTTCACCCTTCTCACCTGTGCACACAGCCTCCTCTCATCACATGCAATCAGCCCAGCATATAATCACCAGCTCCACACTCACTCCTTTGCCAGATTGTTCTATGCCATGCAAGACTTTCCAGCATTCTTCTGCCTGTCTTCCCGGTACCGACCTCGCCTGTCCCTGATTCCCTGCTTCGTCTGCATCCTGGTAAATCGACCCACCCTGACCAAGAGTTTAGCCTCTCCTCTCCTGATTCCTGTTTGCTGTTTTCTGAACTGTTTGCCTGAGTCTGAGTAAACCGTTGAACTTGTACCACTGTTTCTGAGTCCTTTGTACTGCAATCGGGTCCATACACCACCCGTTACACTGTCGTGTTTTATATATATACACACATAAACACAATAAACAATAAACACGGTAAAGACCTTTGATATTTTCCTCCTCTTTCGATGGAGGTTATTATTAAAAAAAGGAATGTCTTGCTCGTCCTATTGCATTATACAGTAAATTGTCATTGGAATTTACAGCATCATGAGAGCGTGGTGGTTGTGTAACAGAGATGTTGTGTGTGTCCATTGAAGGATATTAGTTTTCACACACATGCATGCAGTGAATTTTAACCAACACCAAAACAGGTTGTTTATTTTTGCCCTGCAAACTGAACCAAATGTTTCACTCCAGGTTATCAATGCATCATTACTTCAAAAGTCCCCTAACCTTAAAAAAGCAGTCACTTTAAACAGAGCTATGATCTTCACCATGTCATATACAAGTTGTTTTGTGCCTCAACCTTAACTATACTGTTGTCATATCATTAAAAAGTATCTCTTTATAGAGCACAAAGCGCCCTGATAGACTGGCGGCCTCGCGCCCAATGTCAGCTGGGATCGGCTCCAGCCCCCCGCGACCCCGTCAGGGATAAGCGGTCGTAGATGATGGATGGATGGAGAGCATAAAGCATCACCAAGGGCTTATTCCACCAATGGTAGGGACTTTCTACTCAGGAGGCAATCCGATCCATTGTCAGGAGGATAAGGAGGCTGTTAAACCCACTCATTCTCAACTAAACGCTCAGTAGTAGTTCTCTGCATGATCTCCCACATTAAAGTGACTTCCATTGTGGCTTATAGCCCTGTAAAGTTACTTTAAAACCAATCTCTCCTTAGTAATCAGCTCTGAGATTCATGTGTAGGAGAGGCCTGCACACACAGGTCCCATTAATCACAAACACACACTATTGAACTCTCATTCGAACCTCATTCCAACAGAGTTAAAGTTCTCATTGATCATTGGCTCTTGGGTGCTGGGTTTAGAGAGCAATTGGAAATCAAAGAATATGGAGTCAAACAACTGGAGAGAAAAGATGAAAAAGGGTTGAGAGGAATAAATAGAAGAAAACAGTGTGAAAAAAAGTAAAAATAACACCTCGAGCTGATGATGATACAGCTGAGCAGACTGTTTGTTATGCAGAGCATACCATGTTGTGGTAAGACGTGGTAGATGAGGGATGTTAAATAAATGACACACAGAGACATGGAACAGCTCAGGCCGACACCACACTGCACTCGGGGATGTTGCGGTTTGGTTGCCACATCCAAAACAAGTTGACTTGGATAGTTTGGGATTTGTGGTCACAAAATTCAGCTCCTTGATAAGTCAAATAAGAGGCCTGCAAGTCTCGGGTGAATATATATATTAACAAGTAGGAGTATATGTATCGAGGAATGATGGGTTCAAGTGGTGTGGTATGGTATCCTGCTTGCTTTTGCCACGTGATACAAGAAATGGATCAAAGTTAATTGGCTCCAGATAGTGTCAGATAGGGATATGGTAACATTAGTTGCAAGCTTACTGACTGAAAGGATTGAAGGGACAAAAAGTGGCCCTTTGCGTTTAATAAAAGGAGGAAGCAGAACAGTATGAAAAGACCAACAACCAAGGGTGAAGCCTAAATGAAGGATGTATTTTTCAGTGATTTTTTAGTGTGTTTTTTGGGAAATTCAATAATTCCAATTCAGTGCGAATCAGCGTAGCTTCACAGTAGTTTAAGTTTGAGAAAACTGGGAACATTGTTAAAGTACACACACATACACACACACACACACACACACACACACACACAGGTTCTTGTAAGTGCGACTTGCTACAACTTGGCATGCTACAACTGAATTGAAAAATGAGAGGTCTTTGAAAAATAAACAGCTATGAAAAGATAAACGGCCCTTGGCATCAATAATCACAGAGGAGAGTACACAACAGGTGCAATCGTTTTTATTCTCCTGGCATCGGGATGCGCAGCATGACCAGCATCACTTCTAGTGGCGTACGGTAAGAAATAAAAAATTACTGCTTATTAGCTTTTCACAACACAAGGTTGTAAGAAATCCACTACACTTTACATTTACACTTTTACACGTTCACACACGCCGACACACTGCACATTGAATTACTTCTTAACCTAACATGGCAGCCTAAATTATACTTTTTATGAAACTATTGTGTTTACTGAACCTGTCAGTTCAGGCCAGGGGGGGAATTGAAAGGCAAAGGTTGTTACTTTGATATATTAATACATAAACTTGCCTTACTGACATACTGTTTGATGAGTTTGGGCTAGGTAACAGCAGCAGGATGACTAACTACTGTACTTCCAAATCTAATACCAAGCTTTTAAATGAAACAATGTCTTAAATAAGTAAAAAAGAAAGCTTCAGAACATTCAGGACAAGTTTAAAAATGTAGTTGTTTTGCATTTCTATGATGTCTACTCAAGTCCAGCAGTGTGAACCCAGAGTGTTTGCCGTTCACTCCGAGCTTGTTGAGTTTTTGAATGAGAAATGAACATTGAAACAAGGATAAAAGATAAACATGTCTGTGTCACACGAGGTCAGCGCCGTTTTTGACCCTCAGACCGGAGAATCTGCGTCATGCCTTTTAAACATCATTACTCATTTTGATGGAAAAAGCCAATCAGCATGCTGGCAAACAGAAGCTTTGTTTATCCTACATATTGTTGGCCCTCAGCTGTATTTTTCCACACTTATTTCCGGTTCCCAGCCACAAGATAAAGAGGATTTTATGCTAAACCATGTCCATTAAAACAGTCTGCAGTGACTTTTAAGGATTATCTTCCCATCTTGTGTCATTGTTTTAAGCACTTCAAGGCCAATTGTTCAGCCAATACTGTTCAATCTTATGATGATGATGCAGATACACTGATAAAGATATCCAACTTTAAAAGAGACTATTATGTAGATCAAGCAAGACTTGCCCTTCGAAAAATTTGCAAGTGAAATCAACTTAGGTTTTGTATTTCTCAATCCGAATCGATATCGCGAGTCATCGCGTCATTTACATTGATTTTGAATGGCAGCTTGACGCTTCATCGCTGCATCGCATCACTCTTATCGCTCAGCACACGTCGTCAGAAGCGACATTGTGTGTGATCGCGTCATTTACATTGATTTTGAATGGCAGCTTGACGCTTTCATCGCCTCCACCTCACCGCCTTTGTTGTGAATGCACGGTGAGAGTGTAAGTAGCTTGTGTGGGGTGGAGTGTGCGGCCCGGGTGATGCGTGTGAAGATTTTCAGATTGCATGTCACAGCTCAATGTTGATTAGAGGAGCTTCTGACGGCTTGATGAATCACTCTCTTGGCATCAGAAAGCGATTCTCATGAAACGTCCCGAAGCTCAGGACAAACTCACAACTGAGACTGTGTAGAAGCACTACAACAATGATGAGACAACATTTGTGTTTACAAAATCACAAACACCATTAGATACTGCAGCTGTGTAGTTCCTCATTATAGAACAAAGGACTGTGATGAATTGTGACTCTAATGTATTCATATTTCATAATAAAATTGTGGGCCATAAAAGCAATTGATTCAGTAAGATATATAGTATATATATATATATATATATATATATATATATATATATATATATATATATATATATCAGATTCTGTTGCTGTAGCAGCATTTACAGAAGAAGAAAAAGAAGAAAATAACAATATTTTGACTTTATATAATGTTTCTTCCTTGAATTTATCTGAAAGTAGCTGTTTCCATTCCATTGTGAAGAAAAGTTTGGCCAAACTTTTGACATAATTGTTTAATTAGGTGTATTTCCATCAACTGGTTTTGCACAAATAAATTAAGCTTCGGTCTAGTTTCAGAAGTTTGCTCTACAGGCAGTAATCCATCAGTTAACACAGTAGAAGAAGTAGAGGTTGCTAAATGGAAGAATAAAACAAGGAGCCTTGGCAATCCAACAGCATCTACAGAAACCACCTCAAGCGGATGTAAAAACCCTTTTTGGCACAATTGAGGAATTTTGAATGTAGTTTCCATTCAGCTTTTCAAAGTGCGCACAGAAATATGTGAATAGTAAGATGCCCTTTGATTGAATACAGAACAAAGATGCTGTCATTTGTCAGGATACCTTCTGCAAATTGTACCTTTTCTACAGTTTTATCTTCGCCTAATATTCTAGTTTTTGTAAGATCTACCAGTGGCCTTGCTTTTTAGACTTCAGTGTACAGCAGGAGCCAAAAGCCTTTGCTTTCAAATGGAGGAACAGAAACTTTGGGATGCGGTAAACATGTAATCTTGTTCCTGAGAAAAAGCAAGTCTTGGAGGTGGGTAGGTGGTACCATTTCCAAAGTTCAACAATTACATTGTCAGTGATTGTGGTTATAAATGTCACAGGGAGCGCATTTAAGAGGGAAAATGGTCATTTCTTTGTCATGAACACTTTTAAGCAATCCAACTTTCCAGTTGTGTTGAGTGGTATAACAGATACAAATCCTTACACACCTCCTGAAGGTATAAAGAACCATTTGTGTCTCTTTACTCTGTCCTGGCTGTCCTTCTCTCTCGCATAAGACAAGGACACAGTTTACTTCTCTCGTCACAGACAAGGGAGGGAGAGTCTCTGTGGATTGAGAAAAGAAATGAGGACATGGCGTTCTGCCAGCAATGATAATCCATAATTATCTTTAACATCATCCATGAAGAAATCATCCTTTTGTTCTCATAGATCATTGGCTGCTTCTTACCACTTTGTTGAGTAACACTAGGCTATGATTTCACTTAAAACGATGATCTACCAGAGATATGGATAACTCAAATGACCATGCGAGACAATGGCTGATGCCAAACCACACACAACATGAACACACACACAGCTCTACTCTTACTGACATGGCAGCTCCTCTTGCCTTCTATCCTCAGGGCAGATTCTCACAGTAGCTGATCAAAATACTCTCTCTCTCTCTCTCTCTCTCTCTCTCTCTCTCTCTCTCTCTCTCTCTCTCTCTCTCTCTCTCTCTCTCTCTCTCTGACCACATAGCCCACTTCAACGTGTCCTACATGTCACTCAAACCAAGTTCCAGTGGGATGCTGGTAGTCGCCATGGCAACACAAGTCAATGATTGCTTCCTGTAATTTCAAAAATGACATTTTTCTGTGTTTGCACATCCTCCACACAGTTTGATATCATGCAGTTTTTCTCCAAATACATAATGTGTTGAACAGAAACCTTTTATTAACTTTTGAAAACCCTGCTTTACTACAATATTAAAACACCTAAATTAATAATTTATGTAACCTCTCATGGATGTAGAAGCATTCAGCTTGTGTATGCAAATAGAAAACTAACATATTAAATGCTCCTTCACCTACTGTGAAAGGAAACTGTTTCATTCATACAGAAACCAACAAATGAGTATTTTTCCATGAAAAATGCATTGACTTTCAATGTTCACACTGGCCTTTGAGATATCCCAGAGGGCCTGATTCACCTTCAACTGCTTTACCCTATGTGACACTTGACTGTTTCTCCTCTCCCCGGTGTTGACGTCTCAGTGCAAAGACTTGGCAACAACAGGGGCTCAATACCTCCAGCTGGTGTCCTATGTGCTCTCATGTGATTCACACAGAATTGCTTATATCATATAAGCTTTTCGTGTTAGTGTGTGTAGTGTGAGATCTAGTAGGAAAGTATACCCTATTATGTGTATGTAACACATTGTATGCATCGCAGAGCAGCCCTTAAGCCTGTATGAGAATACTAAATGAAAAACCCATAGGCTGCTGCTGACACATTGATTATAACTCATGAGGACACACAAACACACACTTGCATCGAGCCTTTAAAATGGATATGTGAAGACTGTTGTGTTGCCCGAGGCAATGTACGGCCTATCAAAAAGTAAAAGGAATGTACCGTTTGATGCTTGAAAGCTGTCAAACCCCAGAGCTTTATATAAGAACTCTCTATTTGACCGTTGTTTTCTTTGGATTCTTCTTAACGAGCTAACACAGGGCTAGTTTGTAATATTATATGAGCCTATTCTCATTTGTCCAGGTCATCGTTATCCCCAAAGCAATTTCAGTCAAAAGCAACTGGACTTGGTTATTTGTCTAGGAAGACGTTTCACCTCTATCCAAGAGGCTTCATCAGTTCATGTACGCATCTGACCAGGCTGGGACCAGGACCAGGACCAGGCTGGGACTGGTCCAAATATCTTGTGTGAGATCCAGGTATTTAACCTCTCACAAGGCCGATGATGTCACTGGAACCCTTTGTTCTCGAAGTACCAACGTCCGTCGTTAGAGTGACAGTTGTTGGTGAGAAGCTGGTTTCGACTTCGTGAGTGCTCTATTGAGTCTTAACGACAGTCGTTGGAGTCACAGGAGGCCTTTTGTGAACAGTTGTTTTTTGAGGTTAGATTGTTGAATCTCCTGGGAAGGGATGAAAGGGCAGCATTGTAAACTGAAGATAAGTGGTGTCTCAGACCTCCTCCTCTGTTCAGCGATGGTTTCTCTACTTTCACATAGATGGCTTCTTTTACTCTTCTTTCAAACCATCCGTCCTCTCTGTCCAGGATGTGGACATTGTTGTCATCAAAGGAGTGGACTTTTCTCCTCATTTTGTATGAAAAAGTTACATTGACGATTGAAACCTTTTTTCAAATTAGGGGGATGAATTTAACTTAAATCATGTTGGTTAATTCTCCAAACAGACCATACTACCTGTGTAGGTGGATTCTGCAAGCAGCTTATTAAAACCCTTATTTAGGTTTGTTGTTAGGCAGCAACCTGTGGCTGTCGTAATTATCGCGGGGGAGCAAACAAGGAAGTTATATAATGTAGCAAAAAGAGCACAACATGGGGAGGGAATAGGGGTGGTGGATGGGTTAAACTACGACATCGACTTACATCAATCCTAAGTAGAACAATTACAAGTTACTTTTACATGTTTAAAATTGCTGTGGGACCATTAAATAGAACGGGTGTATATGTTGTTTTGGGAGTCATTGGTAATCAACCTAGTCTGCTGTTTAGGTATGGGTATGAGTTGCCCTGAAAAATAATTTTTAATAGATGTAAAATGTTAATTGAAAGTAAATTCTTAGTAAATGATACTGAGGCTGCAGTAGTTTTCAAGGCACGTCTACCAGTCTGTTTAACTGTTCTCAAAACAAACCTGGCTTCACATTCAAAGTGGCTTTAAACATCTTATAGTGACCATCCCACCTAATAAGAGCTGGTTGCTTGGTAACAGGGTAATAATGACACAGCAGCAACCATCCAAGTAATGGTTGGATGTGTCATCACAATGATGGTGTTTACCTAATTCATTTTGTGGTTGATGTGAATCTCAAGAAGAATGGCAAAACTTTCATGTTATGTGAGCGTGAGTTTTTAAATGCAAGTACAAAACAATTCGCTTACATAACTCTGAACATTTACTCCTTGTGAGTTAAAGCTACTCAAAGTAACACAACACAGCTTTTGTATATCAATGATTTCATAAAAGAATTAATCAATTTGGAGCCACTTCATGTAAGCTTTTATATTTGCCACCATGCTCTTTTGGACAGTGTCACCATTACTGAACAGAAAAGACCTGCAGCGTAGCCAGTGAAACTCAAAAAATAAAAATAAAAAAGGACAAAGAAAGAACCACTTTTCTTTATTTAAGCCACGCTAGTAGAGTAATTCTTGCAATGCACCATTTTGGTCCAGACTGAAATATCTCAACATTTATTAGATGGATGCAGGCGCAGAGCCAGTGGCTCATTACAGAGGGGACGGGGACTTCTAGTGGGTCCCTTATATTCTATTGGCTGTATCCAGATAAGATACTGTGCAGTGATAGCCTGTAGTGAAACGGCTGATCAATCAGTGGCGGTTATAAGGGGAAATTTACAGAGACAGAAGGGCGGAACGGAAAGAATGTGGATATGAGGTGTGTTAATTCAGCACCATGGTCAACGCCATGGACTTTAGGCCTACCAGTAATTTGCTTAAACCTGGGTCAGACAAAGGTTTGAGTACGGCCTCATTCATGCATGACCGGAGATATTTTTTTAATTAACTTCAGTCTGCTGAAACTGCGTTCCACATTTGCGCTGTGTACAAGTCAGAGTCTATATGTGCAGAGGTGGCTTAATGCATAGGCTGGCCTAGGCTGCAGCCTAGGGGCCCCAGGTGTGCAGGGGCCCTAGATTGGACGGACTATTTTTTTATTTTTTCAATTTATTATTTAAAAAAACTTCCCTTCTATCGGGGCACTTAGAAACAATAACAAAAAAAGGTCAATGATTGGATAGATATGGGACATATTTACCCAATCAGCTGCCATCATGTGGCTGGGGTTATAAGGTCAATTTTGTTGTCAAATGATACGTCACTCACTGTTACTAGACAGTATAGTGAGTAAATGTCATGAAGGAAGTGTAAAAATGTGATAGCAGAGCACCAAAAAGAAATGAATGAAAGAACAGAGGGACCAAGATCTACTAAAGAAAATGCTACTACTAAATTGACAGGATTTTTCAAGGTTGCGGACTCTTTTTCTGTTCTAATGTTTTTTTTCTGATAAAGCATGATTAATGATGTGGGGGGCCCAAAAAGAAAACAGTAGTCTAGGGGCCTATGACCACCTTAATCCGCCACTGTAGATGTGCTCATACTGCAATACTGAATAGCCTTTTGTTTGATTGTGTATACAGAGCCGCCTTGTTGTTCGTCATGCCTCCTGCTCCGTGGACAACCCCAAGAAAGTCTCTCTCCACCAAGGAGTTGGTGCTGGTTGTGCTGTCTACGTCTTACCCCTTATGTATGATTAGGAGGACGCACGTGGTGACTGGTAATGTTAGGTATACGATACAAAATACTGATGTTGGGAAATATCCATATCATTGCAGATCATGAATGGTCTGCTCCCAACTTGTGTTCATTTTTTTAAACGAAGTAAACAGAAAATCAATGCACATACACAGGAAGACGTTTAGAGAGACATTTTTAATCTGGCTCTGATATGGACTTTACTTCAACACATTTATCCTTACAAATAGTCCAACTTTGGGACTTTGGTGTTATCTCTAGCGCCATCACCAGGGCTACATTTCGACCAATACCTTCACAACTAATGATATTCACATAATCCTCAGCTGTGTTAAGTGCTAACAAAGACAGTTTGGAAAACGAGATGACACTGCCCCGCCTCTTCAGGAGACAAGTGACAGGTTGTGAGTCCAATGCGTGACATGAATGTGAGCAGAGGATAAGATCAATTCTTTTGCCCTATAGTCACCAATGTAAGCCATATTCTGACACTTAAATGGCATTTTATGTTAAACAAATCAGGAGAAAATTTATTTTGTTGGAGATCTCTTTCTGTCTCGGTAATAAGATCTTGTGAGATCTGGTAAACGCCCTTGCAAACACATTTTCGTAATATTAAATATGCCTGTTAGTGTGGTCAGGAAAATGCTCTCTACAGTTTGACAAAATAAATCAATATGCAGAGTAGTTGATTTTTTTCTTGCAATGTCTTGAGAGGTCTTTCCTCCTTACTGTTCTAAGCAACATCCTTATGTGGTATTCTCTTAGTGGGATTATTCTATTGGGCATACAGAAATGTTAAATGTGCCATTTAGTGGCATGTCATTAAATCAAACCAGTCCTGCATGCCACAGTCAGTTTCATTCTTTGCCTGGATGTAAATACAACATGAGATGCAAGGACTGATGTCACAGGAAATCCTGTTTAGAGACACTTCAGATGGTTTACTGGTGCATTGTGGGAGGTCACACAGTCGGCAAAACACAGGAGAAAGACAATAATAATAGTATGCAGCATGAAACATTCAATAATTTTATACAGAATGACAAATCTGTCCAGGTGTGTCTGTTGGTATTAGCCTACAGCAGCAAGAGTTTTAGTATGTGCATATTATGTGCAGCTAATGCAAGTCAGCAAGTATAGGCTTCAAACTGATTAATATATTTGTGTGTGTGTGTGTGTGACTATGTGTATAAGTGTGAGAAAGGGTGTAAACAGGAAGTCAGATCTGAAGGAAACTCTCCTTTTAAAAAAAGACTTCTTTGAATCTACTTTTGTCCTCCCAGCAGCAGGATGCAACACCCAGAATACAACAAGGCACAAACACGTCACCGGAAAAGTGAAACTGACTTCTGAGGTTACAAATACCTCGGAGATGTACTTGCCTCACCATAAAACATAAAAAAAATATTGCTTTTATCAAATTTTATGTCATCCGTGAACTTAGTCACATTCATCTTGTAGTGATCTTGTATAACTGATCACTGCAAGATGATAACTCTTGTTGAGAGTTGGATGCTGAGACTGATAGCACTCAGTGCCATGTACGGTGGGTACGGTAAGTATTCCAACACCCTTACATTTTTCACTCTTTGTTAATTTGCAGCCATTTGCTAAAATCATCTAAGTTGATTTTTTCCCTCAATGTACACACAGCACACCATTTTTGACAGAAAACACAGAATTGTAGAAATGTTTGAAAATGTATTAAATAACGAAAACTGAAAGAAATATCATGGCCATAAGTATTCAGACCCTTTGCTCAGTATTGAGTAGAAGCACCCTTTTGAGCTAATACAGCCATGAGTCTTCTTGACAATGATGCAGCACGTTTTTCACAACTGGATTTGGGGATCCTCTGCCATTCCTGCTTGCAGATCCTCTCCAGTTCTGTCAGGTTGGATGGTGAACGTTGATGGACAAACATGTTCAAATCTCTCCAGAGATGCTCTATTGAGTCTACGTCAGGACTCTGGCTGGGCCATTCAAGAACAGTCACAGAGTTGCTCCTAAGCCACTCCTTTGTAATTTTAGCTGTGTGCTTAGGGTCATTGTCTTGTTTGAAGGTGAACCTTCGGCCCAGTCTGAGGTCCTGAGCATTCTGAAAAAGATTTTCATCGTCCTGTCCCTGAAAACCTGCTGACAGCCCCACAGCATGATGCTGCCACCACCATGCTTCACTGTTGGGATTGTATTGGGCAGGTGATGAGAAGTGCCTGGTTTTCTCCACACATACCGCTTAGAATGAAGCCCAAAAAGTTTAATATTGGTCTCAGAGAATCTTATTTCTCGTAGTCTGGGAGTCCTTCGTGGGTTTCAAGCACTGATTGGCTGCAGTGATGGTTGACTATCTAGAACTTTTTCCCTTTCTCCCCACTGCAACTCTGCTCAGTCACAATGGTCTTTGGGTTCTTCTTTCCCTCTCTCACCGAGGCTCTTCTCCCCCAGTTGTTCAGTTTGGTCAGACAGCCAGCTCTAGAAAGAGTTGTGGTCATCCCAAACTTCTTCCATTTAAGGATTATGGAGGCCACTGTGCTCTTAGGAACCTTTAGTGCAGCAGAACTTCTTTTGTAACCTCAGCCTGATCTGTGCCTTACCACAATTCTGTCTCTGAGTTCTCCGGGCAGTTCGTTCGACCTCATGATTCTCATTTGCTCTGACATGCACTGTGAGCTGTAAACTCTTCTATAGACAGGCATGTGCCTTTCCTAATTAGGTCCTATTAATTTAACGAAACACAGCTGGACTCCAGTAAAGGTGTAGAAGTCTCATGATCAGAAGAAATGGACAGCACCTGAGTTACATATACGAGTCACAGCCAAGGGTCTAAATACTCTACAATAATTTAATCTTACTGCTCATTTCCGTCATATACAGTCATACATATTTTATCTTATACATGTTCTCTACATTTAACTTATCTGATTTCATTTTCACTGACTTTTATTTGACCTGTATTCTTACATCTACTTCATATATATTTAACGAAGAGTTGATTGTTTACTGTTTATTGTTATTTTATACTTTCTGTATTTATTTAGCTAAGAGTTTATTGGTTACCCTATACTGTATTTTTTTATACCTCCCTTGTGTTTTTGTAAGCTGCTGGGAACTCTATTTCCTTACGTGACCGTCCCAAAGGGATCAATAAAGAGAAGTCACGAAATATTTCCCAAAATTTCAAACTATTGCTTTTGTCTTTTCCTCTGTTACATACTCGATAATTTAGCAGAATAAGTATAATACTGACCAATCCTTACATGTCAGTAAGCTGGCCTACTTTGACAGAAAGTCTGGCAGTAAATTTAATAGCAAATGGTAACAATGCAAACTGGTGCATCTGACGAGCCACTGATGCACATTTGAACTTGTTTCATATCATCCCCATGCGCCAGAGGGCTTTTCCTACTGAAGACATACTTAATAGCATCTATAAAAACTTCCTCTAACAAGATATACCGCCAGCTGAATGATTACTGTGTCGTCGAGAGGGTGAAGAAGTAACAAGATGTGGAAACTGTACACATCTGGCAGCCTGTAAATCTTTCACAAAGATAATTTAATAAGATTTCTCTCAAACTGACAGGAAGTGAGCATGAGCCTGTATTTTTATCTTCAGTGTGTCCTCTCTCCAGTGTACACATCTGATTGGCAATGCAGCAATGACCCAGTTTGCAAATCAAAATCATTAAAATTTCATCTCATTTAATCTTTTTTTATTATAATTATACTTTATTGTGCCAATATTGTTGGTTCAGTTCCTGTTATTGAAACATTTTGACACTTTCACATTTTTTACGTCTTGAGGAGTTTCACAGATTTAGATTAAGGTTTTAACTTCTACAACAACATACATTGAGTTTTATCCTCCAGTTATATCAAATTATAATAAGCCTCTGCAATCAGAAAGGAACAACAAGCACTTAGAAGCTCTTTATGGGTTATTGCAGAGTAGAGAGAGTACGGTGTTGCTGAAACAGAGCCAGGAGTCACGAGACCATGTTGATACAGTTTTTGGAAAAATGATGCAAGATGTTGCAAAAGAATTAGTTCCAAAAGAGCTCAAGCCTGTGGGTTTGGATACACAAACACACTGTTGCAAACACATCTGTGCTTGTTATATGGCACACATCAATTTAGTAATCTCCTCTTGGATTGAGCTGTGCTGTTCCAGCCAAGTGTGTGTGTGTGTGTGTGTGTGTGTGTGTGTGTGTGTGTGTGTGTGTGTGTGTGTGTGTGTGTGTGTGTGCGACAGAGTCCAGCTGTGTGGTAATCATGCCAGCAACTGGGGGAGTCAGTCAGAGGGCACAGGAGGGATCACTGGGGAAAAGGAGAGAGGAGGAGGAGGAGGAGGGGGAGGATGAAACACATGAGAAAGGTGATATAGAAACATTGGATGATAAGGAACAAGCACTGGGGTTGATGAAATAAAAATAGAGGATCAAGTCAGGAGACCGCAGACGCCTAAAATGTTGGAATAGTGGTTTTGTGTTTTGGCAGCTCTATTTCCTCAAACTAACATAAACAAATATGTGATGGATTTTTTGTGTGGTCGCAATAGGAGACACGAGATGTTTCTTGTCAGATGAGCCCCAGAAAACGTCAGGAGAATCAGGTCCAGACATTGTCCAAACCCGGCCATTTAGGCATGTAGCCCACAACATGAGATTCTCTGCCTCACCTACATGAAATGCTCTGTTCATTTAGGTGACATGAGGTGATAGATGTTGGTGTGGAGGATGCCATCCTTCAGGACAAACTGAACAGGATGGGAGTAGACCCCTATCTGGTGGACTTGGTCAGAGACTACCTCACTGACAGGCCACAGTACGTCAGGCTGAAGGACACCACGTCTGACACTGTGGTCAGCAGCACTGAAGCCCCTCAGGGCACAGTGATGGCCCCTCTTCTCTTCACCCTGTACACCTCGGACTTCTGCGACAACTCGGAACTGTGTCACATACAGAAGTACGCCGATGACACAGCCATCGTGGGATGTATCAGGGGTGACAGAGAGGAGGAGTATCGCAGTCTGGTGGGGGACTTTGCTCTCTGGTTCCACACAAACCACCTACAGCTCTCCACCTCCAAGACGAAGGAGCTGCTCATTAACTTTTGGAGGTTCAGACCAAGACCACAACCAGTCCTGCTAGAGGGAGCTGAGGTGGAGGCGGTGGACTCATACAAATACCTCAGGCTGTGGCCGGACAATAAACTGGACTGGACAACACACACCAGCCACCTGTACAGGAAGACTCAAAGCAGGTTGAACTTCCTGAGGAGACTGCGGTCCTTCAACATCTGCAGCAAACTGCTGTGGATGTTTTACAAGTCTGTGGTCACCAGTGTCCTCTTCTACACTGTGGTGTGCTGGGGGGGCATATTCAAGAAGGACACCTCCAGACTGGATAAAGTGATCAGGCGGGCCGGCTCTGTGGTCGGCATGAAACTGGACTCACTAGTGACGGTGGCAGAGAGGAGGACACTGTACAAACTGCTGGACATTATGGACAATGCCAGCCACCCCCTGCACACCGTCATCAGCACCCAGAGGAGCCTGTTCAGTGGAAGGCTGCTCCTTCCTAAGTGTAGGGCCAACAATCCTATACTGTATTTTTTGTACCTCCTTATTTTCCACACAAGTGTTCTGTAAGCTGCTGGAACTCCAATTTCCTTGCAGGAGTCATCCCAAAGGGATCAATAAAGAGAAGTCTAAGTCCAAGTCTAAGTGAGGGGTAGCGCCTCGGTAGAGCATGCAGGATGCAGGACATGACACAGATTACGCCGCAGTCATGTAACTGGTTGGTAACTTGGACATAAACAACTCTCTTACTGTACTGTTCCTTTGTCAGATGGTTTTGGCATTGGTCCTAATTGACAGAAGTTCCCAAATCTCATTAAGACATTTTCGTTGGTGTCTTCATGTAAATCACCATTTGTCTTCACCCCCGGATGTTGTTTCCTTCCTGTTCTGCCAGCTGCATGATAGAAGCGTCATCAACGTGTCCACTTACTCACAATTTTCTGGACAATAAGCTGTTCTATTCACACATGGGCTCAATCGGACATTACACAGACTTGTACTTTTGCGTTTTCTCATACAGCTCCTCCTCCTGATAATTTCAGATTTGCAGTATGTGTTAAAGGGAGTATGGATACATTTGGAAAGTCAGCGAGTGTATAAAAGGCTGACAGAGATTTCCAACAGCAATGACTCAAATGTTTCATTACTAGATGCGGACATTTCCTTCAAAACTAATTTTCAGGTGTAAACTTTGTTGCCGTCAACAGGAAATTACAGTCATGTTAAGAAAACAGGGTTGTTGTTTTGTTTTGTTTTTAAAGTGGTTCAATACAGCAATCGGTTACCCTGTTCTCTGTTGTTAGAGTCTGACTTTGCCAAGTAGTTCAGAAGGACAGAAAGGGCAGGGAGATGTCAGTCTAAATTTGCAATTCTGTGCGGGATAATTGAGCAACTACTGCTGAGGTGATGTTGGGGGGGGGGGGGGGGGGGGGGGGGGGGTCGTTCAACATTCAGGGTAATAGAAAAAAGTTTTAAAAACTGGGAAAGAGTGGTTTATGGGAGTGGAGGGGCAGAGTGGGAACTAAAGAGGGTGAGAGGATGTCCTGTTTGGGTCATGTGCTCCAGTGCTTTTTACTGTGGGAAAGTGTGTGTGTGTGTGTGTGTGTGTGTGTGTGTGTGTGTGTGTGTGTGTGTGTGTGTGTGTGTGTGTGTGTGTGTGTGTGTGTGTGTGTGTGTGTGTGTGTGTGTGTGTGTGTGTGTGTGTGTGTGAGAGAGAGAGAGAGAGAGAGAGAGACCGTGTGTGTGGTGGGGGTTTGGTTTAGCTACTTGTGAGAACTGACTGAGGGCCCACAGTTCTTGTAAGGACATGTTGGGTGGTCGTCGTGATTTTTAGTCATTGGTAAAGGCTTTGGGTGGAGTCGGGCATACAGTATTTAAGCTCAATCAAATTAAAGTAAGTCACTATGTCCTCACAAATGTAGTAGACAACAATTAGTGTATGTTTGTACAATTTAATGTGTGTTCCTCTCCCCATCTTGGGCCTCTACACGTACAAACACACACACATGCACAAGACTTTAACCATTAATTATAAAACCAAAACATACCACTTGACCCCTGTGGTTATCAGTCACGCTGTGTATATTAGATCATAAATAGAACCATTTGAAAACATGCTTGAGAGTGCATGCTGGGATCAAGACAACATAAGAGCGCAGGAAATTCATGGAGGAACAAGGAAAACAGTAGCTGACATTAAAGGGGACCTATTATGCTTTTCCTCATTTTCTGTCATATATATATAATGTCAAAGTGTCCGATGTGCATATTAAATATGGCCAAAGCTTAAAATAACGAGGTAAACCTACGTAAACACACTCATTTTCAATCAGTCCATGCCAGATTTCTTCAGGCACATTAGTGCAGTGTTTACTTTACCATGTAGCTGCATGGTAATGTCAGGGAAAGCTGTTAACTTGGTTGCAGATGTTGTTAATTTCTCCCCAATTTTGGATCACAATCCTGCTGGAACATGTCCAATTGTGTAGTTTTTGGTTAAGAAGCCTGTATTGGTAATATTTCAAGGTAGAAAGTGCTGATAAGCACATATGAAACATTAGTTTATTCATCAAAAACTTGACTGACAAAAATGAACGTAACGTAAATGCAGTAATTGTACAGTTCAGTGAGAAAGTGGTGTTAAAGTTAGCATGATTTTTCTTAAAATGCCTCATCAACTTAAACTCTTTACACACCGATGTGGCTGCAGATTAAACACACAGGCTTTACAGTGACAGTTATAAAATAAAAACTTTTTTTTAGAGTAGAAAGAGACGGTGCGGTGGTGATTTAATTGTGGATTTAACCAGACTGAAACGATTGCAAGGACAACAGCAGAGCGTATGGTAGCTTAGTGAGCTGTTGCCAAGAGGATTTAGAACCTGAAGAAGAGCGTAGCGGGAGCGTAGCGGAGTGTTTTGGCCACGTGCCTACAGGGAGCGCGTAGAGCAAGGCCCACAGTATTATCTAAATTAAACATTTTGACTTGTCAAAGTTGGAAACACACAGGAGTTACTAATAAAATGAATTTGTTTTTCAAATGTCAAATGTTAAGCTGCAGTCAGATCCAATTTGATCGGTTTACTTACGTGGTGTGGAAAATAACTGCAGGAGCTAGAAGCTAACACCAAACACTTTACTGTCGTCTGTCATCAGCCTCCCGACATCCAATCAAATACTCCACCTGCTGAGCTCACTGATTTTTTTCAGGGTTTTTCATTAGTGAGCTCACCTGCTGAGGTGATTGGTAAAAAGAAAACCTGCAGACTGTTGGCCCGCATGGTGCATGGTTCAATGTCTCTGCCATTTAAGCATGTGTATGTTTTTTTTTAATTCATTAGTTTGCAATGCTAGCAGAGAATAACTTTATTAAAATGCCAGATATGCCACAGCGCTTTGTGCCTTGCCAGCAGTTCACCCGTCACAATAGTACAGCCCTGTGTGGAAGCATGGCACTCTCACACTTCCTGCTCTGCTTTTGGTCGAAACCGCTGGGTCAACCCACTTCCCTGTATTCTTCTGTCAACTCTGGGAAAAAGCTTTAATATCCTTCCTGCCTCCAAGACGCTGGCCGTGGAGGCGGCCATCCTTGAGGGCAACTGCACTGCGATGTGTCCCCTCACCGCATAGTGAACTATTGTCTCCTCTGTTTGTCTCCAAGCCCTGTTGTTTTGCCTCTCGGAAGAAACAAAAAACTCTTGTTTCGCTTCCTGGACAGTTTCAGATGAAATAAATATTGCCTGATATCTTGCCGTTTGTTTGTTTAGGTGGCGTCTGTAATGATACTATTATTGTTTTGTGGTCATTGAGTTTGTCTTTTCCGGCTTTGTACCTCACAGTCCAAGGCTCGGCAGCAATGTCAACATCATTGACCATCACCCACTGACAGTGATGACTGCATTGTTTGACTCTGAGTTTATTTACATGATGCAATGATAAGATATGGAACTGCATGGCTGGGTTTTCTTTGTATTGTTTCAAAGGTTTACACAGACACATAGCAAATCAGCCATGGATTCAGCTGTCCGGCTGTTTGTATAGGTCGAGATAATAATGTTGTCTTAATCAAATAATAATGTCTGAGTCTGGATGCACGCACACACATGCTTGACCGAGTAAACTCTCCCAGGGCTTCGCTGTTCTGAGGGGTTGTGAACGCATTTTCTCTGGAGTGTGATAATAGTCGTACATTCCCCTCATCTAAGAACAGCAGAAAAGTAAGAGACAGGAGTCAGCAGGAGCATAATACAAGTTTAAAGTGATGAATTCTACCAAGGTTACAGACACCTTTTTTTGTATCAGTATAAATACTGTAAAGGCCTTGTGACGCCTACACAGGTGTTCTCGGTTTGTATGCATGATTAGGCCTCTTGTCTAGACTGTGTGGGTGTGAAGACAGCTCCAGACAGTTATATTACAAGGTTTGTCATGTGAGAGTTAAAAATAATATCCGTTATAATAAACCCCGCTAAATACTTTAAATGACAGATTTAGCTGACAAGAGAAATCCAAGTTTTGTTTGGTTTTAAGGGACTTTTTGTATCATTAAAGGTATAGTCAGCTATTTGAAAGCGTGTTTGTCTGCGGTACTTACCGTATATACCTACAAAAAATGACGGTTAGCACGCAGCCGGTTTGGAGAAGCAGACAGGAGTGTCAACACGGAAGCTAAGCGATGTACTGCTGTGGACGGGGTTAGCACTCCATCTGAAAAAAGGCTCACCTAAAAATTTCAGTTTAAATGTATGCTATGATTCGAATATTTTTGCTGTTTTACGTTGCTATCCGACAGGCTTTCTCTCTCCCTCTGCAGAAGTTCTTCTGTATACGCATAAAGGGATCATCTTGTCTTGTCTCCACAGTGAAAAGCATTTCATCGTCTCTGTTATAATCAGGGGGTAAATGCTATCATTGATTTTTGGCAGGGTATACACCCCTAGTACTAGAAAAATCATGATAGCAGTGCAGGGGTGGTAGTGAAATCACCTTTTTTTTTAATTGCATTTTTGAAATCCGGTGTATATTTGGTTTAGGTTGATGGTAGGGATGGTGCTTGGTATCGTTGGGAAGGGGACTTTTAGGCTTTCCTTTAAGCCCAGTACTGAATCTGTCTGACAAACACATGACTTATTTAAACCAGAAATAACACACTTTCTCATAGTTTCTGCCTAAACTATATGCTTTCTTTTATCCCTGCAGCGTGAAGGACCATCAGGAACACAAAACTCAACCGTTGCATTACTCAAGGCACTCTGATGATTCAGAAAATGCATAATATACCCATTTTATTTATTTTTAAATTTGTTTATGGAAGCTTTCAGGAAAGTTACTTCCCCAGTCATACTTACAACAGTTGTTGATGTGAACGCTATTAAAAAGTCTGAAACCCACGAATACGATTACTCCAATATGACAAGAATCATTTGGCTTTGTATCGCTGGTCACAAAAAGCAGCAAAGCCAAATTCATTCTTTGTCTGTTTCTTCCTTGTGATAAAGACAATCTTAAAGGTTTGATGAGGTAACGTTCAAGTTCCAGTTTCTTTTTTTGCCGCAATGCAAGGCTGGAGGAATGAACCATGACAATGACTACACGCAAGTCTAATTTATTAAGTTGACGAGCTAAGAGCTAGCACGCTAGCAAACTGGGAACATGCTAGTACTAGCCAACCACAATAGCTCTCTGAGCTTCTTTGTGTTTCTCTGTACTTTTCCGTTAATAGCTGTTAGTCAACAGCACCATAGTTTAACTCAACACAAAAGATTTCCATGGATCTAATTAGCTTTGCTAGCTGATCCTCTGATAGCAGCGATTCCAATTAAATGAAAACTTTCCCCATTTTAAATACTGATAAGACCTCTGGTGTCGGACAACTTACACCTTCATAATTCTTATTGGTTCATGTAGGTTGAAGAACTTATGTACTTCTATCAGACAGAATAACTGGAAACATCACCACCAGGGCCTGTAAAAAACTGTTGTCATTTCAAATGAACTGATGAAGCCTCTTGGATGAGAGGTGAAACGTCTTCCTAGACAAACAACCAGTCCAGTTGTTTTTTGACTGAAATTGCTTTGAGGATAACGATGACCTGGACGAATGAGAACATTCACAGGCTCATTTCAAATGTGCATTTCTCATAGAAAGACTGTGAGACTGTTAATTTCACGCTGCCATGGTAAAATGCAGATTGTTTAGATCGGAGATTGGATGTGTCAGCAGCTCGGGGTAGCCTATTAGTGCCAGTTGTCATATAGTGTGTTCTCCACATCAAAAGGCAACATGGATGGCAATAATAGCTCTAGCTTTGAATCCAATTTCTAGTAAATCATTTAGCGAGAAGATCTTCAAACGATAACACAAACGTGCTGATACAAGCCGATAATGATACATTTCCTTCTGACAGTAATGAATGTTTAGTCTTACAAAGACACACATTTACGAAACTCTCAGATGACTAATGGCATGAAATAAAAAGTAAGTAAGTATATAACCATTAGATTTGTAATAAGGGACTGACTGAATCTGACATTTATTTCAAATCCAATCAGGAGATATATTTTTAGCTGAGTCAAAGAAACAGAAGGCAGTATAGATGTCTCTGGTTTTGCTGAAATACTCAAACGATCACAGATATAAGATAAGATAATGCATCTTAACAAAAAAGGGTTAGAAAGTGTTTGTTTTCTTTGTTCATGTAATGAAGGAGAGCAACACTTTTTAAGAGATTTAATCAGTTTCCATAGACAACAGTGCGCAGGTGAGGGATGAAAAACACATTGATGCCTTATGCTTTGGAAGAAAACTTTAAAAAGCAGTGCTTGGTGTAATCCGCCCCTCGGCTGTTGAGGACTGTGGCTTAAAGAACCAAATAAAGACAGACATTATATTACATACATTAAATCAAGCCTTTTCTCACAGGAATTCACTTCAAAGCGTCAGTGCGTATTTCTCACTGGTCTGTGTAACGCTAGAGAGGCAATGCAGATACAGTAGACGGCACAGACAGAGAGCAGAACTGTACAGTACGAGGTCTCAATCTCAATTCATAGTTCTTTGTGTCCATTGAGAACCTCTCTTTGTGAGTATTACCAGTATTTTATTCAACAGTATCTGATAAGTTACACTCTTATAAAACAGTCCCTTGAGGCTCAGGTAGTCAAACAAGAAATTGAAGTAGTGTAGCCTTGTCTTTGGGTTGCCCACCAGTGTATCCTTTCCAGTGGTGACAGTCTACTCAGTAACTCAACAGTAAGATAGCAGAATCAATATAAAGTCCAAATTTGTCTTCTTTTCTTGTATTCCGAGCCATCATATAGTCTCCTGTTAAATATTCAACAAATGGTGTCCTCTGGGAGTCTCATCTCCCACCAGTTTAGATTTCAGTTACTGCCTCTGACGCTTGGAGGATACTTTGGCCTTCAGCAACGGTTCAGTGCTCTGACAAGAATCTCCGAGGTCAACGGTCCGGATCCATGAGCTTTAAAGAATGCACTTTGATTTGGTTGATTGTCCCACTGGTCAGTTAACCCAGTAAGTGATGTCAATAGTGACAAACCAAACTCGTCTGTGTCTTGAAGGAATAGCTTGACCTCTCGGGAAACATGCTTATGCGCTGTCTTTGAAATCCTGCTTAGCTACAGTCGGCAGCTGGATAGCTTAGTTTGGCTTAGCTTAGTTGAAGGCTGGAAACAAGGGGAAACAGCTAGCGTGGCTCTTTCCAAAGGTAACAAAATACACCAACTAGCACCTCTTAAGCTCACCAATTAACAGGTTTTAGTTTGTTTGTGTAACATGTACGAAAAAACAAAGTCTTTCCCCTGATTCCAGTCTTCATGCTAAGCTAAGCTAACCCGCTGCTGGCTCCAGCTACTTATTTACAGCGCAAGAGATCAAATAAGTATTTCCCAAATTTTCAACTGTTAAGCAATAACATTAAGCATTAACACATCTGTTGAACAGTTGAACATGTTAAGTGATAATAATGCATTGTCAGAACTGTGAAAAATCACACATAATATATTAAAATGTTAAATAACACTACTTTGTACGGCAGGCACTACTTTTCTCATTTCCACAGGAAGTTTAGGTCACTTATGGGATAATCTGATCAACAGAAGCAACCTCCCAAAACTTCTGTGCACTCATTGGTGTTTTGGTGGAGAGGTTGGGACCTTGGACTCCGTCCTTCTCCATCTTTCTCTCATCCTAAGCCAGGATATCACTCCTCTTGCTGCACCACACCACCAGGGCGATCATGGCCAAAGTGAGGAAAACGGGGATCAGGATGAGGACGGTTAGCGTTTCGTCCGGCGGGTCCAACCATATCACCTGCTCCATGGTGCAGTTGGAGAAAAAGTGCTTGTGTATGCGAATGATGTAGCTCTCCACCAGCGGATTGGGCCAGTAGCAGCTGACGATTTCGGACTTTTTCTCTGTACAAAAGGTGAAGCGGTGGTACTCACTGGGGAGGAAAAAAAGACAAGAAGGATTAGAAGAAAATCACCACTGACTTCAGTTTTAGCTGAGGTATTCACGGAGGGTCAGATACGTGATTTTGGACTCTTCGGCCTATTTGCTTTCTATTTTTAGGGTACTAAAAACAGTTCAAGGTAAATAACAAATGCTGAGATGTGTATCATGTAAAGACGGACATTTACCTTTTCATCATGAAACATCTCAAAGCGATTTAAATGATATTATCTCAGGTTCTCTGAAGGGCACAGAAAACGGTTTAGCTAGTACTAATCACAGCATTGGAGGTTGGGTAGGTAATCCATTATTGTGACTCAGGATATAGTATTCCCTTTGACTTTTTTGGCCCAGTACTCTCCTCTATTTCAACAGGCGTTCAGAGCTGTTCAGAGCTTTCATGGAGCTTTCCAGGCTTAGAGCTCTGCTTTGATGAATCCATTCAGCCAGCCCTAATCCCTCTTTCTCCATCCTGAATCCTCAACCCGCCAGGTCCAGATTTGTTTCTCATCACATCCAGGAGCCATTGGTATTCTAACCAGCAGAACATTGAATTGAGTAACAGTTATATTGTCTCGTTGCACATCCACACTGGCTCAAAGAAGGCACAGCTGGTAAGTTCCTTTTATCCCGGTTCTGCCTAAAAACACAACTGCACATATTTGGTATAATTGGGTTAAGACCATAATCTGACATTTTGACATATGTTTTAAGAATTATTCTACCAAAACATTTCTAATTTTGGAAAAATAAATGCAAGACCTATAAAACAAACCACAATGACAGGCATTGCACAAGAAGCTCCTGCAAATCAGATGGTAAAGGGAGCCTGTTTGTAAGTGAAACAAAGGACAAAAAGTGCACAAACTATTGTGTTATAACTGGAACAAACAGTGTTGATAATCCATCTCTGACATAAGATAACATCTAGAACATGAGGTAAAATGCAATATTTATTCACCGCTCTACTAATAGCCATTATGACATCTAATTTATTGCATTTCAAGCCGCCGCCCTCTGTCCAGCACATACGAGTTGGCTTCTGACGTCAAGCTGTGTCCATTGTTTTCAAAGGCCTTTGCTTAAGTGCTGCAAATCAAATAAACCCTGCTGTCTGGGGACTTATATATATATATATATATATATATATATATATATATATATATATATATATATAATTGCTGAGTTCAGATTCGTCGGGAAGCTTTTCTCAGCAAAACACTTCTCTTATCACTGGCATGCGGCGGCTCTGCTTTTGATCTATATTCAGCATACACACTATATATATATATATATATACACATATATATATATATATATATATATATACTCTATATACTATATAAGTCCCCAGACAGCAGGGTTTATTTGATATATATATATATATATATATATATATATATATATATATATATATGTGTATATATATATATATATAGTGTGTATGCTGAATATAGATCAAAAGCAGAGCCGCCGCATGCCAGTGATAAGAGAAGTGTTTTGCTGAGAAAAGCTTCCCGACGAATCTGAACTCAGCAATCATGGTTGAACCAGTGGAAGAGATTATATTCATGTGGATACTGGAGGGGGGAAAGGTTAACACGATTTAGATGCAGGGAAAAGGACAAAGTCATCTTTGTATAGGCAATTAACGCCCCTTTTTAATGGCTTTGAATTAATGGTGTGTTCTATCAAACAAATTACAAGTTGAAAAAGGATTTTTCGATGTGCACGAACAGATCAAATCTTTACTAAATGAGGGATTTATGCCACTGCCAAGACTTGAGAAAGTGTCAGCCGGGGGTTAAGGGAATGAAGAAAATAAAGGATGGAGAGAAATAAAAAAAATTTAAGTATCAGAGCTTTCAGGCAGACATGATCAAAATGCAGCATGACTGTAGACTGCAGGGAATAACACACTTTTGAAGCTATTTCCCAAGAGTATTACACAGCAGCCGGGTTTTCAAGCTGTTGTTCATGCACAACAGTCATTTGGGAGGGTAAAATAAAAGCTTGAACAGGTTCACTGTAGATCTAGAGACTAAGGACTTGAATATATGTGAACTGTGAACATGACTACAAAATCATATATAGCACAGACACATACACACACACACACACACACACACACACACACCAAAAGTAAGTTTCTCCTCAAAATATTTCATAACTTCCCCAGAGACATTAAAGCTCCCAGTGAAACCCACACTAATAAAAATGCACCACATCTGTATAAAGGCCGATAAACTCTGCACATTTATGTTTCTTTTTTTTTTTTAAAGATTATCTTGTTGGCAGTTTTCCCAGCCTTTATTATAGAGAACAGACAGGAAATGGGGTGAGAGAGAGATGGGGAAACATGCAGCAAAGGGCCGCAGGTCAGAGTCGAACTTGCGGCCCCTGCCTCGAGGACCTTCATCCTCTTTACATGGAGCAACTGCTCTAACCACTCAGTCACCAGCTGTCAACATTTATATTTTTTATTGGTGTCATAAATGGCCATTTGATGCACCTCCAAATATACATTCCTAGTAAAGATGGTTTGCTGATATTCACCTGTGCACATTCACACAACAGAACATTTACACAAAATAGTATAAAGATGCAATGCTGCTGGTGGCTCTGCTACTTATGTTGTGTTACTTCTATCTTTTTATCTGCAAAGTGGTGCATCATTCTATGATTTTAACCATTAACCATCCTCTCCTGCCACGGCAGTCTCCTGCCAGTCGTGTGGAAATGACGCTTGCCCATCTTATTGGTCAATTAGTTATCATAAGTGGCAGTAGGAAAAAACCTCTGATGACTTTAGAGCAACATCTGGTCCGCACAGGGACTCACCATAATTCCTTTAGTGAATATATATTATTAAAAGCTCCAGATAGACCGACACCGCGGTTCCCTTGTTCCTGTGAGCTCGACATTAAGACTGGCTACTCCCAGAGTAGTAAAGCACTTAGGGCAGAAAATCAATATGTTATTAGAAATAAATGATTGAAGTGTGTAGATATACATCGAGTTAAGCACAGACAGCCTCTTAGTAGTCTGTTTATACCCTTTATTGTGTGGTCCAGCAAGCTCGTACCGGCTCATTTTAAACAATAACAGTCCTGTTGGCTGAGGCACGGCGCGTTTGTCAAAGAGAGGAAGCTTTGCAGGGGTCGCTGCTTGTTTAAACATGAGGCCCCCCGCTCGTCCAAGCCCGATCCTTCTCATCACTCTGGTTCCTCTTGTGCCTTTGCTCTTTCTCTCTCGCCTTCTTATCACCTTCTCCCAGGCTCCAGTAAACTGCTGCTGAGTAAGTCACTGTATTCTTCCCAGTAAATGAAGTATTGTACACAAATGAATCATTCCTCTCATGAAAAAGTGGACACATTTCCTGGAAAAGTAAGTCATGCTGTGTTTCCCACTACATTTTGGCTGCGAGAAAGGTTTTGTTAATGTCAGGCTTTTATCCCATTTGATATGTTGGACATCACTAACAGATCAGGTTTGACTAAAGGTGGTTCAATGTACTTCATACATTATGAAGTATGAAGAAAATGTGAGGAACAGAGCCTAGACATTACCCCACCCATCCTGTACTTCAGGTAGACCAAAACAGCACTCAAAAGGATTTTTTTTTTAAAAGCCTGTTTTCAGGTTTTAGCTGACAGTCCTGTGTTAGGAGTTCTCTTGAAACCAGCAGGGAAGACAGAAACAAGACACACAGCAATCTAGATTTCTCAAAGTGAAAGTCAGACAGCACTGAACAACAATAGTTCCCCTGTTCAACGGTGTTGAACCATCTCAAACTGTTTCACGTATGCTCAGTTTATCCGTAAAGGATCACCCTGTAAAGGAGAGTTTGAATGAAATTTCCTTCATGAATAGTCACTAGGAAATTTAACAAATGGCACAGGGTGATCACGCTTTGACAACTGCCTACGTCTAGTTTCACATACCATTGCGCTACAGTTTGGTTATTCGCTATGCAACTTCCTTTATTGTTGTTTATTCATGTGAATTAAAGTACAAAAGAAATGAAGACAACTGTAACAGAAGGTAGACCCAGTTGCAACACACAACACTAGGCTATACTGCAGTTGCCAATGTCCTTTTAATTTGCACCGCACTCATCTGGCGGGGAGTGTGTGGAAAGCTGGAAATAGTGGCTGAGTAATGAGAATCAGGTGTATGCAGGTAAGTGAACAGGTGAGTGTGATTGTCCTAATTGTAGCAGAGTGGAGGAGGGGGGGGCGTGGCAGAGTCTAAAGAGTGGGAAACCAGGGTGAATGGAAAAGTACTGAATGAGCGTGAAATGATTAACGACACACGGGCAAGCAGAAAAGAGTGGGCGACCAGTCGTGTGTGACAACAACGCAATTCCACAAAACATTCTTGATATATTCAGATGTTACAATGTTTGTGAAACGGTATTCTTGACTTCAGTGTCAGGACCCAGTGTAAATTGGGACTTGCAAAACAAATACATGGTCCCACCACTGACAGCCAGGCCAAAAGATGGTAGTCGATCATAGTCTAGATCGTCAGTTGCTAAATGGCCTTCCAGATGTTTACCCTGACCATAACTCCGCCATCTGGCTTCATGTGCTTCATGGTTTGCTGGAACAGTTCATTTTGGTCTCATATTTTGCATTTCCTTTAATTTATAATGTCTGAAAAAAGCTCAGTGTGTGAATGTGTGAAACTGTATTTGTATTAAAAAAAAAGTGTTGCTGTAAATCAGCATGAAGCTCTGACAGATTTCCCTGGAAAGAAAGAATGGTTATAAAGGAAAAACAGAGAGAGCATGACTGATGGATGCATCTGGTGGTTCTTCACACAATCTTTTCAGTTTTCCCCGCAAATGACAAACTCAGATGATTATTTTTTATGTGGATTTTAAGCTCCCATGTGTACGTGCGTGCAAGAAAGCTCAAGTCTCATGGCTCTCTCCCTCCCCCTTCTAGCTCCGCAGTTAGAATGTTAGAGGTCAAAGGTGAGTGGTAGGAATGAGGTGAAAAGCTGGATAAAGATAGATACAGATGGGTGGTCAGGGCTCAGATGTTTCTTAAAAAACAGCTCTGGTTTCGGGAAGCAAGCGTCCAGCTGTTCTCCCACCCACAGACATCCATCCAGCTGCGTGAGGAGTAGAGGGATTCAGTCTTTCTGTCAATTTGTGTTTTTTTTAAGGTGTCGCTGTGCAGGGTTGACAACCCCTAACTAAAACTTCAAATGTAAAGCAGTGATAAAGATAAGAACTTAAAAATGAGGGTGACTTTTCAGTGTCTAGATGCCTTTAACGACTTTCTACTGGTTGTTATACACAATGATAAATTTGCTCTGTAATAACCTGCAAAAACTAACTAATTTAACTAATTGCTCTTGAAATGTGTCACTTCCTCTATGTAGAAGAAACTTTCTGTTCTCAACATTGGCTGTTGATTTTGAGAGCACAGTGTGAATTAATGGGCTCCCTCTTCAGGGGAAGCAATGCATTTCACTGTTGCAGGCCAGCTGTGACGTCTGTACATAAAAATGAGTAGGAGTGTATGTTCCTGCTGATAGTCTGTTTGGGGAATTTAACAAATCAGATAAGCCAGTTCTGAGTACCAACAGTAAACCAAATGGTTGCTGTCAGTACAGGATGTGCTAACAATCATAGCAGCATGATCAGTAGGTTATTTTAGGTGGAAGACTGTTAGCAAAATGACCAAAATGCGTGCAGTTTGGGCTGGTTTGCTGGACGTGGGTGAACCTACCTCCTGTTAAAAATGAACAAATTGCCTACTGAGCATGACTTTGCATTATGCAAAATGTTCAAAGAGTGCAGGGGCAGATGAGTTGTTTAGGTGAATATGTTTGTCTAGTCTACATGACTCATTGATCCTTTATCTGACTGAGGTTTGTGTACGTTAGAATCTATGGCCCCGACCATGGCTCTGAAATATCAGCAGCCTAACTGACCTAACTAACTATCCATGTTGCTGTCTGTGGTGCTGAAGTAGCAGACAGATATGTAATTGCCACTGTTTCGTCTTGGATCTCTGCCTATATTTGTGAATAACTTTTCATCATAGACACTTGGGACCAACTTCATATCCCCCTCCAATTATATTGGACCATAAGAAAGTCATACAATATGCTCCCCCTGTTTCCCCCATGCATTTACAGTGTAACTAGGCTGCATCTTATCACCTAACTCGTGAGCGGGAGTTCCACGGTACTTGCGTGAAATAAGGGGCAACCTTCGCAGCAAGTGAGCGGTAGGTAAACTCTAAGTCGCAGGTCGTATTATGTGGTGTTTCTATTTTAGTTCTATTTAGTTCTATTTTTTCACTATCATTCACATTTAGAGAGCCTGGAGGAGAACTACAAATAATGCTTAATTACTTCAATAATTAAGGTAAGGTTTAAAGAACTATGTTGGTTTGTATATTTTGTAGGGATGCACTGATCCAGTTTTTTCCGATCCAATCCGATAGTCGATACCAATCCGATACTACTGTTGAATGAATGAACTGCGTGCTCTTTAGCATGGGGCTTTTGGAGGTGCTTATTTAAGTTTGTGGTGTTGAATTTACCAACTTTATCACCACCCCTCGCAACTTTCATGTTGCAGATATTGTGTGTTGCAGTCAGACTTGTTAGCTTATCAAGTTTGAAATGTTCCCAAATAGCAGACTTGGCTCGGTCCGGCGCTTGCTCTATGTTGCTCTGTGTTTGCTCATCACTAGCTTCTGTGCGGCTCTGCTTGATGACATAACTGGTGTTGTAAACACAGAATTGAAGTGACTAGATCGCTGTAATGATATTGCTGTGTATGATATTAATAAAAAAGAAATGACTGGATCGGAAAGCTGCATCGGCCTCATTCATCCGTATCCAATCCAGCTAATTAGTCGATATCAGAGCCGATATCCGATTCGGGTATCTGATCGGTGTAATACTTGGTTGGCAGCCAAACTATATATGTATACATATACATATGGTCATACCTGATGAAGTGTGTGAGGTTACACCAGTACTGTGGATCTATGTGGCCCATTTCCCGCTTGAAGTCTTCTCCGCAGACCTCCACCTCCCACTGCAGACCGGACTCATTGCAGGCTTTCCCCGGCCGGGGGGGAGTGGGCTCTACGTTGAAACTGTCAGTGGCTGAGAGGACAGAAAGATGATCATTTAGAGGTCACATGCCCCGTTTTGTATGTGTTTGCTCCGATAAATAGTCATGACAGTAACTGAAATGAAACATGACAAAGATGGATGTTTATGGTCGCCTGACATGTGTTCTTGTATTATTTATGAGCTGCATGTATACTGCATGTTTCTATTGATATTTGTCTTTGAATTGAATTTGATTTTCATCTACTATTACTTTTTTATTTGCTCACTTATCCCCAGAGACTCACACAGTTTCATCTTATTTAATTCTATTCATGGATGGAGGGATGGATGGATGGATGGATGGATGGATGGACATGCTTACCTGACAACCCTCTCATCATCCAGGCGTTGACTGTAAAGAAACAAAATAAGAAGTCATTTAGAGTGAACAGATGGCTAAACATAGGTTCCTACATGTTAAATATATTCAATAATAAAACAGTTATTTTTCATTTCCCGATGCATAAATAACATTGCTGCTTCTCGCTGTGACCTTTGGCCCTCTCAGTTCCATGAGAGGATCAGGATCAACTTCTCAATCTTTTTAGGCTTCAAAATGGATTAATCTTCTCCTAGAGGCGCCTTTGAACTCCGTCTTTTTTCCTTTAAGTTAATGCTAATTCAAACTTCCCATTGCTCTTATTTCACATTAAAAGCTTTATACCAATGAACCACATGGGAACTTTTATTGTGACCCGCAGGTGTCGCAGGTTTTTAAGCCAAAGGTTGTACCGACAACAACTTTGTTTGATTTAATTTCAAAATAAATCAACAAGCATTTTCTTAGTGCATCGATTTAAAAAAATCCAGAGAATAATGGCGTAACAGATGAAAGCCACACTGAGCTGTTGAATTAACAACATGAACATCAAAACTTTTCATACTGGCAGCAACATTTGTGACAGTTGTTCAGTGAAAGGTTTAAAAAGATTTTTGCAAGCTCCTCTGCCACGTTTAAAAAAGTCCGGTGGGACAGTTCGAGATCCTTCTGGGGAAGCTGGGGAAGTGGGAGGGAGAGATTAATGGTAGATGCCGTGTGGGCGGATGAGAAAGTGATCGGAGCAGATGAGATTTCAAGTTTATCGGTGACAATATCAAGTGAACGTTCAGTAGAGTTTGAAGTTTGAGCACAAATGAGTTCTGCTGAGTGAAGTGACTATCGACTCCGGCCCTGGAGACAAAAGAAACATGGGGAGTGCCTCCCCATGGTCAAAACTCAACAATAAGCTACTGTACGCTATTTTATTGAGTTTCCTTTTAGCGAAATGCTCAGAGTGAATTTGACTTATGCAGTTTCTTTCAGAGGCTTTTAGTGTGAATGGTAAGAATGGAAGAGCCTCTGTGGTCTGCACTACGGAGCCGCTGTGTATTTGTGTTAAGATCATATATAAGGGCGGCCTGTGGCTGAGTGGTTAGAGCCCCATGTAAAGAGGCTGAAGGTCCTCGAGGCTGCCCTTTGCTGCATGTCTCCCCGTCTCTCTCACCCCATTTCCTGTCCGCCCTGTCTAATAAAGGCTTGAAAAACTGACAAAAACAATCATCTAAAAAAAAAAAAAAGAAATCATACATAATATATGTATAAAAAGTATGATTGGTTGATGGCTTTAGAGAGAGTTCGAAGTTCAGGAAAATCAGCCCTTTTCCGGAAAAATGGCATTGCTTTATTTCTGCGTAGTATTTTTGCTCCGTGTGAAAGTCCTTATGTATAAATAAAATATATTGACATGCAAATTGATTACTCAATGCCTTTATTCTAATGTCTTTCCCATTAGATGGTGCCTCAGTTTCCCCAACTACATGTTCATAGCCAAATGTACAACCATACATAAAAAGAGAATATTGTTGGTAGAGCTTGTACGTCCATATGAAAAGTGATGGTGTGTTTGGACTAGAGACAGCCAACAGCAAAGAAGAGCCTGTTCACACACGATTGACTATATATTGATTGACTGGAGGAAATATTAGTGACACATCAGAGTGAAGATAATTTCACCTTCTGTTCATGTATCCATTTGTGAAAACATTGTCATGAATGAGTTTTTCATATTTTCAGTCTTTTGGTTAGGCAACACCCGGCAGTAAGGAGGTAGCAAAGAGAGAAAAACAGAGAAACAATGAAAAATCACAGCTGAAGAGAGGTATTCCAGCGACACTCATCGATACAAAAGTGTGTCAATCATACAACCTTTTAATTCCCTTTCTCTGCCCACACCAATCTCTAATACAAGCTCTTGCACACTGAAACCCATTTTTACCACCGCGGAGTGTTGCGGATGACCAGAGCAAAACGTGCTGCTGCACAGGAAGGTGTATCTCCCTTTGAAGTGCCACGCTTACAAAGTGGAGAATCAGTTTGAAAGACGCCCCGCAGGAAAAAGACTGTTAACAAGTTAGCATACTAAATATAGACTTCCCTGTTTGAGCATGCAAGGAGGTGGAATGTTTGTGATGGGATTAGATGATTTTACCTTGTATTTCTGACTTACATATTATAGGTAGAGTAGCTGTTTGAGTAGGCTCTGGTCTGGTTTTATTTTAGCTGTACTTGTATTTGTTATACTTTGATGTCGTTTCACCCTGACAATATTTGTTTTTTAAATGTAGTAAAGGTTAACAGATCCTTCAAAGAAATAGTCTGACATTTTGTGTATGTTGCTACTTGTTGAGAGTCAGATGAAAAGATGATAGCACTGCTGTCGTCTTTCTGCTTCTACTACTTACCTACATTTACCCAAAAATTACGATGACATGAGAGGTGACCACTCGTTCCAAACAACAACAGCGGCTCCTAAAGAGGTCAGCTTAGATGCTGCAGTATAATCAGTTTTATCAGAACTGGAGAGTTTTTCTATATTGAGAGCAGAGAACGACACTGAAGGCTTTACTCAATGTAAACAATGTTTTCTCTCTTCTCCCGATTGACTTTGGTAAGAGTTTGATGGAAAGATGGTTCATCCAATCACCTGCCAGGTAATCGCTTTCCAATAAAGGCTTTTCCGATCTTTGTAACAAACCATCTGATGAGTCACATTATCTCACATGAGCTGTTTCAGAGCAAAAGGGGCTCCGTAGGGGACGGGCAAGTGTCGAGAGACAGCTTTGTGGCGCTGCCTGAATCCCAGAGCTACTCAGAGGTCCCAAAGTCAAATTTTCCAAAAAAAGCTCATCTTTTTCAGTACTGTTATCTCAAGACACTAACTCAACTTCCTGTCTTTACTTCAAGGCACACACAGACAGAAAATCATTTCTCAAGAGCAGAAGAAAAAAGTCCTTTGTGTCTACTAATCAATACATCAAATAAAAGATGATGGCAGATTACTGCACTCTTCTATAGTTCTCCATCTCTGCCTTTAAAACTTGGCTTCCTGCCCTCTGGTTCCCACAGGTTTCCTCTTGCATTTCATTTCTCCAGAAAATAAGCCCCATGCAGGGCAGTCCGAAAATAACATCGTATATGGCATATAACACAAATACTTCTTGAGCACATAAGCCCCTGTGTGGCAGCAATCAGCAAATTCAAATATCCCATATGTACTGTGTGATAACAAACACCTTACAATAGCACAAGCTCTGCAACAACATTACAAAAAAGATTATGTCCAAACATTTTAGGGGTTATTACATATGGGGGCCACACATTCCACATGAGACTGATGTATTTAAGAACTGAGCAATGGCAAGAATGTAAGACAGAAGGAAAGAAAGAAGAAGAAAGAGAAAGAAAGAAAGAAAGAAAGAAGCCACCAATATCTTATTATGCTTAACATTCAAATTGGAACAGCATATCAAAAATCCTCAAAAGGTCTTCCCCTTTCCAATATTCGACCCAGATCTTTATACTTAATCTGGTGGATAAAGCCTTTCAGTTCCCTGCATCTCTATTTAAATCAATAATAAGATAATAATAATCACAATGAGGACAAAATATGATCAGCATCTCACGCTTCACACTACATTACAGATTGAGAAAACCAGTTTAGGTGTAGGCTAAGAATGTAAGTGTCATTCTTTTCACCAGTTTAAACATAAACATCTTTGGGTCTGTCATTACTGAGTTATGCTTTTAAAAAAGCAAAAGCCCAGATTACCGAACACCTGTGAGATTAACAAGGCAAAATACCATAAATCCGCTGCCATAGTGCCATTAAAGGTTTTTATGGTTTGGGTGTGTGTGACTGATAGATGGACTATTTTGTCATCTGAGTATGGGATCTACCATGCCGTTTTAACTCTTTTTTATGTTGCATGCAAAATCCTATGTACATTTTACCTTTTTTTAATTTCAATAACATTTATGTGCTATTATTGTATAATATGTAGTAATAAGAATGTGTTTTCTTGTTGGTAAATCAATGGTTACAGTTTCTTGTGGGTTTTGGCAGCTGGCTGTTGTCCCCTCTTTTAGAGGTGGATTCCCGGACCGTGCCAGAACATTTTGAACCCCTGAAGCCAGTGTAACAAAATCAAATGAGAGTAACATGAGACACATTTTGGACAACTTGTAGGCAATTCCGTGAAGTCTTGCTAAGGTAGATGAAACAGGGACTGCAGAGCTAAGACATATAAGTGATATGCAGTGTGAAGAAAGGGGCTTTCTGTTCAGCATACAGTCCAAGCACACGGTTATGTACCGATAAGAAATACCAACAAAGAACAAATATAAAGAGTTCAAAGTGCTTTCAAGGCAAGTGCAGTTTTACTGTGCAGTGTGCTTACACAAATGAATACTTCTATCTACTTCTTCTGATTCTCATATGCTGTTGACAAAGACACTCCTCGCACTATACTAAATCTTAATAGTTATGATTACAATTAATTATACACAAGCAGGATGATGCAACCGATGAAAATAACCTGGAACAACAATTTAGCAGCAGGATTCCCTTCAGCATGTGCTTTGTACAACAGCAGGGGGAAGATTGAAACCAAAGCTTCTCTATCAGCTTTATGAGCTGAGACAGACTTGGCAGCAGCATGAGTGAGTGTGTATGTGGGAGATTTGGTTGAGTTTTACAGTAATTTATGCCAGAATATGAATAACAGCAGCTTGGTGCATCTCTCAGCCTGGTGTGTGACAGTTTGCTAAATAGAAAGCACTCTGGATTTAGGTAACAAATACAATATCAGACTGGAGTGACGACGCCAGAAAGTCACTTTTCGGAGCCAATAAATAGTCCAGCATATAGGAGTAACCGGTGTTAACAAACGTGCACGTGTACGCCACTGGTGAGCAAAAGCATCTTTCTCCGGAATATTTTGGCTTCACATTTGGGAGGAGGTGGAGCTGCATTGTCCACCGTTTTTTATATATATAGTCTATGGCCATGCTCCACAGATCAATCAAAAGTAACTGATCAACAAGTAACAGCTATAAAACTAGCAAGTACAATATACACTGGATATCTTCTTGTTATCTAGGTCCATAAACCCTAACAACCACAATCATGCTAAGAATGTCACACAACACTGATTATCACCTGATAAGTCAACCCAGAGACGCAGCTGCCGAATGCAGGAGGGTGCATGGCAGTGATAGTAAAAGACATAAAACTCACAGATAAATATTGTCCTCATTTATTGTTTGAAATTCCTCTTAATTATTCTCCTTGTTTAGTGGTTAAGGGACGCGTTTCAGCCTAAAATGTGTTTGTTTCTCTCCACAATAAATAAGACTATTAATCTTTGAGGCCTGGTGTTTTTTATAATATCACTGCCTCATCCAGGACATGAGCAGGCTACACATGACTATATTAGGCTAAAATTGTGTATTTCATTAAAAGAATGTGTTGCTTAGATGTATGACAGGGGTTTTATGGCTGTATGAGAATTTAAGCCCTATTCTTTCAGCTGAAACCCACACGGTGTAAAAACGAACTGGGAGCAAATAAAAATGAATTGATTTAAACCAGCAACTAGCATAAATGTCGTCAGGTTAATAGTGCTACTAGGTGGATTTTTTTTTTTGGCGTGATCCAGGCTGCTTCCAGTTTTTGTTGCCAAGCTAAGCTAATCTGCTGCTGACTGTAGCTTCATATTTAAAGATATGAGAGCAGCATCAGTCTTCCCATTTCACTCTTGGCATGAAAGCAAAGTGTACTTCCCAAAATATCAATCAATTGTCTTCAGTCCCATAGTCAGACACATTTTTGCCTAATTTAAAACTGGCTGCCTGCTTCTGGAAACAGCAAAGATGAGAGCAGTGAGAGTGAACCAAAACTGTAAAGTTGCCAAAACAATTAGTTAGTGCAGCCTTCAAATGGATGGCTACATACAGCCTTTATATCAGCGTGTTCTATCCCAGCATCCCAGTTCTTCTTCCATGGCTCTGCAGAGAGGAGGAATAGCAGCGGTGCAATTTATCTGTAGCTGCCTCCACCATCACAAACACTTACATGCTGTGAGCTGTAGATTGTAGCAATGTCTTTTCAATTTACTGAAACCACGAGTGTCCATTTGTTATAACTCTATGTGAAAGCCTTTTTTTAGATAGCATCAGCTGAGCTGTGGGAGCCCGACGACTGATGTCTGAGTTCTTCATAAAGCTTTTTTCACTTCTTGGAGAACGTTAATTATACATTAAATAAAAAAACTCATCAATTTGACATTAATGAATTCATTCACAGCCTCTCATAATGAACAACAATTAAAGCTTGGGCTACTATAGACTATAACTGAATTGTCAAATCTCTCATCGGTCACCCTGAAGGGATGTTTTTTTCTTATATGTTCATTCATCATGCCACGCTCACATATTTTCTTATCAATTATCAGGGTCCCAGTGCTTCACAGTTATGCTAATGAAGCCTTTCCTGGCTACTGTGGACGGAGCCGGTCATGGATCAAGCCCATCTCTTTGTGATATAAAGACATTCATTCTGATTGTGAAAAGGGGAAACTGCTTGCATGTCAGCATCAAAGTTTTTTTTTTTTTAAACAGAGTAAAAATGTACTTTTAATAGCTAATTCGACAACCTCTTCTCTGGCTTTGAATGGAATTTTACATGATTCTTTACTTGTGTAAGGGATGTTATTTATAGAGCAATAATCAACTTAAAAAGGTACTGATGTTATAAAACTGGCACAATTAAAGCCTTATTTTGTTCCCTAATGTACTCTATAAGGGAGGAATTACCACATTGCAGGATGCTCATTAGTTTCTCTGCATGTGGGGTTTTAAAAATTAGCACGATGCTAACAGGCTGCAATTAGTGGCTTCCTTCAAGCCTTTACATGAAATCCATGAAAATACAACTTCACCTACAGCACGATGCTTGTACTTATAAGCAAGAATCGATGAGTACTTTTCATAACATCGAGCTTTAAATCAACAGATCTCTGGCACTCAACCAGAACTGTTGAGTCGATGGAAATGTGCTTCATTAAAGCAGCTTGAATCGTGTTAATTATGAAGGCCGAGCAGAGTTATTTTAATCTATAGGAGAAAAAGAAATCAAGGTGTTACACGCTGGTTGACAGCAGTCGAGCATGGGTTCAGTTGGCAGTGACTGTCACAGTGTCCTCAACTAGTTGTCAGAATTGCCACTTCTGTCCAAACATATTTAAAACACAGGCACACGTAGTAGGGGTTGTTAAACCACCTCTACCGTATACCAGGTCTATCATCATCAGGACAGGAAGGTAGTGCAGAGGAGGGTTCATAGTAACCATCAAATTTGATTCGAGTGGAAAAGTTTTGGCATTTGACTACACTTTTCCAACAAATAGAACGTGTAATTTAATGACATTATACAATCTTTTCCTCATTTAAAAACATGGGTAGAGGGAACAATGCATAACAAACAGGATATGAAGAAGGTCTTATCTGACTCTGTATCTATGCCTACAGCAATAACGTGTCCTCTGTTTAAAACCGACTCTGAGAAATTAAAAAGGGAAATGAAGCCGATGTCCTTGTCTCTTTCTCTTCCTGTTGCACCATCTCTCTTTCTACACAGACCAAAGTCACTGAAAATCAGATGAGGGCCCTACAGACAGGGGGGGGGGGGTCGGACATTTAGAGGGTGAGGAAGAATGGAGGGAAGGGGAAGAGAAATGCACATTGGCTTGTTGAACATTTTGGATTGTCTAAGAGCTTAGTGCCGAACCGTGAGAGGATTTTGTTGGGCTTTGAGGGACGTGTGTTTTTTTCAAGTCACCGGTCAGTAATGGAATGATGCAAATAAGAAACTTGATTTTAAATTGAGCTCGGTTTTAAATGTATGATTTAAATGTAATTTAATGACAACTTCCATTTAAATTAAAAACACAATTCTACATCTGAAAAATGGGCTTTGAGCGACAGAGCATGATAACCAGACAAAATCAGATAGTTGGTAGCTTCACACAGACACACACGTAAGCACAGGTATTTCCCCACATTATTCACAGAAGACGCTGCTGCTTATCTCCACTCCTCCTTGAGGTAGTGTATTTTCTCTTTGGCTGAAAAGGAAGCCAACATGTAGGCAGGGATATCCCCTTAGCCCTGTTCTCTGAAGCAATAAATGCACCCCAAAGACTGCCAGTCCTATCTACTCTTATCTTCTTCATTAATGATATGGATGCTAATGCATCAAAATCCACATGTTAATATTTAATTCATGTAGAAATGAGATATGTTGCAGCTTCAAAATGAAAGATAAACCGGGATAAAACATGCTGAAGGCAGAAGCTACAGCATTGCCTTCACAGGTTTCCAGCAGTAATAACTCTTTGACAACACTACACTGTCAGTCACGCCTGTTATTTGCAGAGCTCGCTGACAGGAAAATGAATGACCTTGTAGAAGAGTTCACACCACGGTGTCCTCGTCTGAGAAACCCACAAGGAGAGGATGTTGTGATAGATACACTGACCTGCCCGGGTCATGTTAGGTCACAGAGCAACACTACAAATGGCTGTCAGTTGAGAGGTTATAAGAGAGAAGAAAGCAAAAAAACAATATTGACACGATTATTAAGGAATTTCAGTGCCTGAACAAAGTGTGATAAACTGTAGTTCTCTACATAAAAGCAAATAAAACTAAATCCTGTATTAAGAAACCTTCCGTTTGCTCAGTCAGAGAAATTGGTTGGTGTCTCAACTAATAATAAACTATAAGAGTAGACATATTTAATTTATGGTCCCTGTACTAACTTATTTATTGCCTACTGTATGATTCAAAGTTTCTGAAATACCAATATACTTGCGCTGAAACTACAGATTCAATTTGAACACACACACATATCCATCAGAAAAAGTACTCGAACAAAATAGAACGAAAGGGAAAACAGTGCAACCATAGGCAAAAATGAAACTATAAATACATTTTAGAAAATAATAAAAAGGTAATGAATACATTTTAAAAATTTAAAGAGACAATGATGCACAGAGCCCTTGAATTTACAACCTTGCCTATATAAAGGTACAGTATTCTACCAAAATGTATCCCTCAGTCATGTTTTAAAGTTAAATGCTATGTTTACATTAAATTAATGACACTTCTCCCATTTCAAGTAGCTTATACTGGCGGCTGCTGGTCTTACAAGGAGGGAAAGCTCATTTCTCCGGCCTACATCATAAATGTGTTTATATGTAAATTCTACCCTTCGTTCCTTTTCAAGAAAATGATCTGTGACCTTGTCCTAGGCATCTTTTCCAGAGCTAGGCTGCTTAAACAGCCTTGTCCCAGCTGGAGCTGCTGCGCCAGGCTACTGTGAAGTGTGACCGCCTGTGAGTGATCGAAACGGGGGGAGAAGCTCCGCTGCTCGTTGGGGAAAAAAACGCAGAGTGACAGGACAGAGTCGCCAAACACAACGCTAGTTGTTTTTAACACAGACAAAGTCGCTTGGGTTCGGTAAAGTCTCCGGATCAGTTCAGAACAACGGGAATAAAAACTTGGAAAATGCTTTGCTGGATGTTTATTCTTCAAGATCGCTGATTCGCTCATTTAGCTGTCAATCAAAAAAGGATTCCCCCACAGACAGCTCATCCAATCATCACTCAGAAGCCGAGCGTCCGGGCCAGGCCACTGCCCCATAGACCCCCAGAGCTGCTGAGCGTCCAGCATTTATCCAATGACCGTCTAGTTTGGCTGATATCAGATATTAAAGGGACTGTTTTCACCATTTATTAAACAGATAAGGAGATAAGCATTAGCAACAATTTTTGGTCTCCACAAATTCCTGAAAAATGTTGCTTTAGCTGCTAAATTCTCCACTGTGCTGATAGTCGCCAACTTGGTCTGTCTGCAGTTTGGCGATGGGCAGGTATAGGCCTACAGTGGGTTTAACTTTAAATCAAGCTGTCTTCAACCCACGTTTGCCAGCACGTGTGTTTCCTCAGTCAGTCATGACAACCAGCTGTCTGCTGCTGTTCTGAAACCTCAACCTTGATGAAAAGCTTCAGATGTTTACCACGTTTTTGAAAATGCCCACAGCCACAGGAGAGACAGACCCGCCAGACACACAATGTGATTGTTTTTGTAAACTGTCCTTGGCTCTGTTTGGAAGTTATTTTTTACTAAGAGATAAAAGCAATCACCTCCCATTCATGAGAAAACTAAAAATGGAAATGTTATCTATTAATATTCTCACACAGCGCTCATAAAAACAAGCCAGTGGGATTCACAGTGAGCAAAGTCCGCAGTGATTGACTGATGAGTGATTTTTATTCAGCTAGCAGCAGATGGGCCAGGTGAGGCAAACATACATTAATATAAAAAGAAAAACTGTGAAGGAGAGAATTGAACAAGAGAGACAAGAGAGAAAGAAAAGGACGGATCTGGAGGGTGAATATTGCACAAAAGGCAAACTATTTCCTTTTTATGGTTTAGTGAACACTGCCACTGATATCCTTTCAATCCAAAACTGGCCTCTCAAAGATGAAATTAAACTACAATAACACTACAATGTCTCTGAAGTGCCACTGCGGGCTATCTGTGTTATTGACCCTTGAGTGCGAATTGGGAGAACAAATACCTTTAGCCTTTCGAATATCGAGCTGATGGCCCTGCAGTGTTTCTCTAAACACACGTCCCTGTGTGGACCATGTATGGAGCGTGGACTGGTGGCTGGAGAGGTGCCAGTTCATCTCCTGGGCACTGTCGAGGTGCTGTTGAGCAAAGCACCGAACCCCCAACTGCTCGGGGCGCTGGTCACTGGCAGCCCCCTCGCTCTAACATCTCTCCTTAATTGCATGTATATAGGTCCTGTTTGTGCATGTGTGTATTTCGGGCCTGTGTGTGTGTAACATGTATAATAATAAGTGAAAAAATTCGATTTCCCCGTGCGGGATAAATAAAGTAATTCTTCTTCTTCTTCTATACATTTGATCTCCATGATGACAAGGTGAATAAACGTGGTGTTTCCCAGATACGGCTCATCTGCGTTAATGACAAAGCGTACACATCTTGCTGATTTAATACTAATATATTAGTAGTATTAGTATTAGTATAGTAGTAGTATTAGTAAATATTAGTATAATAGGTAGTGAGCAGAGCCCTGGTGTCCTCAACACTGTCGCTCAATGTCTGTTTTTTCATTTTTCTGGGTTCTTCAGCGATAATGAGAATCAAGCTGCCACACACGTATTCCTGTCTCTCAACTCTGCCTCAAGTCATGCTAGTCCTGTTTGGCCAATGGGTAGACGGTGGACCATCCTCACCTAGAAACTGGCCCCGACATGACCCCATTGTGATTTTAGACTAGAAGTGACAATGGAAAAGGAACTGGCCTTGGCACACTTGAGCTGACCTGCTTTTGGAGCAGTAGTGGAAAGACCCCTAATGAAGAAGCGTATTACTTCTTTACTTGCAGTACAGCATAAACACCGGAGGACATTCCCTTCTCTCAGGCCTGAGTGGATGCATCCAGACTGTTTCTGTCAGAGTGAAGTCTTCCATGCAGGGGGGGATCTGGGGGTCAATGAGGGGAGAGAGGAAGAGGAGACTGGAGAATGACACAGATGTGCAAGACAGAGGGGAACTCTGGGTACTTGGCAAACAAAAGCAGGAAGAGGGGGAGGAGAGGAGGTGGAGTACTGGATGACCATGGCGAAGACGGACAGAAATAAAATCCTAGTGGCGGAGAAGTGAGAATTCATGACGGGGGACTTTTGGGAGAGATGTGCAATTTGTCTTTAACCTATTGCATGTTTGTAAGTAGGGCAGGTGTTGGAGCAGGTCAGCTTGTGATTGCAGGGTTGGTGCTTTGACAGAATGTCGTGGGTGAATATGAGACAGTGTAAAGAGGGCTTTTGGGATGACGGCTCTATATAAATGCAGTCCATTTACTGTGTGGAGAGGAAAATTACAGCCAAGCGTCAGCAGAATAGGCCCCTGTGGGGAAAATCCATCTGTCTATGAAATATCATGGCTTGTTTGTGGAAGTGCTGGAGCTGCTGAACGGAGGGTTTCATGAATATGTTGTCCATGGTGGAACATTTAAATGAAATAGGGTCATTAAAAATGCTTTTGAGCACTTGTTTTTCGGGGAAAAAATGGTTCATGTGAGCGTAAATGAGCAGTGCAGGCTGTTGGTGACAGATAAGGAGCACGGATGCGATTATGACAGTGTGAATTTGGCGAAATCCGCGCACATAAATTCCCAATTGTTCTTCGTTTGCTAGTTATGTTATGATAATTAGCGGGAAAATACCATTAGAGAGGCAACGCAATTCAGGCTTCCATCAGTATTCCCCATGCACTTCTCTTCCACTCCTGACAAGTGTATCATTTCAAAACATAAATGTCAAAAATGGACAAAAGCCACTGTTTCCTCCCCCTCTTTGACAAACCACAAAAATGAGCTCCGCTGGAACGCTTGCCTCCGTCAAAAAGCCAACATTTGTTGTGTGGAATAACATCCCGGCAGGCATTAATAATCCACTTTGTGTGTTTATGTAGGCTTTTAGAAAAGCAGGAGTCACAGTTGCATTGGTTACACAAAGACAACGCTGTAAAAGGAAGAGGTTCAATTGAAATGGGTCACTTTTTCTTCTCTGATAAATGAGCTGTTTGAGTTTGGATTGGGCACAATGACAAATTCAGTACAGCTTTTCTGCCTCCTTTTGCCAAAATTACACATAAAATGGATGCACTTTTCCTTGGATGTCCAAACGTCTTGAAACACAGCAGCAATAAACACTTCACCCATGTGAGTGATGCAGCGCCCTACACAGCAGATCGTTATAAATATGTCAACTCGGCACAACATGGGATAAAAGCCAGAGTACAGCGGAGGAATGCATTATCACCCCGACTCTGTCCAGAATCTCATCAGGGATTTAATGGATATAGGAATGGATAGGTGGACACATGAAGGTTCTGCCATAACATGTGTTCAAATCCTTTCACATTTAATTACCCACTGACCATTTTCATTTACCATTATCCTGTCCTTGGTTTTATTTCTGTCAGTTGTTTGACCAGTACAGCCAAAGACCTCCGTCTGCCTTCGAGGCAGTCAGGACAGTGCCAAGAAGCTGTTCATCTTACAGACAAAAGGGTGAAAGAGAAAAGACAGCAGAGGAGAGGGAGACAGACAGACAGACTCCAAACCGAAAGTTTGGTTTTCACAAGGACACTGTGACCGGGAGTCATAAATTCTAATTGCAACACTAGGTCAGAGTCTGGGAGGACAGACGGACAAGTGTTAAAAGGGCATTAATGAGTCTAAGACCTAAATTAACATATTTGTTAGGGTTCAATACCCCACAGAACTAATCATCACTGGAGGAGCCCTTTGGTTGAAGTGTCTGTGCTCTCTTGACTCTCATATTAATTAAAAACTAACCAATTAAACTGACTTATGCCTAATCATAACAAGGTCTATACATGAATAAATACACTGTTTGAAAGTACTTCATATAGAGCAAATTGGTGTAAAAACACAAATTGAAAAATGCAATCAGTTACTCATTACATAGGTTTTTACTCATTTCACTACTTTAAAAAAAATATTCAGCAGCCAAAGTAATAAGTTAAATTTATTGTTACTTTCATTATTCAGCACAACTCTATCAAAGGTCCCTGTAAACAACTCCTAAGCCTCCACAGCCACACATCTTCTGTGTTTAAAGGTGCACTCACTTTGCCCAGATGATCCGAGCCGTGCTTTAGCATGATTGTCTCCTCTCCCTCTTCCCCCGTGACCTGCACTCACGTAACTTGAGTGATCCGAGCCTCGGCTCGTTGGCTTCTTGCTTATAGACGACATCACCCCTTAGAGTTTTTGTTTTTTCCAGCTGCTTTGGAATATTTTTATCTGGCAAAATCCGCAGTAAACACTTCTACACATCAGACCAACGTGAACCCATCTTTTTAAATGTCCGTCTCACACACACACACACAGTCACAGCTGTCAATCATGAGATTTCATCCCATTCTTATAGCATCAAAAGCCTAATTAAAACCAAACTTATCAAATAAATGAACACTTGAACAAACATCAGGGTAATCAGCACTACCAAAGACAGAACTGTACTTCATAGTTTGGCATGGAGAGGGCTGGACCAGGAAGCAATCAAGATGTTTTGTTATGGACTAATTAACAGCCAGCCTAGTTTAGAGGTATTTGACGACCATCAACAGCTTGCTTAATGTTACCCGTGTGACACCCTGGTGTTAGCTCCACAGATCTGCTGCCATCGCAGTGTAGCTGCAAAGATAAAGTTAGCAAGTACTCACTGCTAAGCTAGCATGTACCTACATGACCAGTCTCATCTTTTTAGATCCACACATTCTTCTTCTTCATTGTCAAAACTTGACACTTACGTTACCCAAAATGCAGCACTGCCACCAACAGTTCAGCCAAGATTCAGGTGTTTTATGCTAGTGCTGATCAACTAACTCCACTACTTCAGATTTCTATTTTTATTTATAGACTTGTAGTCTTCAGCCCATAGACTGTATAAATATGCAGTCTCTGTAATGTCACTTATAGGTTTCTGATGAGACGGATTGAAGCTCAGTGTGGGCGGCTCCGGCCGTTGCCACCGATGGTCAGTGCGTGACCATCTAACTCCTAGCTAATCAAAAAAATTGGCAAAGAGGTGGAGTGTGAATGGAGCTGAGATGAATGAAGCCTACGGTCTACACCACCTGTGACAGGGCCCGCCTGTCACTCAAAGCGGCCAAACCCTTAGTTATGCAAAACTTTATTATAATTAATATAATTTTTAAATGGGTTATATATATGAATTACATAAAAATTCACGATTGGTACAGGTATCATGAATAGTGAAATAAGCTATAGAGACTAAAGCCATTTTTTGTACCAGGCTGTAAATGTTCCTTTCTACTGTAAAGTTGGGCATTCTAACATGGGGCTCTATAGGGATGTGACTCGCTTTTGGAGCCAGCCTCAAGTGGCCATTTGAGGGACTGCAGTTTTTGATACTTGTGTTTTGTGTTTGCATAACCAGCCCCAACTGATTCAGACACTGACTGATTCACTGACTGACAAGTGACATCACTCAGGAGTGACATAACTTAGTAATGCATTACTGTCCAACACCACAATCTGACCAGTTGTTCATGTGCCAAAAAGACTGAGCACTCTACTGTACCAGCACCATGACCCCCAGCCGTCAGCTTTACAGTATGAATAACAGACTACAGCTGTGGTGAGAAAATCTTAACAAAGTAACCAAAGCACTCCTAACACCTCAACACAAGTCTTCTTCTGACTGTTAAAGGTGGCTCGAGTGTTAAAGGTTAATCTCAGAATGGACCTAAAATTGATTTGCACATGGTGCGGTGGATAACTGCCTAACAGGCTGGTAAACTGAGACATTTGGTTTATCTGACGGCCTCAAGTAATTACATTGTTTCTTCTGTAGTCATATGAACTCGCTTACTTTCTGGTTGCACAACAAAACATGTGAATAAAAGGATATCTAATCATTAAGCATGGCCCTCTCCTGTCATAATTAGCTAATATCAGTCCATCATCTATATCTGTTATTCATTTCAGTCATCAGTTACACACATTCAATTCAATGCTCAGTTTAATAATGCTCATTACACCCTGTTCTATTCTGACTGGCCTTTGGCAGAAAACCACCTCTCTGTCTGATATAAAGAGACAGCTAACTACCATCCTTCTCCAACTTTGACCTCTTGCTGCTCTTTTGAGGAGCCAGTTCCAGACTATGACGTCTTCTGCAAATGAGATCAGATAATGGCTGCTTGTTTTGTCCTCTTGCTGCTTCCTCCGGCTATTTGAGCTGTCACAACAAATATTAATGTGTTTTATTCTCAGGATTTCTATGCTTTTATGATGTCATAAGAGCAATTATTGAAGACAGCTTCTTTGCAGATAAAATACTGTATATACGGTATATAGTGGCACTGGCTGCACAGTTTTTTATGCATTAAGTCAGAGTTTCTTACTATACTATAGTTAGTATTATATATATATATATATATATATATATATATATATATATATATATATATAAACAGAAAATGTGCATATTTGAGAAGCTGACACAACTAAATATGTGGCATTTTTGCTTAAAAAATGACTGAAACGATTACTCATCAAAATGAATGACTACATCAAACATGAAGGAATTAAATTATCAGAGTCAAGATCAGAACAGATGAGATATAATCTAAACTGATGATAGAGCTAAGCAACGAGTTAATAGGAGCATCTATTAAATATAAAACACCTCTTCAGTCTATTGACCATATGGTGCTTACTCAGACAAACACTCTAGCGACTTGGAGTCAGCAAGACCTCAGCATTAGACTCTGATATGAGCAGGATGAGCGAAGAGACAAAGTTCAAGACCATTCTGGTGCATGAATCTTTAACTGGCAACTGAAAGATTAATAATGCTCTTAAAATGCGTCCACTGCTCTTGAGTTACGTATATGGAGGAAGCAGATAGAGTAGAGTATACGCAGGTATACCCTGGTCTTTTCCTGCCAGTTTACACCGTACCTACCTATCATCCAAAAAGCACTGGAATATATAGGAGAGTATACCCACTTCCTCCTCAGTAACCCACCAATCTACCTAATAAACTACCACTAAAGCTGGGAGGAGGCTCAAATGTAACGCCTGTGAATCAGCAACACACTTTTCTTACACCAAGCATGTTTGCGATGGTTTTAACTCTCAAGTTTTGACTGACAGGGATGTGGACATCTGGATGCTCAACAAGCCTAGCATGGCAGAATAGACAAAGTATAATCTACTGACTTGACAAATTCCAAGAAATTCTTATGATATTCAGCTTTTTTTGTGTGGAAGTGTAGTGAACACCTTCCAAGGTGCTTTTAACCTCAATTTCTAACCCGGTGGATTGGCAGGTTTTCCTCCTCCATGTAACTTTTGACACTTTTCACACATCTGGGTGTTGTTGTAACTGTGTCATCTAAAAAATAAGGCTTGCAATTGTTTTCCTATTTCTGTTATTGTTTAATATTAGTATAGTATTGCTACAAATCCTATAAACCAAAGAAAACAATTATGTTATTCTGTCTTGCAATACGTATGTTGCTCTCATCCCCAAGCCCGTTTGTTCCTACTATCTCACAAATACAGACGTTCTTTAAAAAAGGCTAAATCATTTACCAAAACAGCTGGACAGAAAGCAAATATCACCGTCCTGTGAAAGCCATGCATCTCAGAAACATCATGCAAAAAAAACAACCATTTTTCAGCTTTTGACGACGCCTTTTTAAGACTAAAATGCGTCGTTTTAACTGGACAGCGATTCATGTCAAGTCGAGTCAAGTCAATGTTATTAATTTAGCCCAATATCACATATTCACAAATTTGCAATCCGTACAGCACATGACACCTTCTATCCTTAGACCCTTGCTTCTGTTAAAAGAATAAAAAATAATAGTGGAGTCTATGTGTTGAAAGGAACATGGCACCAAATGTGTTTTTAATATTGTTTTTGAACAGAATACAGTTGAATAGAGTTCTTTGCCACAGAGGAATAAAATACATCAGGTTTTGGAAACACACACTTTCATGCACATCCTTGTTTGCATTATAAATGCATTGTTGGCTTTGGTCTTTTATGGAATTTCACATTGTGTCATTTAACATTTTTTTGCCTTGATTATTAAACTTGAATGTGCAGGTGATAAACACCAGTATATATAACAACGGCCATGTGTAAACAAACAGGCGGCATATGGACTTAAGCCGCATGCACTGAACTGAGATCGACACACTGACGTCCTCACCACAGGTCTATGTTTAACATCCTCTTTAAAAAATGTTATTTTTCAGATGGCAGTGGAACAGAAGAACCCCGAGGCATTTCCCCCTCGCTGTGAGAGTGTATGCATAGCTGTTTATTGGGGTAAGCAGATGCTTCAAAGTCACTGGGAATCAGTCTTTTTTTCTGTGGTGCAGATGTGGACCTTTAACACTCTAGTTCCTGCTGCATCAACCACAGAGGCCTTGCACTGATAATAGCACATCAGAATGACCTGGTTCTCTTTGAACACAATGCAAATGGCCCCCAACATTATTTTTCCCAATGGGGATTTTGATGGGAAACTCTAGACAAGAGCTATCACAGGGGACCAACACTGCATGTTTCAATGACATGGGAAAATAACCTCCCATTGCTTTGATAGAGAAATCTGTCTGATTTGATTTCAGACTGAGCAGATAAAGCATGCTTGAAGTCACAAAAGGATCATAGAAACGTGTTTTCTGCTTGGCCGTACAGTGCTGTAGGGCCACAGCTGTTACACGGTACATCTGGGGGAGTCCAGGCTGAAGATCTTGATCAGACATGGACCACAACGTACCATCTACTATATGTGCAACTCTTTGAAAATGTCCTACGGTCTTGGTAAAGTGTGTTGCATCCATGCTTTCGTTATTTATCCACCTTAAGCTTTACCACTCCAGAGGCACAACACTCACCTGAACCACAGACCTTGAAATTGAAATGGTATATCACCTGGCTCAAGTTTCAACATGGGTGAAAGCCAGATTATTTCAATCAGTGTCAGAGCAGGTGGCGCCAAGGCCAAATATCAGCTCAGCAACTGCTCCCAAAGAGCACTCACCCTACTTAAGCAGCTCCTGGAGAAAGTCAGGGTGCGGCGAATCAGCTCAGAATCTAAACTCCTCTGCTCCACGGTCACACTGCCTCTACTCTGCTTACACTGCTACGACTACAGTTATAGGAGATAACAGGGCTTAGATCAGATTATCTAGGCTTTGGTTAATCTCAATCAATACCCAGTGTCACTCTTACATCAATATGGAGCAGAACACATCCGGGGAGCCAACACAAACATCTACTGTAAATGTATGACAACAGTTAAACTAGTGTGTACGTTTCAGCGGGTGGATTCATCAGTCCTACACGAAACAGAATTTCATACATGATTTCATCCTTGTATCACCAGCTAATGAGCCAGATCCAGAAATTTCTATTGGCCACGATATAGGTCAGGTCTGTTCACTGGGGCATGATGCCACGGTACAGCACCGTAGCCATATTTCCCATTCACTGCAAGTGTTGTGAGATGTGATTGATGCTCCTGACACTTTTTTTTTGTTTTGTTTGTTTGTGATTTTTATTTTGAAATAAGCCATCCATATTAGGCCTGTGTGCACTTTGCAACCTGACACACTCAGGCAGTGCTGAGGGACACATAATGTGACAGACTGAAGTGTGGCAATGTACAGTAACACACTGGAGCACTGGGGAAGATTACATTATTAACTGGTATTAGATATAGCATTACAGCAGAAGAGAGGGGGAAACTGCTCAAACGGCAGGGACTTTGAGGGGATGCCATAGCCTATAAAATCATGTGATTTGCAAATGAAAAAAAAAGAAGAAGAAAAGAGACAAATCAGCCATACTCACCCAAAATCCCAACAACAAAAAGTTTCAGTACTGCGGACTCATTTGTATCCATCACGCTGTGAGAATCCAGTCGGACTTTGAATGAAAGCTCAGCAGCAGCTCCGCGCAAATGTACATTTAAAGCGAACCATCGTTCAAATCATCCCACATGTGCGATCGCGAGCCCCGTCATGAGTCCAATGAAATTAGGGAAGGATTAGGAGAAAGTAAAACCAGATGATGGGGGTGGGGAGGAAAAAGATAAAATAACAAAAGATATCTGATCCCAGAGCGTGATTTCTGATCGCGGCCACTTCTCTCTGCCGTCAGGAGTCAGAGGACCACTCCACACTGTCCTGCATCCACCGTGGGAGGAGGAGGAGGAGGAGGAGGAGGAGGAGGGGAGGATGGGGTCCCTCCAAAGCACTGACACTAGATCATGCTCACTGAATCCCTCTCTTACCGTGCACGACCTGGAGACGTGGATTTAAATGTGAGACAGGAAACTACAGTGGATACATGCGAAGGAAGACATACAAGTGAATTAATAACGTTGTGAATTCAATGTTTGCCTGTTTCATTGTAAAATATACTTTAATAAAACATAATACGTCATATGATCATCGTGTAGCCTGATTGTGATTTATGATCATCTGGATTAAAATGAATATGTCAAAGCATATTACTCGATCGCTGTTGGTTGCAGGTTGTTGTTTTATTTTCTGTAAAACAACACTGACCTCTTCTGGTTTCCTTTTAAATTGCACCTCCATCAGTCTCAGCACAGAACAACAAAATAAAAGCCTTTAGTGTAAAATTATTCCAACAGATCAGATCATTCAGATCCACAAAAATAAATAAAAAGTCTGTAGGCCTTTTTTTTTATCCACCTAAATGGTATCAACTCATCTCCAATGTATAGCATTTAGGCTGATACATAATGATGTTACAGTAATACATTTCTGTAATGCTGCTTATTACTTCAATGTTGTTGTGTAATTTTTAGGTGTATTATCATTAGTGTCATTATTTTCTATTTCCTATTTCATTTGAGTTTCTCCTTGCATCCCATTTCGATAACTGTATATTTATTTTTCCTTGTTTTATCCTTTTACTTTGAGGAAGTGTAACATGTAGCCAGGAACTACGGATGCAAAGTGAAGTAACTAGCAACATTAAGGGAATAAAAGACGTCTTTAAAGTGTGTTTATTGTCAAGACGAATTAATATAAGGCCCACTGATGATGGATTGTGGTTTACTAGTTTGCCATTTAATAACTATTATCCAAACCAATCCTAACCTCCATACTTTCAGGCCAAAAATGTGCAGAAATCATGTTATTAGTGATTTCGTATACTGCACTTAGGCTTTGTGGGGCACTAAAGCAATGCTCATTAATATGCACTGTCCCTGATTCATTTAAAAAAAAAAAAAACTGTAACAACTAGATTCTAATAAGTAGATAGGCTACATATTAATAACTGTATTTGTAAATAACAATGATTTAACATGCAGGTTAATATGGGCATTAGTCCACCAGGATAACTGTGTTTGATTGTTTCAAGTCCAGGTGGATCATTTCATGAAGAGTTATAGGACAGGATTATTATTTATCATGTGTGTCTCTAAACAGTTCTGCGGGCCCCCATACATTGAAACAGGGACTCATTGCTGTAATCTTTCCTCCTGTTCATACTGGACATTAAGAAATCCCCTCAGGCTTCCAGTGGAGGAGACGGGGAACACAAGCCACAGTTCTCGTTCGGTGTAAATGTTTATCAGAAGTGAATATGAGGCTTCAACAGTCTGAGTTGGACAAATCGAGCGTGGATATCTTCTGTGGAATTTATCTGTGGAAGTCTTTTCACTGCATAATTCCCTCTTTGTGTTACTATCCTCCACTACTCAACAAGGAAACACTGTTCGGACGCACAGAGAGGGAATTTAAAAAGACAAACTGGAAGAAATCCACTGAATGTGATTAAGACTGCAGAGGCCGGACAGGGTTCAACAGACTTGGGGACAAAATGTGAACTTTTTCTTCCTGCTGTATGGAAAAGTCTCTGCATCTGATGTTATTTGTCACTGAAACGTCCAACCTTAATATTGTCGACTAAGTGAGTGAGTAGCTAATTTGGTAATTTGGGGTTATTAGGGTTATGATTTCACAGATTATTCGATTGTTTCTTTGCCCTGTAGCCTTGATGTTTTAGAGCAGGTGTCTCAAACTAATCCATTAAAGGGCCGCTGTGGCTGCAGGTTTTCATTCCAACCAAGCAAGAACACACCTGATCCAACAAATCCAACTGTGTGAAGGCGATTCATTTGGTTGAATAAGTCTAATCAGGTGTGTTCTTGCTTGGTTGGAATGAAAACCTGCAGCCACAGCGGCCCTTTACTGGATCAGTTTGAGACACCTGTTTTAGAGGCCTTTTAAGCTATCATACAGCCTACATGTCCATCCGATGTTTGAGACACTTATTAATACTGGGGAGCATGGAACAGAGGTGATGTTTTCCCTCTCAAGCTATGCCCCACTCTAAAATGTTCAATTCAATTGTATTTACAGTGCCAGATCATAACAAACGTTATCTCAAGACACTTTAAATATAGAGACCACACATATGACTTATTTATTATTTACATATATCTAACAATTCCCCCATGAGTAACAGCAATCTTGTGCACACAGTGGCGTTGAAAACCTTCCCTATAACAGGCAGGAGCGTCGGACAGACCAAGCTCTGTGGAGGACGGACATCTGTCTGCACCGGTTGGGGAGAAAGAAAAGGAGAGAGGAAGAGAGAAAAGACGGACAGATGTACAAAGAGAGACAAAGACAGACACAAAGACAGACAGACAGACGGTCCCAGAGATGCAAGCAACCACAAAAGTAACAGTAACCATAATATTATCTATAATAATGTGAATATGACTTATATGTTATGGCAGTTAATACAGCAGAATAGTAGAAACAAGCACAGCTAAGTTGATAGAATATGACAATGATAATAATTATGGTGGAAAATATGATCAGTGATGAGTACTGGTTATAACAGCTGTGATACAATGAGATATATTACTGATTAAGTTTGTATGGCTACAAATTTTATAGTTCATAAAACTAATGATAGTATATATGAGTAAGAGTGATAATAGCAGCAGGAAGCGTCATGCAGGACCACGGCAGCGGGCACCACCACCATCAGCAGAGACCTGCGAGACGACAAAGCACAAACAACTCTGCGGAAGAAGTTGAATTAGTAGAATGATACAGACAGAGAGGAGAGCAGCTCAGAGTATCAGGAAGAGGATTATCCCAGCAGACACGGCCTAAAGCAGCATCATTAAGCAGAACAAAATCAGCTGAGGGCCCTTTATGTACGAAAATGTTCAGTTATGTAACGTCCAAAATGACACTGAAATGTATATGAATATGTAGTATGATATTAGCACTAACAAGACATCCTTGCAGATATGTTAAAGTAGAAAATTCCTTCTGTATGCCAGCAGCAGAAATGAAAGCAGCAGTAGGACAGGAAGAGGGCACTGTTCTTCCTGCAGAAACGGAGCCAAAGCTGCTGAGTTTCTGGCAGGTGGTGCAGGGTGTGGAGGCCTGACGGTAATAAATCACACTCCAGCATGCTTTAATAAAAAACGTCAAAAGAGAGAAAAACATATGTCATGTAGTCCAAAACTCCTTTCCTGGAATTACGCACAACTTGTCAAAATAAAAATGTGAAATACTCAGAACACATCGTGAACATGTTAACCAAAAACATTTACACGTCATTCAGGTCAAGAGCCATCGAATGAGATCTGAGGAACTGTGAGAATCCCAAAGCACCTGAGGCCGTATTTTCATTTAACCTTATATTTGTTTTGAGATGATGAGATGATGCCTATAGTGAATCTGATAACTTTAGTGAGTTTATGACATGGTAACCTGAAATGTGTTGTGTTTTCTGAATTAGGCCTTACACATGAGCATCTTATAGAGGAGTTTGTAGGCTTCAGGTAAAGAAATGTGGCACATGTGTGACTTTAATGTGGGGAAATTTGCTCTTTGTAGTTGACCTGTGAATATTCTCATTTGTCCAGGTCATCGTTATCCTCAAAGCAATTTCAGTCAAAAGCACCTGGACTTGGTTCTTTGTCTTGAAAGACCTTTTTTACCTCTCATCCAAGAGGCTTCATCAGTTCATGTACGCATCTGACCAGGCTGGGACTGGACCAGGACCAGGACCAGGCTGGGACTGGACCAGGACCAGGACCAGGCTGTGACTGGTCCAAATGTCTGGTGTCGTTTATTAGAAGCTTCAGTTTGTCTTTTTGTCTTTTTTTCAAGACAATCACCACAATGAATTTGTTCTGGCCAATGCACAACAGCACGTAGCAAGTAAGCCTTCAGCAGCCAAGTGTCCTGAGAAGGAAATGACCGAGGGGGGAGCATTTCTGGAAAGGGACGCGGCCACTAACAATGGTATGGTTGCACTTGTTCCGCTCACCTGTCTGACAGCAGGTGCTGAACTTTCACCTCCACAGCGGCACGGACTGCCTGCTCACAGGGCACTCGCTGTAAATTCCGCAAGACATTTTTTTAAAGATACACTATCGTGACACCCTGAATTGCGAAGGCTTACTGAACCGGTTAAAATAGGATGTCAACAAGTGACGCAGGAAAGTTGGATCTCAGAGTAGTAGGAGGAGAGACAGCTACGCCTCTGCACAGGACAGCACGGACGACACGGACTACCACTGCGAGGTTGGTGAAAACGTCTTTAAAAGGGGATTTTACCCACGAGTTTGCAGTTATACTGTCTTAACTGTGCTTCTTATCGACTTGTTAAATGTCGCTATGGGCGTTTTATGTCTCCGTTCGCTCGCTGAAGACTTTTTAGTCGCGACAAGAGCTGTTTTGAAGGGGAGAGAAACCCGCGCCGAACTGCGTGCGTAAATCTGCGGGTTTAACGTTCACACCGGTGACTTGAAAAATACACGTCCCTCACAGTCTAACGCAAACCTCTCACGCTTTCTGGACTCATTTTAGCAAGTTCGGCGCTAATCTTTCCCATTAATTTACCGTTTTTATACTCGGTTCGCCGCTCAACACTGGCCACGGTGCCGCGTTTGACAGCTGCAGGAGGAGGAGGGAACAACTAGTGAACAAAGTGGAGTTTGACTAAAATGTCTTCTGGAGGCTATTTTGGATAAACATAGGTGTCCTAACGATGAAAAGCAGCTGCTTACAAATCGTATCAAACATGTTTTATTTGGTCTTGGTTTATGCAAGTTGACACGATTTTTGAATTAGGTTTGGTGTGGCATGGCACGCTCTTAACGTGACGCATCTGGGCTCGAGGTAATTTATAGAGACTGGAAAAGGGACCACCAAGCAGATTCTGTGTGTGTGTGTGTGTGTGTGTGTGTGTGTGTGTGTGTGTGTGTGTGTGTGTGTGTGTGTGTGTGTGTGTGTGTGTGTGTGTGTGTGTGTGTGTGTGTGTGTGCGTGCGTGTGTGTGTACAGGTATATCACTATATCTGTATCATGTAGGAATTTGTTATGTAACCAATCCCATGTGCTCCCTAACATGCATGCCTGAGTCTGCATTTGTACTTCTAATGGCTTTATGCATTTGTCAGCCTACACTAAACTAACACTGTACCAGCATCATCAGGTTGATGCATTTTCTCAGTGGCTTTAGCAGGCAAGCTCACACAGGCACATCCTGCAGTTTTAACAGAGTTACTAGGGCTACACAAATGCTGCTGCCTGTGCATGTCCGGAGCCCTGCCTCTGTTTATTATCTGCACATCCTCCTGCTAATACCCTCTGAATCTATCTCCTGTGAATACCCACCTATAGGCTCAAAGATAAACAGATCCCCTGGAAGTCTGACAGAGGCTGAAGGTGTGGTCGCAAACAGAACAAGTCTCATTTTGTCCCGGCCACCTTTTGTTACATGTAGTCATGCGATGTTGTCTTTGGGTGAATCTGTAAAGATGTTAAGGGTGTAAATAATTTGCGGTAGTTGGAATATGGCATGTGTTTTTTTGGTGTTGAGTACACACCTACACTTTAGTTCAGGCTGGATCCATGTGGTTACATAAGCTGGCAGATATGGGCACACACACCCACAGAGAGGCTGACCTCAAGTGAAGAATACACCAACATGCTTGTATGAGACACACTGGGTATAATGGAGTAGCCTTACAGAGATAACAATTAGTCATCATCCGTTTGCAAACCATCAAAGCAAACTGAGAAGCCGTTCACAGTCTAGATGAGTTGCACGCTACATGGCTGCAGCGTTGACTGGAGGTCCCAGTTTATGTTTGTCATCACAGGATTAGAGGTCAGTAATGGCTAAGCTTAATTTAACTTTTGAAATAACTTTTACAAAAAAAAATCCATACTTGCTACACATTTGAACTACTAGCCCTCTAAAGTAGGGCTTCGACGAACAGGTTATACCTATAAAATGCTAGAAAACAGGGGAAAAAATCACTAAAATGTGCCAGAAACTCAGCGGGCGTTTTCAAATGATTTGCTTGATTGATTCCAAATGTGAAACTCAAAGACAGACAATTTACAATGATGTAAAATAGAGAAATGCAGAAAATGACTAAAACCATTAAGGGATTATCAGAACTGTTGTTGATTGATTTTAAGCCCATCATCTCTTAATACCTGTCCAACTGGTAATACTTGTCCTGCAGGAGTTTCTTGGGCAGTTATTAGGAGGAGGCACTTGGAAAGCTCGATGATGAGTCAGTTAAGCTTAATAAAAAAAAAAATTTCAATTTTATTTACAGTGCCAAATCATAACAAGGTTATCTCAGGACACTTTACACACTAGGTATAGACCACACTCTATGACTTATTTATGCTTTACACAGACCCAACAATTCCCCCGTAGAGTATGGTGGCAACGAAAACCTTCCCTATAACAGGCAGGAACGTCGGACAGACCCAGCTCTGATTAACATTTTAAATTTGAATTATGATTTTAAAACGTGTATAGTTAAAGCTGAAATTATTCTTTAAGCAGAAATGCCAACGTTCACTGGTCCCAGCGTGTCTGATGTAGAAATAATTGCCTGGTTTGATTTGTAAATGAAATCTCTTTGGGGACTGTTTGTGGAGATAAGACAAATAAACTGGGACCACGAGCATCGTGACGGACGTTTCCACCATTTCCTGGCATTTTTTAGACCAAGTACTTAATGTAGAAAATAATCAAAAGATTTATCGATAATGAGAATCGCCCTTAGATGCACCCTCAGAATATAGGCCCCATACTAAATATATGTATTCACATATTTATGGAAATTGCAAATTGGTGTAATGCTGACCTCGGGGACATTTGACCAGTAACCTTCCACCAATTGTAACAGTTGAAGCTGTCGACACATTGTTATGGAAACTAACAGATAACTGGATGAAAATTGATTGAAAATAGCGTCTAAAATGCTGAAATACACTCAGCCAGTTACTTTTAATTAATTTTTTTTACTCATGCACTTATGTTTATACTTGTTGTTATGGCCCCGGGCATGTTTTTGATGTTGTGTTACTGTTATTACTGTTTTCACTGCTGCGCACCGATTGCCCCCCTGGGGACAAATAAAGTTCAACTTGACTTGACTTGAAACTAAGGCTGCTCTGCTGATTATTTTCTGGGTCAAATGATTTATGGATTTTATTCAGGAAATAATGGCAATTTCCCAGAGCCTGAGTTGACATTTTATTATCTTGTTTTGGATCAATATGTCCTGTACGTATTTACACCTGCAGCCACATTGACCACAATGTGCTGTCTCTGCAGTTATGTTCAATTAGGGCCTGATCACTTAAAGAATTGATTAATTGACAACAGATGTCAGCAGAAAAATGATCATCAACATTTTTGATAACTGATTAGCCTATTCGAGAAATTCTTCTCAAAACATGACATTTGATGCTTTTCTCAATTCTATGCTATTATCCATCCATCCATCGTCATCTGCTTGTCTCTATCCGGGTCGCAAGGGGGTGGGGGTTGGGGGGGCGGGAGCCGATCCCAGCTGACATCGGGCGTGAGGCGGAGTACACCCTGGACAGGACACCAGTCTATCACAGGGCACATAGAGACAAACAGAGACCGGCCATTCACACCTACGGGCAATTTAGAGTCATCAATTAACCTAAAACCTGCATGTTGGACTGTGGGAGGAAACCGGAGAAAACCCACACGGACACAGGGAGAACATGCAAACTCCACACAGAAGGGCCCCAGTCGGGATTCGAACCAGGAACCCTCTTGCTGTGAGGCGACTACTGTTGGTTAGTCAAAACAAGTAGACTGACGACGTCAACCTGGGCCCTAGATCATTTTGATTCTTTTCAGACTGAGCCAATATTAAATCTTTAAAATAATCAGCAGCTTAATCCACAGATTCAACAATAATGAAAATAATCATTAAGTTTCGTTCTCATTGAGCTCAGATGGACACAACGAGAGGTGAACACATGGCCATGCAGCTATGGTGTGTCAAATGACGTGAAGTTGTATGTAAGCTATTGACAAAAGCCTGGTACGAATAATTGTAGCGTAAACTTTGACGTTTCAGTTTGTGGGATGTGTTATCCAAACTACAGCTAATCATGCTTCATCATCACAGGCCTATCACTTACTGCTTCAACTGTCCAAACATGGTTACTAAGGATGAGCCACCCCATCGGCTTAACATCAGTATCGACGGATATTTGTCTTGCTTTCCATCTGCCTATCTGTGAAGAAGATGACATTCACCAATGGCAGCGGCCGATATATATCTTTTGTGTCGCATCAATTTTGCCGACGGACTCAAACAACAGTAACTAGCAACAATAGAAGCTCTTGGTTTGGAGAAGAAACCATCGGCTGATAGGGATGGAAACTGAGAACTGGTTCCAGCTGAGAAACGATTCTATTTTATTTTATTTATAGTACCAAATCCTAACAAAAGTATTCTCAAGACACTTTACATACAGAGTAGGTCTAGGGCACACTCTTATTTATGATTTACACAGACCCAACAATTCCTCCATGAGCAAACAGCAGCAATAGTGACAAAAACCTTCCCTCTCACAGACCGGGCTCTATGGTGAACGGCCATCTGCCTTGACCGGTTGGGAAATCATACGCCTCTGAGCTTATCAGTGCTGGTTGTTCTGACCGTTGCTCATTGCAAATAAATATGACGTCAAACTCATGCGTCTCAACTGCTGGAAACTTGCAACGACAAGGAGTCTTGGTAGAGAGGGGAGAAACAGAAACAGGAAGGCTTTGCAGATTTCTTTTCTTTAAAAAACCTGAAAATCTAAAGAAGAAAACTGTACAAATAGTCTCTCATTTAATCTACTCTGTGTTCAGACTCAGAGATGATTAGACAGTTGCGTTGATGCAAAAGAAATCAGATAATGGCCTTGGAATCAATGAAATCTTATCAATTCCCATCCCTTACTCTGCTGAACACGACTCTGGCAGATGAAGACAGCAACGGGTTGCGTGTGTGGTTGTTTTTTTTGTCAGCCATGTGGGAGCATTACACTGTCTCTGAGAATGATCAGTGACAAGAACGTTGTATTCTGTATGAAAAACACAAGAGCTGAGCCAAAGCCCTATTTATGTTTCCAACAGCTTTTTCATTGAATTAGTCTCAATAATGTTTTTTGTTGGGCTATATAAGTACATATGTATGTATGTATGTATGTATGTGTGTATGTGTGTATGTATGTATGTATGTATGTATGTATTTACGTCCTTGTGTATGTATGTTTATATAGGTAGCTATATTGTACTCTGTCATCTTCAGTATGTGTGTGTATGTTGTATATTATAATAATATAAAGAATAATATCATATTTTATTAAGATAAATATCTGTGTAACAGAATTATGCTTTGTTAGATATAGAACCAGGATAATTGAAGAATGACAAATGGAAGTTATTATTATTATTGTTATTATTACTGTATAGATAAAAGGCAAAATATTTCAGTAATATGTATTAAAAAGGGGGTGGAATTAAATAAGTTTATACTTCCTCCCACTCCTTTTCGGATATGTAAACAGAATTTATATTTTTTCAGTTTACTTTGTTATACTTTGATATTATACATTTATTTTCCCTCTGTTTTTTTTCTCCTTTTCTTTACGACTGCCCATTAATGTATGATCATTTTGTTTTTTCACATATTCGAAACTATATATATATAGATATATATTCTAAACTAAAACTAAAATTCTTCATTCTTCTCATAGAGTAGCTAGTTGTATAGCAGACTAAAAGACTCTGCAGCAGTTCATTTTTCATTCAAAGATAGTGTTAAGAAATGCTGAATAACTTTAAAAGCCAAATTCAACCAAATCATAACTGTAAACATCAGATCGATCCAGCAGGTCTAGCTTTACACAGTCAGTGCACCCCTAATGGCTGCCTACTGCTTTACAAGAACTAATGTTGTTGTGCTGTGTTGAGTTCTTCTGTTGCCTCAGGGAGAGGTGGGAATAAAAAGGCTGTACCATCCACTTGAAAGGTGTGTTGGCCTTGGCGCTGAAATCACTGTTGAAGAATATGAAGATATCCCTCCCTTTATAGTTCTCCCTGCTTTTCATGTCATGTCATGTCAGGCTTGTATAATAGTGTAACAAAGATTAGATTTTTAATTAGGCCAATGAGTCGCCCCTAAAGGCAAGGTGGAGGACAGGGAGAGGCAGAAATTGTCCTTGTTACTTAGTTCAAGAAAGAAAAATCTAAATGCTTCACTTAATACCACAGCTTAGATAAAGACGCTGGGTCTTTTATAAACTGCTGAATCAGACTAAAAAGAGAGAAAGGGATCCTGGAATATACTGTGACGGACTATTGCTCTCATTTAATTTGTAACGACTGACGAACAAAGGTTGCAGTGACACGTACATTCCTATTTAGATAACCGCCTCGTCTTTGTTCTGGTGTCCTCACGCTCGGCATTTGGCACAGTAGTGTGGGTTCAGCATTGGGTTGCAGCAGTAAATGTGTGCATGTTTTAGAGACTGTGTGTGTGTGTGGGTGTGTTAGCACTGTTATCTGGTTTGTAAGAGAAAGTGTGGAGTGAGCAGGGTGGACTTGTTGTATAACTACTCCTTATCAGTCCAGCACTGTAGAAGTGATAAGAGGAGGGCAGCATGGCTGTTTGACTTTCCTTCCATGAGCCTTTTAGCACTCATTTAAATGTTCTTTCTAGACTAAAACGTTTTGGAGACACAATTAGTTCTAATTCTCACATTCAGCGGAAGAAAAATAATAGTTGCAGGCTTCCTTGGGGCTGAAAAGCCGACAATTAGATGCTGGGTAAGAAATTGGATGCTTGACTGAGCATTTAGGGATTACAGTGCAGCTGTGAAGCATATGCACGAAGCTGCCATTAACTCCTTGTATTGACCATAAATCCAGCTTGATTTTACCCACTAATTACTTACCTTTCAGCAAGGCACTGTTTCAGCTGCTGCAGTGCGAGGCTGTACTCTGGCCGGCGGTGTAGCGGTGCAAATCGCTTACATTTTTGTAAAAGTGAAAGTCTTAATTCATAAGTTTATCATTAGAATTATCAAAATCAATTCCCTCAACTTCTCTGGTGTTTTTTTTTGTTTTTTTAGAGAACAGCAGGATGAAGCATTCGGTGAAAGGTTCAAGCAGAAGACTCACAAAGATGAAACCCCAACTGGACAGCAGTGTCACCCATCAGGGTCACAGGCACACATAGGTGACCATGCCCACACACATCATGTTGCACACAACATTTAATATCCGAGAAGTGTGCCCGTGCACTTCAATTATCTATTAGGTCTTTGAATTTACAGCAGGGACCAGAACCTAATCCCCTATTTTGAATCTTATCACAGCGGACAGACTGAGAAGGGAGGAGGCTGCTCATTGTGGGGATTCAAAGGTTCACACCCAGAAGCCCATTGGACCCAGATTCACCTCCTGCCTCTTCTTCAGGCTCTCCAGAAATCCAAGCCTTGATAAACCAGAGCTCAATCTCAAGAAGAATTTTGACCCTTGTCTGCACAGGTAAGCAAGGAAAGGAATAGATTTACCCTGAGACAAGTATTTATGAAATGCAGTGCTGGTTAGTAACAGAGGAGCTGTTTCTGAGGTCTGGAGTAGGTACACCCGGCATTAATGCTTGCACGGTGACTGAAATCACAAGTCTTCTCCAGTGTTTAGTCAAACAGTAACTGAACCACTGAACCCTGTCTGCATTCTTGAGATTGTGACACACTATCTGGAAGGGTCTGTTCCCTGTATAAACAAGGAAGTGCACCTAAATATGTGACCCCTAAGACTAGGGCGGACATGGCTGTGTTGTGATTGTGTGGTGGTCTTTCCATGAGTTAACAGTTTTTGTTTGTATTGTAACTTCACATAACATTCCCCGGTATCCAGCATGAGAAGATAAAAGGCTCTTCCCGCCCTTTTAGGGAGTCAGACATTGACTTCCCTACCTACGTTATCACAAATCCTCTACCTGTGGGCTGATTTTCTTTTTGTGTGACAGTACTTCCTCAAGTCAGCAATACAAGAGAAATGGAGGTCATTTTAGGTTAGACATCTCTTCTGGGGGAAATGTTTAACTCTTTCTTTAGATATAATCTAATGACATAATTGCTTTTGACATTGTGTATGGTGCAGGAGATTTGTATGAGCATGTGTGGCATACTCTCCCTTGAGCATATTTGCATGCTTATGCGTAGTGCAATGTGTGCCAGAGATTATAATAGACTTATCAATAGAGGTCATTGATTGAACCGGCTTTATTAGCTCGAGTGAGAACACACCCCTTTTAGAGTCTGCGATCAACCTGCCGTCTTTTCATACCGTCCAACATGCCCTTATATAGACATCTTGCACTGAGTGTGATCTTTTGCGTCTACAGTGAGCCCGTGTGTGATACATGTGTTGTCATGTCCAACATAAAAATACCTTGTAAATGCTTTTGTAAGGAGGTGAGACTTAGTGCACGTGATGGTGAAAAAAAACACTTCAGTAAGGAGAGAGGGACTGAGGAGAGGAATGTCGACCGTCCTGTCGATCAGCATTGCTGTGACAAATGTGAGACATCTAAACCCTCAAATATTTCACACAAAGCATTACAGTAGAGTACAGGAAGACTGTGTGTCCATATGAAATAAGAGAACTTAAAGCAAAGAGGACTTGAAAACCATTTATTCCAATATCATTGCCAATATATTTTATTAGCTTTTACGGTTTATTATATAAGCTATGACGTTATTATTTTCACACCCTGATAATTCTGTTCATAATGTTCTCAGCTGGTTGGTCCTGATGCCAATAAAGTCTTTCATGTGAAACTTAATCGAACAAATTAAGATATCACTTCCCCTGTCTCAAAATCAAACGTTGCACAATCATAACATCGAAGGCCAAGCTCTTTCCTCAGGCTTATTTATGAGTCCATTACACAAGTTCCATTAAGTGTCCATTAAATTACATATAACAGAAAGTTTATGTCCTGTAAACATACACAACAGTACGCTGTACAGTATGTGATAGTTGAAAGTAAACTCACAGATCATCTAGGTGATAAGTGCTTTGTCAAAAGTATTCCTTACTGCCTTCAACACATCCGGCCGTAACAATATTAGAAGCATATTTCTGTTACCATTTATTGTGCAGTAAGTATGTAATCAAAGAGGTCCACAGGAACCATTTTCATCATATGAGAGGAAAGGAAAGAGCCGTCTGTGTTCATATATAGGGTAACCGTAACATTCTTTGCATACCGTACATTGTTAGTGGCAGGTGTAATCCTAACTGGTATGCCTAATGATTTTCATGTCTTCTCTTTTGCTCTGTCTCCTGTTCTGACAGTTTAAGTGAAACACAGAGGGCTGAGACTGACAACAGCAGCTGTCAGGTAAGAATTAGCCACAATCTTGAGCAATAATATCATAGTGTTTTAGAGCTCATGCTGGAATTATTGGATGTAGAATATTATATGTAGAATATCCTTTTTAAAAATGTTATTTAGTACCTTTCTTTCCCAGTTAATCCAAATTATTCACAATCAATCAAAATTTACAGTGGCTAACGAGTTAAAAGGCAACTGAAAATCCTCAAAATCAACACAAAGTAATCATCTGTGGAAACGTCACAACATAATAACTGACACTATGTCATCTTGAAAACAACAGATTGATTATTATTTTAAGCGTTATAAGGGACAGGGTGTGTGTGTTTTTATATGTGTGTGTGTGTCCTGGGAATTCTCACCTCTTTCAAATAACCTGTTTGGCGAGGCCTGAACCTCTTGAATAGCTACACCATGGGAACAGAAGCTGTAGCAAAGCTCTCGCCTCTGCTCGGCACACAATTTGCAATTCACATAATAGGCCACTGTTGCATACTTACTGCAAATGCCGGAAAATATTTTGGTTCAGCAAAGACATCATTTGCATTGGTATGATAAGAAGTTGACGTATGAAAAGAGTTAGACTTAAATGATACCCCTAGACAAACTGTAGCTGATCTGAGGTGACAGTACAAAAATCTAGTTTGGCATATTGTGTGGTCATATGAAGTGTTAGATGTTAAAATGAATTAAACATTAATGTATAATGCAGATTACAGATATTTGTCAAACAAATAGTATTCAATATATCCTACCTTACAGTAATTATTTTTCTTTTAACAGGTAAATGGACAAACGCCACCAATAGACACTTCTATAAAGGTAGCCAGCGACTTTCCATTATCTGAAAGAATACCATTTCCAGCCAGTGATGAAGTGGAGACTACCAGAGACTTGAGTATAACTCACGGTTTTTCAAATGGAGAGATTGGACTACATCAGTGTAATGGCTTTCACATACTTCCATGTGGGCCACAACCAAGGACTGGGACTAGATCGGTCGAGTTAGAAGAAGATATAAAAGACTATACAAAGCTTGAGAAACATACTGATCTTGTTGAACTATCGAGCCCTACTAGAACCATGTTGTCTTCCACTGTAGTATCAGTTCTTGCCCCACACTGGAGTGGCCGACTAAGAAGGACCAAAAGACCTGAGGGAACTGGCAATTCAGGAACCCAGGGGAATTTGCAAGATGTGACAAACACTGCGTCAAACCATAGACATGAACGCTTTCAGGAGACTGCGGACAGGTCATTGACAGATGGATCACAAGCCCAATTAAGGGTGCCATTTCTCGGTACCAGGAGGAACACAGTGGGCTGGTCAACTAAGAGTGGTCCTGCAAGCTTGGACTATGAATCTAAGAGGAAAATGATTCAGACTGTCTCTTTGGATGTAAACTCTGGAAGGATGGACAGTAAAAGAATGGATGCATGTGCTTCAAGCCCTTCACCCACAACTCCATCTCCTGTGTCTCCCCTCTCCCTCGACCCAATTGAACAAAGGAGGAACCAACAAACCGGTCATCAAGGAGGACTGTCATCTTTAAGCTCAAAACCAACAACCAGCAGTCTGCTCCTGTCTTTAAGAAGATTCAACTCAAATGCCAGGAACTCTAATGGAGCCTCCACACTCTCTGAGACACATCCTTCGCCTCTGAGCAGCCCGCCAAGTGATCAAGATGGAAAATTATTCACAACACACCTTTCTCAAACCTTTCTCAATAATAATGGGCAAGAGAGGTCAACACCCCTTATCTCTCCGTCATCCATTTCTTATAGGACAACTGAAACTGGGCCCATCATTTCACCATCATCCTCCCATCAAAGAGAAAGGAGCACATTTGAAACACGTTTCTTTCCAGCTTCCCCCATGAACAAAGAAGTGGCAGACACACCCTTCTCCCAACAACCTCAAACAATGAATAGGACCCAGTCCAATCCTTCATGTTCCAAATCGGCATTTCTAAGTAGAGGACCGTTAGAGAGGCAAGGAAACTGCCGTTTTTCAGACAAAAGTACAAACGTCTTCTCAGAGAGCTCTGACTCTTCACCCAGACATTCCCCATATGACCGGACTACCCTCCTGAAAACCCATTCCCTCCCTAGAAGGACCACCCTGACATCAACTTCCTGGTGGAGACAAGTTTCCCAGGAAGGCAGTTCCCCTCAAAGCCCCAATGATGCAAAGAACATCAAAGAAAAACCAAACACACCCTTAGTTCCACCCTGCAATGATAATAGAGACTTGGCCTATCCAAGCCCAACTGACAACAAAAGATTAAGTAGTCAAATCCCCAATATTAGAGACAACAATGGCACAACAGAGTCATTTCGCAAAGGTAACATGAACCTTATTATGAAGACACACGGAGGAAGTCAAAATCTCAAACAAAGCAAGGCTGAGGATTCACATGATCACGAATCAGACAGGCTTGTCAAACAGCAATATGGCTCAAGTTTAAACAACAGAGAGCCAACCAAGCCTCATAGTTTGCCCGATGTTGTGGCTAGTTCTAAAATTAGCAGAGCAACAGAGCAAACAGTGAGTCACCCTAAAGATCTCAGCAGGCGTGATGTAAATAATAGTTCATTTACAGCAAATGTAGTTGAATTACCACCTACTTTGCTAAACCTCAAGAGCTCAAATACACCCACTGAGAGCAGCAGCAGATACAGTAATAATCATTGTACATCCAAAACTAACAGCACCCCCTCATCTTCACAAAACAAGGACTCTCAAAAGTTTACCAAACCACCTCTTTCTCATGCTGCCACCAACACTCTCAATAGGCAAGCTCTTACTTCTAAAACTACCCCCGGTCTTCCCCTAAACACAAACACTAAAATGACTACCTCCTTCCACTCTCATCCAGCTGCTTCACAGACCAATATTCATGTGTCGTCATACACTGGCTCTTCCCAAACACCCAAATTTACCAACACAGCCAATGTCACACCTCTTGGCTTTGAAAGAAGCTATGCTTCCGTTCACAAGCCTGTTCACCCCAAAACTGCGTCCTGCCTGTTTCCCACAGTCAATGCCTTCTCTAAAACAAACTACAGTCCCGTAACCTCTGCTTCCACCAGCCCCTCATTTACCACTGGCAACCAACCTGCCGCCACATTTGCCCCGAGCCCAACCCTGCTTACCCCTCCTGTCACTCCTGCCATTGTATCTTCTCCCACTATAACTGTTTCCTCTCCCTTAACCCCCCCTGCCACCCCGATCATTACCAGTCCCAACTACTCAGACACTTCCAGCCCTAAGGAGGAAAGAACATTCTCTAGCAGCCCAGAAAGCAACCCAAAGAAACTGCGCCCCCGTGTAGAGGGAAAAAGAGTGAGAAGAGTAACCTGGGACGACTCAGTGGATCAGAAACACTCTGAGCCCATAACAATCGAAAAGCCAGAGCATCCTCCAGCCCCGGTTAGTCCTCTATCTTCCTCTAGGTCGCAGCAAAGCGTAAAAGTTCCATCCATCTTTTCCTTTCTAAGATCAAGCAGTCAGTCCAACACATCTCCTCTTTGCTCCCCTAGCCCCAAGACCTCCAACATACAGGTGGTGAAGGGAGGGAAGTATCGATCATTATCATCTGACTCTGCTGATTTAGCTTCCAGAGAGCGAGAGAGTTCTAAGCAAAGACCTAGTGATGCTCTGATCTTTGACCAGGGAAGACAGGACTTAACCACACCCAGACAGGAGAGGACACTATCAGTGGAGTCTGGCACAGTTCAGTGCAATTCTTCTGCTCCTCTCTCCCTCCCTCCTGACTTTTCAAGTGGTTATAAGCTTCGATATAGCTCCCCACCTTACTCCACTCTCATATCTACCAGGTCAACACAGGGAGAAACTAAAACTATAATACCAAGATCACCCCTCTTCCAACAGTCTCAGTCAAATTATACCCCACATCTTCCCATATGTACTGACCCAGCTACAGCCACGACCCAGCCACAGCCACGACACTTACACACGGCCAAACCCCCTCTGTCACCCATCAGCCTATCCCAGCCCCTCTCTTTGCCTTTCCAAAACAAGACTGCCACCCAAGGAAGTACAAAGTGTGTGGCTTCAGAAACTGATCAAATTAAAAATAATCAGTGCAAGAACAACAGCCAAGATCCCCAGAATGATCAGATATTACTTGTCGACAACAGACTCTATAAGGCACACAACTCGGCATGTGTAACTGAGACACTAGTTTACAGCGTTAAATCTAAAGCAGATACAGCTGCAGCTGCCCCAAAGAACACCACACCTAAACCTTTGCAACCTACTGCAAACACACCGGTATCTGTGGAGACCAAGTTAAGTCAACAGGCACACAGAGTGCAGAGTAAGGACGCTACAAGAGAGCCACGTAGTCAATCAGACCAGGGCTCCAGTGGTAGCAGTTCAACAGAGAGTCAGCCCCCTGGTGAAAGCTCTAAAAGAAGAATGAAGGAAAGTGTACTTGGTAAAAGCCGATTTTTTTCAGTAGAGAGCAGCAATGAACAATGCCCAAAGAGAAGCCGGTTCGCACTGAAGAAAAGTGTCAGCACGCCAAACTCAAATTTGTCAAGGTCAGAGTCAGAGAGGGCCAGCAAAACCAATAACAAAATGGACCAGGTCCTTAACAAACTGAGACAAACATTCAGCACCAGACGGTCTGAAGATGATACATCGTTTCCATGGAAATGGAAGCGAGCCTCCCAAACCCCTTCTGTTAGTGGATCAAGTGACGTCAGTGATATCTCTGTTGAGAGTAGCAAAAAGCTAGAGCAGCCACAGCAGGAGAAAGGGATGGTGCAGAAGGACAATGAAAAGAGAACAGAGAGTACAAATAGATGGAACCAAAACAGATACACCCTCATACCACCCTTAGCTGCTGGGAGCACAACGGCAGGACATGAGCTTTACATTTGGCCAGACAAATCAACTACAGAAACTGACCAAGATGAGCAAAATGCTTTTGCAGAACACATGGACAGTCACAACCAACCTCATATGAGAATCCACAGCCCAACAATGCATCATTTTGACTTTTACAACGATAACGGGACAACAAACCAGTTCCTCTCTTGTAGAGATCACAGTCCTGGTAGAAGCCCTAACTCCTCTGTTGCTTATTCTACTCAGTTCAGGAAGTCCCCATCTGGCCCCAGGAGCCCCTTCTCCCCCTTCTCCTCTCTTTCCCCTGTCTCCCCATTTACCTCACCCGATGTTACAGATGACAGTGTCTTCTACAGCCCAAAGCTACAGCGTCGCAGAGACTCCCCATCACCATGCGAGCCGGGAGAGGGAATCAGCCTGGGGGGTTCAAGAAGAAGCCGAGCATCCACTGGTCCTCCAAGTGCAAGTCCAGGACAGGACAAGGAATGCTTGGCATCCTCCTATGCAGACTTAAAGTATGGCATTGAGCCTGGCAGGTCATTTTCTGTGACTTCAGTACTGTCCAGTCGACCCTCAGGGCCTGGTCGCATCTCCACTGGATCCAGGTTCATGAGTGTGGGTGACCTCTCTGAATCTGCCTTGACTTGCAGAGGCACTGGCAAGGACTATGATCAGTGGTCTGTTACTCCTGACTGGACCACAGAATATGATTGCCAGCCCAGTAAAGACTGTCGAAAAGCATTTTTTGCCGGTGACCCTGGTAAAATGAGATCCAGGTCTCTTCCTCGTTCACTGACCAGGCGCTTGGCAAATTGGAGCTCAGAAGTCCCCACTTCTCCGCCTGTAACTGCCACAACCTCAAAGCCAGCCCGCATTTGGAACTCCAACATTAACACTTGTCACTTTGCATGGGACACAGAGGGTCCTCCTACCCCTCCTCCAACACCTCCCTTGTCACCAGTGAACAGACGCATGTCTCAACCTCCCAGCCTTACCTCTCCTACCTCCCCTACCTCCCCTACCTTTCCCACCTCATCAGGAGCACCACAGCAAGTGGACAGCCAGTCCTCAAGAGGACATCTGCCCTCAAGAGGTTATATATCCAGCCTAAGCACCTTTGAGGAGTCTTCAGACAGCAGCTCAGACACAACAACAGATGATGAATATTACTTAGAAACAGGTGAAGACGGAGAAAAAGAGACAGAATTGTGAAAGCAAATCCTTCTGTCTGTCAAGCCTCTGATTCTGGACTTTGTTATCTATGAGAAGGAAGATGGTCTAAAACCTATAATGTAAAATGACCTCTGCTTGTCTCCTGTTTTTTGTTAACTTTTTCATTGTCACAGAGGAGAAGTGAGGTCAATAGGGACAGTTTTTTTGCCTGCATGATTTGCTTTTCAAAAGTGGTGGTTGCTGTCATGTCGAAAATATGTTAAATGAGCAAGCATGATATTATCAGCATAGGTTTAAAGATGATAAGGTATGTATGTACAGTATACTGTATGTTTGCAGATCTGCAATCAAGGGATATTAAACATTGCTTAACATTTATAGTTTAGACAGTTGCATGGCACCAGTGAGGGATGTACATCTGTGAAGTTGTTTAATGATCAAACTACTGTGTAGAGTAAAAGTTTAACACAAGGCGTATCTTTAGGTTTGCATTTCATCCTGCTTTGTAACATTAGTGCTGAGGTGACCTTGATGAATGTGCTGTCATGTGTTATTTCATCAGCTGTTTTCTCTTTGTTTGAAGAACGAAACGAATCGTGGTAAATTGAGCAAGAATTAAGATTTGTGTGTTGCTTTGAAGTTTTTGTTTTTTGAATGTAATTATGTTAACATTTGATGTCAAACATAAAGTGCTTTATACAGTGCTTGCTCTTATTTGCACAGTGGAGAAATAAAGTCTATTATCTATTTTATAAATAAATGTAATATTTCCAACAACAACTCCTGCTTTGGGATTTCTGTTTGTGTTCAATGAGGTACATTCTTGCTGCTGCTTGATGTCACATTCACCAGCGGGCTTTCCCTTTGCAGCATTTACCACCATAAGTGAAAAGGTATGCTGAGTATTAGCGGACAAACAAAAGATTTGGTGCCCGAGGCCACATTCCAGTTTACAGGGAGGTGTTCGGTGACCATATTAATCACAGTGTTTTGTTGCATGTCATCTACTTTAAATAGTGTCTGTTATAGGTGTGGCATCAGCAGTTTCACATTATTCAAGTGGGTGTTGCCTTTTGTTCATCGCCGTGGCAACGCATAAAGTGTTTTGGTGATGGTTGGATAAAGGATCATTAGACTGGGTGGATTGAGTTGTAAAATTGTTGCTGTGTGTGGGTGCGTGTGCGTGTGTGTGTGTGTGTGTGTATAAAGTACATGTTTGCTGGCACTGTACTTTGTCTCCTTGTCTTTCTCTTCGCTGTATGATTTTTTTTTTAAATTTTACTTTACCAGAGAAACATTCACATCGGCACGATACAATCTGCTTCATATTATTAGCTATGACATCAACTGGGAAAGGCACGGCTGCATCACCGCATGCGTCACAGTCTTCTCAGCAATGCTTTTGTGTCTGATTTTTCCATCCTGTGTCTCATGAGGAAAGTGCAGCACTGATTACGCTGTACAACATTTCCTTCAGCCAGCAGCCTCATCAGGAGCCCTGGGTTTTCTAAGTAAATACTTGTTAGTGGCACTAGGCTGACAGGAAGGTTACACACACACAGGCCCGAAATACACACATGCACAAACAGGACCTCTATACATGCAATTAATGGAGAGATGTCAGAGCGAGGGGGCTGCCAATGGCTTAGCGCCCCGAGCAGTTGGGGGTTCGGTGCCTTGCTCAACAGCACCTCAGCAGTGCCCAGGAGATGAACTGGCACCTCTCCAGCCACCAGTCCGCGTTTCATTCATGGTCCACACAGGGATTCGAACCGGCGACCCTCCGGTTCCCAGCCGAATCACCCATGAAGCCTTACTGCCGCCCCCGGAGAGGCTGACAAAGAGCTTATCTTGTATTTCGTACAGAGACAAAGACCACAAGCAGCAATATGTAAGGGCTGCAATAGGCTATTTGTTTGGTCTCTGGGAATGGGAAGCCGGATTTACTTTGCTTGCTCGTTACATAAATCTGTCACGCTGTGGGCTGTGCAGTATGGAACCTACAAAATGCACATGACAGCAAGATCAACTTTCACTTTAAGATAAACAACCTTTTTTTCTCATGTATAGTTGCAGCACTGCATGGTCATGGTGGCATCAAACAGCCTGGGGAGGTGACTGTGTTGTGTATGTATACTGTACAAATATGCTCAGACTATGCAGATGAAGTTCAAAGTGACACAAAATACTGTCTGGTACCATACAAAAAGACTGCCTAACACAGTGCTTTAACACAACTGTCATGTTATTATCATACATACGGTTATGAAATAATATAGTAAGGTTTTATTTTAAAGGTAATGGCAAAAAAAATGCCATTTCTTTGTTTTTGCATTAGATTGTTTTTTGCGTATTTTGTAATTTCACCATATAATCAATGAAAATGATAGTTCTCAGCGTTATTATACGGAATGACATGGTATTCTTTGAAAACACCAAATCCTTCAACTATTTAATTTCTTGCACAGTAAGAAATATTTTTTAGATGTAATATTATAATATAAAAATATATATTTTTTAACCTGTCATTTACCACTACACAGGACAGATGTGCTACTCCTTCAAAATAAAAGATAGTTTAAAGTGTTTTTGATTTATTAACATCCTATCTTTCTATTATTTATTCTTTTTTCCACTCTTATGGATGAATTCATTCTTGTGAGTGGAGCTCTTTGACCATCTAGTGGTGGCTGAGTGTAGTTCAATCTAACTGCTGTATATGTTCACCTACACTGTCCCATGTCAGTCACAGAGTGAAATACCATAAGCACTTTTTTGCAGGCGTGCTCAGATGAGATGGTAGCACAACTCTTTCTAGCAGAAACCATCTAGTCTTTACCACCTCATGCTGCTTAATAAGTCTAATTGGTTGGTGCATTCTCAGTGCAGGGGATTGTGTTACAAACAAGAAGCAAAGGTTTGAACTGTTCGGTACGTCTCAAGTCGAAACATGAAAACGTTTGTGGTTTGGATACTGTTGTCGGGAGGTGCTGCATGAGTTATATTACAGATACCTATCAGTGCAGGCCTCTGCTTTTAATTTTTTTTTTCTCTGTAGTGAAGTGATTCACTTCTTAGGTCACTTTATTTCAATCCTTTTCAAGTACAGCAAACACGATCAAAGGTGCGTTCAGTCATTCTTTATTCCGCTCATGTTGCATGGAGAGTAAAGAAACTAAAATACTACAAATGAAGTGCATCCTTGAAGATCCTGCTGAAGGTTTCACTCTTCATCGTGTGCTTTCTGTGCAAAGAGAAACGTTAGATAATCAGTATTTCTTATTACCTGGCCAAATCGTTAAATTCCCCCTCATTATGCATTGCATGATTCCATAGTTAAAAGTTGCGTTATCCTGAATGATTACTGACCTTAGCACCAGTGTCACGGCTCTTCGCTCTCAGCTTGTTGACCTGAGACTCTGCAATGTCAGCCCTCTCCTCTGCTTCCTCCAGCTCATGCTGTAACTTGCGCAACTTGCCCAGATTTGCATTGGATTGTTCCTCCTAAAAAAAGGAAAAAATCGAGATGAGAATATGGAAAATAATTATTGAGCTGACTCATAAAGAGGCAAATACTTCTATTAATGAAGGGTCAGTGTTTTCGCTTACGGCCTCCTCTGAAGAGCGCTTGTATGATTTAACTTTCAGTTGCAGCTTATCCACCAGGCTCTGCAGACGGCTCAGATTCTTTTTGTCCTCCTCTGCCTGCAATAGTACACAAGACACATTCCTTGGTCCAGTCCTCCCTTCTTTGAATACCTTTAAAGGTCTCTATAACTGTGCTGAATGAAATATGCTGTTGTACGTAATCCTTTGACCCGGGTGGAATGCGTTATCACTGGTATGGCCTGTACGTGTGCCTCTCTTCATTTATACTTCCCTTGTGTTGCTTTTATGCATTTTATGTGTTCTTAAATGTGAACTAGTTTTTATGCTGGCTAAATAAAGGATAATCTTTCATCTCTGGGTGTATGTTTAGCACAGTCATTGTGTCTGTAGCGTGTACCTGGTAGCTGAGTTCTTTGATGCGCCTCTCGTACTTGCGGATACCTTTCACTGCGTCGCTGCTTTTCTTTTGCTCCATATCCACCTCGTTTTCCAGCTCTCTCACCTTGAAAAGAATGGATGGAGCTTTATGGCATTGTACACTGGTACTGTGGGGTGACACCGTGGAAGTTTGAGATACTCACCCTGGCCTCAAGCTTCTGGATCTGCTTTTTTCCACCTTTCATGGCTATTTGCTCAGCTTCATCCAGACGGTGCTGCAGGTCTTTGATGGTTTGTTCCATGTTTTTCTTCATACGCTCCAGGTGAGCGCTGGTGTCCTGTTCCTTCTTTAGCTCCTCCGCCATCATGGCAGCATCAGTAATGGCCTTCTTTGCCTTCTCCTCAGCATTTCTGCACTCCTGCACCGCCTCCTCCACCTCGTTCTGAAGCTGAGCTGTGTCGCCTTCAAGCTTCTTCTTCTGGTTCAGCAGGCTGGTGTTCTGCACAGAATCAGAGTTTTACACTGAATACTTTCAGTAAAACAGCAACAGCGAGATACAGAAATACTGCGACATAATGATTTGACATACCTGAGAGTGCAGCAGCTGAACTCTCTCACTGACATCCAGCAGCTCCTGCTCAGCCAGTTTACGACCTCTCTCCGTCTGCTCCACCAGAGACCTCAGCTCGTCAAGTTCAGCCTGCAGCAGGTTGTTACGTCTCTCCACAATGGCAGTGTTCTCCTTCAGATCATCGTTGGCACGGAGAGCATCATCTAGCTGAAGCTGTGCGTCCTACTCAGGAAGATGTTTTTGGAAATGTTTCAATCCTTCCATCCCTATTTCAATAATTAAAATAAATGTAACATGTAAAGCCTGTGTAGTACCTTCAGGTGAGAATGGAGTCCCTTGAGCTGCTTCTGAGCCTCTGCTGCCTGCCTGTTGGCCAGGCTCAGCTGTATCTCCATTTCATTGAGGTCTCCCTCCATCTTCTTTTTCACCCTGAGAGCCTCATTTCTGCTGCGAGCCTCAGCCTCCAGGGAGCTCTGCAGTGTGTCCACGACTCTCTGATGGTTACGCTTGGCCTGCTCCATCTCCTCGTCCTTCTCAGACAGCTTCCGCTCAATGTCGGCCTTCACCTGGTTGAACTCAAGCTGAGCTCGGAGGATCTTACTCTCCTCATGCTCGAGGGAACCCTGTTGAAAACAGCAGCAGGTAATTCCAACAAGTTGATCAATGCAAAAAATGGCGTATACATCAGACAGCCTTTATTATTTGTTCACCTCGGCTTCCTCCAGAGCAGTTTGTATCTCAGCCTTCTCCTGCTCCAGCTGTTTACGGATCTTCTCCAACTCATGGATGCTCTTTCCTCCCTCGCCGAGTTGCTCAGTCAGGTCAGAAATTTCATCTGTTTTGTGCAGATTCATTCATTTTACTAATAATCCCGACCTCCACACTGTATTCACTGCATGCTTAATGGTAAATCATGTGTTATCTTCCTACCTTGGAGATTCTTGTTTTCTCTCTTCATGGTCTCCAGATGGTCCAGTGATTCTTCATAAGAGTTCTTCAGTTTGAAGGTCTCAGTGCTGAGAGAACGAGCCTCTTTCTGGGCAGCTTCCAGCTCAGTCTGGGACTCCTCATACTTCTGCTTCCACTCAGCAAGGACCTAATTAAATGTAATTTTGTTAAATAATGCACACTCAGTTTATACATTCAGAACTTTATCCTCTACAAAAGTTTACCTGCCTGGAATGAGTCCCGGTCATTTCATATGTCATACCTTGTCAAAGTTTCTTTGTTTCTTGTCCAGAGCTGCAGCAGCAGCATTAGATCTATCCACATCCACCATGAGATCCTCAATCTCATTCTGAAGCCTGTGTTTGGTTTTCTCCAGCGAGGAACCTTTAGCATTAGCAGCTTCCACAGCTTCTTCTGCATCCTGTAAGCGCTGAGCTAGCTTTTTCCTAATGGCAAAAATTAAAGTACAGAGTCATTACCTCACAGGTAAAAAGGGAATAGAACGGGGGAAAGAAATGTAGGAACTGTCTCAAGATGGGTCTATATAACGTGCCTATGACTGACTGAATACTTACTTTGCTTCTTCCAGCTCCTCCGTTCTCTGGATGGCATCAGTTTCGTACTTGGTCCTCCACTGAGCCACCTCAGAGTTTGCCTTGGACATGCTGCGCTGGAGCTCAGCTTTGGCCTCTTGCTCCTCCTCAAACTGCTCCCTCAACAAATCACAGTCATGGCGAGCAGACTGCACTGCATGGGCAAGTGCGTTCTTGGCCTTTAATAAAGAAACATGAAGTCAAGTCATTTTGCCAGTAGACATCAGGCTCTGTATTTTAAAAGCAATAGTTCCTTAATAAATACCTTGACTTCCTCCTCTAGCTGTCTCTTGAGGTCTTCAATCTGCTGAGTGTAAGACTGCTTCCCTCTTGTCAGCTGAGAAATCAAAGAGCCCTTCTCCTCCAGCTGCCTTGCAAACTCACCTGTAAAATAAAGGTTTGGAAGCCCCCAAAATCAAGGTGCAGTCGTTGTATCTTTCTTTTCTAAACATAATGCTACTGTACCACTTGGGTCTACATGCACTAATCTCCTAGGGTGTGTTGCTTAAAGGCACGTATCAGTAACAGTCAAAAAGAACGTATGTTATGCTGTTTACCATTTTCTGTCTGAAGCTTTGCTTTTTGCATCGTGAAGTCATTGATGGCACGCTGGCCTTCCTCGAACTTTGTCCTGTATTCAGTCATTTGATCCTCCAGAGTGCGACACATTTTCTCCAGGTTGGCCTGAGTTAAATGATTCATATTAATATGTCATATAATGTTAACCACCCAAGTATTGCCAGTATATTATGGCGTAAAGACACAGTTTGACTTCTCAGAAAATACGCTTAATAGCCAATACTGAGAGTTAGATACAAAGATCAATACCACTTTAATGCTCATGTGTATTAATATGGTGCTAGAGCCAGCAGACAATTAGCCTAGCCTAGCATAAAAAGTGGAAAACAAGAAAAACTAAAAATAGCTAGAAAAACCTAGCCTAGCTCTCTTCAAGTTAAAACCTCTCTGTCTAATAGCACCTCCAAAGCCCACTAACTGAACAATAACACTGCAGGCACGAGTGGTATAGATCTAGATCTAACTCGGAGAGAAAGCAAATGCAGCGTATTTCGCAAAGGATGCATTCAAGAATTGTTTGTCATACTTTCACTTTGGCAATCTGCTCCATGTTGGACACCACGTCATCCAGCTCCAGTCTGAGCTCACTCTTCTCTTTCTCAAGCTTCTGTTTGACTCTCTGCAAGTTGTCAATTTGCTCTCCCAGGTCTGCCATGCTGTCTGCATTTTTCTTTCTAAGTGTTGCAGTGGTGGCATCATGCTGTAGAGTGGCCTCCTCAAGGTCTCTGCGCATTTTCTGAAACTCGGCCTCCCTCTTTTTGTTCATCTCGATCTGGGCAGAAGTGGCTCCTCCGGCCTCCTCCAACCTCTCGCTGATCTCCTCCAGCTCTCTGGCCAAGTCAGCCCTTTGTTTCTCTATCTTGGCTCGGGCAGCTCGCTCTGCCTCCAGTTCTTCCTCCAGCTCTTCAATGCGGGCCTTGATGAAATTCATCAGATGTTTTTGAAGTTTGAGTAAGAATTCACTTCAATGACGAGATAAAGCAACAGATAAAACCTGTTTGTGTACTTACCTGTAACTCCTTGAGTTTCTTCTGGAGTTGAGAACCCATGGCTTGTTCATCCTCAATCTTACTAAGATACTGGCTGATTTCAAAGTCTTTCCTATAGTCAATGACAAAATGGTTCATGTTAGTAATCAACTGTTCCAAAATGAGCATTGTGTTCCAAATGGTAAAAGATTAGTTTTACTTTTTAAGTTTTTCCTCTAGCTGCTGTTTATCGTTCTCCAGATCCATCAAGCTTTCTTGGGTTAACTTTAAGTCCCCTTCCAGTTTTCTCTTGGCTCTTTCCAGGTCCATCCTCACTTTCTTCTCTTGCTCCAATGATCCTTCAAGCTGACAGAAACATTATGAATTTATCCATAAATGATGTGTCCAGAACTTGAGATTTAGTCCCACGTTTATTGTACTCACGTCATCGACTTGCTGCTCCAGCTTGGTTTTGGCCTTGGTCAGAGAGTTGACTTTGTCTTCCTCACTCTGCAGGTCGTCCAGGGTTTGCTGATGAGCCTCCTGAAGAGCTTTCTTCTCTTTGGTCAGCTTAGCAATGATTTCATCCAAACCGGCCATCTCTTCAGTCAGGTTTTTAACCTTAGAAAATAGATCACAGTTATGCTCCACTAAATTTACAATTAGCTAACTTTTGTTTGTCTGCCATTGCTGTTTTTAGACTTTTTTGTTTTTGCTCTGCACAGCTGCCTTTTTGCTGAAAACAATTATCTGTTGTGGTTGAAAGGTGACGCTAAGCTAGCAGTGAGAATGAATAAAGACAGAAAACTGAAGATGTGGACAATACAACCAAAACAAAGAGTTGCAAGACGCTAAAACTTTCTTTAGAGCTGAGGAGGCTGCATACCTACAAAATACAGCTGTATTCATTACCTTATTCTCTGTGGCATGTTTTTCCTTCTCCACTTTAGCCAGAGTTAGCTCCAAGTCATCAATGTCCTTCTTGAGTTCTGAACACTCGTCCTCCAGCTTTCTCTTCTTGGAAGTCAGCTCTGCATTCATCTCCTCTTCATCTTCAAGTCTCTCTGACAGCTCTTTACTTTTGGCCTCGAGCTGGATCTTACTCTTGATCAGACCCTCACAGCGCTCCTCAGCATCTGAAAGATTGTCTTGTTCCTGCAGGTAGCAGATTTAACAAATGTTGTTATTCATCTCATTTGTGTATGTACACAATGTAAGTTTTAGGTAAATTAAAAGACTGGTCTTACAGTTTGAATGTGGATCTGCAGGTCATTCTTCTCTTGGAGAAGGCTGACCATTTTTTCCTCTAGCTCTTTCTTGCGGGCCTCAGATTTAGCATAAGCCTCTTTGAGTTTCAAAAACTCCTCCTTCATGTTTGCCATCTCCTTCTCAGTCTCAGCGGATTTGAGCAGAGGTTTGATCTTGAAGTACATCTTCATCCAGGGCCAATTCTTGACACCCATGAAGGCCCGCACATTCCACTGGATCACCAGTAAGGCATCCCTGTAGACAACATCAGTAAGCTATAATGCATTTTTCTGTATGTTGTCTTTTTTACAATAAATGTTAAAAGTAAAGCAACGACCTTGTCATGAACGGTACAGAAATAACACAAAAAGAGAGGACCCAATGCACACACGGACACAGAATAAGAGTACAAACAATTATTTCCGTGTCCGTGTCTACATTGGGTCCTCTCTTTTTGTGTTATTTCTGTACCGTTTATGCTAGAACGGTCTGGCCTTAACAGACCTGCGCTCAACAATTTTCTGGAACTCGATCCTGGCAAGTAGTCCTCTGGATCTTGCTTGAAGTCCTGTGATGATGAGAGAGAGGCGATCATCTCTCATCTCCTCAAGAAGACCAAGCAGACCAGCTTTGAAGAACACCTGGAATTGATTAAAAAAAAAAAAAGATTTTCTTAACAATTATTTATTCAAACGTTGAACCATCCTCTTTGTAAACAGAACCAACCTTTGTGTGCCCCAGTTTATACTGCTCATGGTCAATATCCAAAGAGCCCAAAAGTTTTTCTGCTCCTTTCTTATTGTCAATGAACTGTCCCTCAGGGATAGCATTAGGGTTCAGGATGCGATATCTGAAATAATACAACCATAACATCATTTAAATTATTGAATTCATTTGCAAATAATTTATAACAACAAATAAAGTGCATATCACAAGCTGAACCACACCAGATCAAATTTCTATTCTGCTGGGTTTATGACATCCTCCCCAGCCCATCCAACCTTTTCTGCCTGGGTCTGGCAGATACACCATAATACCACTTTGCCAGGGAAGGGAATCCCTTAAGGATATCCTGAGTTGTCTAAAGACTGTGCCACCAGTTGTGGTATCATGGCCATATGCTGAGGGCAATAGCAGACGCCACTTTCACAGGGTTTATAAGCAACAGAAAAAAAACTGGTCTGTTAAGGAAGGGAGGATTACACAGTGAAGATCATCATGTGGGCGTCCTGCCACTGCTTGGGACTGGAAACTAGGGAGGTGGCTCAAGTTTTCAGATACTAGAGCAGAGACAAGAGTCAGGCCAGTCATGGTTCTTATTGTAAAAACAGGAAGATAGCTTGTCCTGCTGGAAAGATTGGTCACGCCATTGAAGAAGCTTTGGTCCTTGGACAAATACCTTGAAGAACCTGCTTACGGACTGACTGGCGAAGCCTCTGCACTTAACCTTGATGGACACAAATTAAGAACACTATCCTTAGCTCTGCAACACAGGACTGCACAGCAACAGAGCCATCAGGAACATCACTGTTGCCTCGGGCAAGGAATTATTTAGAAGGCTGTGGATCAAGACCCATTGACCACACAAAGTAAGTCCACAAGTTGGTGCCTAATTAACCCTGACCTGGTTGCCTAGGCCACTGTGTTTAATAGTGAAAGACCCAAAACATCCAACAACCCCATGTTGCATCACTGATGTTGTGTCCAAGTGCATTGCACACTTTGGGAACTAACACGAACATTTGTCAAAGAGCAATAAATAAACATTGATTGTCTTGCCTTTGTTTAAAATCTCCATACTGGATTCTGTTGGGGAACCCCTTCCTGCAGATCCTGATGCCTTCCAGCACACCGTTACAGCGCAGCTGATGCATGACCAGAGGATTCTCCATCGCCCCAGGAGTCTTGGTCTCATTGGGGATGAGGCAGCGCACAAAGTGGGGGTGAGTTGACCTGAGGTTGGTCATCAATTTGTTCAAGTTCTCCTGTAAATGAAGACGATCCATATTAACAGGCCCCATATACCAAATGTAGGACATTAATCAAAGAAGTAGACATATTTTACCCTATGCAGTGCAGACACAGTCTGGAAGGAAGAACCTTTCTTCTTTGCTCCCTTCCCCTTGACTTCTTGGGCTTTATGGAAGTTGTAGATACATAAGTGTAAATATTTTCTTCCACATGCTACTCCTGACAATTCAGTGAAGTTCAGATTTCCACAATTCAGTGTGATCAAAGATCTCTTACCTGAATCTGCACCAGCATACCCAGCAAACAGGACAGCCAGTAACTTGAGGTTGGACTTCTGAAACAGTCCAACCACGGTCTCATTCAGGGGGTCCTTGTTCTTCACCAGCCAGTTACCGATATTGTAATCAACAGTACCAGCATAGTGGAGAAGGGAGAAATGAGCCTCTGGCCTCCCCTTAATTACCCTGGGCTTCTGGAAGTTGGGACTTTTACCCAGATGGTTATCATATAGTTTGGCTTTAAACGTTGCGTCACTGGCTTTGGGGAACATGCACTCCTCTTCAAGGATGGACATGATACCCATGGGCTGAGGGAAGGAATTAATTAGAATGAATTGCATGTAAACCTGCCACAAAGAATAACACGTGTTACATGAATTCTTAAATCCAATTGAACTCTTTACCAACCTTCTCAATGAGTTCGATGCAGGCTGCCAAGTCCATACCAAAGTCAATGAACACCCACACTATGCCCTCTTTCTTGTACTCCTCTTGTTCCAGCACAAACATGTGGTGGTTGAAGAACTGCTGAAGCTTCTCATTTGTGTAGTTGATGCACAGTTGCTCAAAGGTGTTGAACTAAGAAGTGCATTCATGAGAAAAGTTAGAAAAGATATATTTCATACACACATGCACATAAAACCTTTTTTACTCACATCAAAGATCTCAAATCCAGCGATGTCCAGCACACCAATGAAATACTGGCGGGGTTGCTTGGTATCTAGAGATTGATTTATTCTCACCACCATCCACAAGAACATTTTCTCATACACTGACTTGGCCAGTGCACCAATAGAGTAGTTCACCTAGATAATTGCATAAAATACATTAAACTCACTTCTACTTCAAACTTCAATGTAGTGCCTGCATTTTCAACTTACCTGTTGAACACTTTGGCCTTTGGTGACCCACTCGTTGCCTACTTTTACTCTTGGGTGACACAGGCCTTTGATGAGGTCAGCAGAGTTCAAACCCATCAGATATGCAACTTTGTCTGTATCTGTAATGGATTTTGTGTTTAAGCATTTACTTCATTTTTTGTGTTAAACAGGTATAAATTCAGCTGTTCTCTGGCATTTTTCATACAAATAACAAGGAAAAAGTAATGTGCAGATAATCGTGTGTATTCTGCATATTTATTGTGTGTATTCCCCACAGTGAAAGCATGTAGTATAAGAGGGTGAGGCGCCATGTAGGGAGGCAGGTCAGGATTGGATGGCTAGCGCTTAAAACACAGGACTTTAAGCAAGGGGAGCGGCTAATCCACGGCCTCTTTTCCGATCCTAACCAAGTGTTTTTCATGCTTTACCCTAACAATACCTTTTTGTTGGCTAAAATCAGTCAGGTAACGTTGTTTTTTGTGGTTCAGGTTTAGCGTATTTTGACTTCGGGTCCGTCCTGTTGTCCGTCAGCTTGTTTTTTTCGTACAAATTTCTATGAATTTCTGTCTATAACTTTCCGTAGGATTTTCTACAAACGTGTTACACATTGATAAATTGGTAGTAATTATACTTTTGTTTTAAGAGATTAAAAGTAAACTGTTCTTTATTGTGCTGATGATCCTTTACCCTCTGTGCCATCAGGCTCTGCTTGCTCTTCCCTCTGCTTCTGTTTGAACTTCATGTTTCCATAATGCATGACGGCACCAGTCAGCTTGTAGATGCCGTTCTTCTCCTCTTGAGTGAAGCCCAGGACATCAAACGCATCCTTTAACAACAAAATTTACATTTGGGTTAGTCAAGAAGCTTTATGCGTGGAGTGTTTACGAAGTACTCAGTTTGACATACATCAGTAGCCATCAGCTCATCCGCATCATCAATGGAAGCTACAGTTGTCTCTCCTTGGGAGATGAAGTTGTAGTCATAGGGGTTGTTGGTGATAAGCAGCATTTCTGTTAAAGACAAAAAATGTCAGACTGTGTGCATGTGGCGTCTCTTAAGGTTCTCAAATATAATAAATATAACAAAAGTTTCATTCCCCACTCACCCAGCAGTTCTGGTTTCTTTTGAGACAGAATCTGGTAGAAGATGTGATAGTCTCTTTCAGCCTTGAGCTGATAAGTGACACGGGATTTCTCCAGCAGATCTGACAACAATACAGTGAGATGATGTGTTATAGTCCACATCCTCCAAGGATATTGTACTGTACAATGGAGATGTTTATGTCACACTCTGCTTACATGTCTCAATGTCAGCAGAAGACAACTTTCCACTGACACCAAAGTGGATTCGAATGAATTTACCCTGTGAGAAGCAAGAAACGCACGATAACAGATGGATCCATTAGAAGATGTTTCTTTAAGATAAAGTCACAGATTTTGTTTTAGGGCACTGAAATCAATGGAATTGAAATTCCTCCAAACTTCCTGATGATGTTTTAAAACTCAAGTTGCCTGGGTTGGAGGGAACGTTTGGGCACGATAGTAAAATCAAGGAGTGCGTCTTTAATAAAATCAGTAATAGAGAAACTCACAAATCTGGAGGAGTTGTCATTTCTGATGGTCTTGGCATTTCCAAAGGCCTCCAGAGCAGGGTTGGCCTGGATGATTTGATCCTCCAGTGTGCCCTATGGAGTTAATAGATGCAACATTTAGGCTAGAAAACTATTTACTCTTTAATTCATTATTAAACTTTTTTCTTACGCTTATCATTATACGTGCAATCAAACCAACCTTTTTCTCCTGAGCAGCATCCTTCTTGCCAGCAACAGCTGCAATGCTGGCAAAGTACTGGATGACTCTCTTGGTGTTCACAGTCTTTCCTGCACCAGATTCTCCACTGCGATTGAAAACAAACATGTAAACTGAAAGTACATTAAATTCTGCTCTTCAATTTTGGAATCAGATGTGACTTTTATGAATTACTTACGTGATCAGGATAGACTGGTTTTCTCTGTCTGTAAGATTTAAGAAAATTCATTCAATTCAGTATTTATAGTGCCAAATCATAACAAAAGTTATCTCACTATACTTTAGAGATAGAGTAGGTAAAGACCACACTCTGTGACTTATTAATGATGTACATAAACCCAACAATTCCCCCATGAGTAGACAGTGTTCAGTTATCTTAATGTTTGGATTGTGTCAGAGGTAACAAAGTGCCGGACATACCTGACAGCATGTACTGGTAGGCATTGTCAGAGATGGAGTAGATGTGAGGAGGGGCTTCACTCCTCTTCTTTCCTCTGTAGGCATTGACCACTGACTGATCGTACACAGGCAGCCACTTGTAGGGGTTGACAGTCACACAGAACAGCCCTGAGTAGGTCTGTGGACAGACACATAAAGCAAGTCTCACGTTTTTTCAGTGGGATTGAAGATATCATACAGTGGTAAGATCGGTAGATTTGTGGTCATACACACGTAGATCATCCATGCTGCATAACGCTCTTTGAGGTTAAACAGCACAGCAGGTTCATGGAGGAAGGTGAACATCGCCATGTCCTCAATTTTATCGAACTTTGGCGGGTTCTGAGGGTGGATATCTTCCTCCTTATGGGTGACTGTCTGAAATGATTTACCACAGGGAATATCTCAATGTAAATAATTGCTGAGTCATCAAAATATACGTGTGAAAATATCTGACGTCATTTACTTTTCCAGCCTCAGTTTCAACGGTGGCTTTGCCGCCATCTCTGGAGGTGACTCTGGCTTTAATATACTCCACCTCAGGGTCGGGCACAAAACACTCCCTTTTAATGTCAAAGGGTCGAGTCTGGGCCTCCAGACGCTCCTTATCTGACTTTCTCAGAAAGGAAGCGGCGGGGCCAAACTCCGCCATGAGGGCATCGCCTGACATCTTGAAAGCTGTGAACACAGAAAATGTTTTTTAAGTAAGTACTAAAAACTACCAACCATGAACTATAATAACCAACATTCCTCATTTACTCAGATGCTTTTATCTTTTTTAAGAATCACAGAAGGTTCAGAAACTACCAGCAGACGGTGTCTTGAGTCAATTCATTTTCAGGTATTTTATTTTTTTAAACTAACTGCATGGAGCTTTTTACCTGTGTCCTTTTTCCTCTCCCACTTGATAGATTTGGTGTGTTGTGTCTCTAGAAAGAAATGAGATTTTTCAACATGTGGTGTGATAATTAAGTCATGTGTAAAATGTATGCAACCACCTACCTGCAGGTGCTGTGTTGCCCCCTTGCTCCTCTTTCTGAACCCCTCTTTATACTCATCCAGGACGCAGAGCTCTGACACTCAGCTGCCCTATAAGGGAAGAGCAAGAAAACAAAGGACGCCAATCAAAAAAAAGGAAGATCTGTATTTGGAGATTAAGGTGTGGACAACAATAACTCATGTCACCATTGGCCAGTGGACTGAAACTTGTGTGCTGAACTAAGATCGGCATCTATTTTTGTTTTGTCCTTCAAGTGACTGAAAAGCCAGTAAATACTCAGATATGATGATATATGAAGTTTGTGGGGTTTTCTCATTATGAATAACCACTTTCCAAATGTCATTTTCAGAAATGCTCATGTGTCTGTTCCTCAAGAAGAAAAACATGATTTATTTTTGGTGGTAATATTAATTAAACAAAAGCCAAACATTTAAAACATTTTCATATACTATTTTCTTTAACAAAAGACCTCTGCACATGTTGGTCTGTCACACAATAAGCACTGCCTGGGTAAACTAGTATTGTCTGCCATCTATTATCCTGTCAGACAAAGATAAACTTGTGAATTTCTGACTTGGATGCCTTCTCCTGGTCCTTGTTTGCCTCCCAGCGGACCCCTTCTGACCCTCCTCCATCTATAATAAAAGATCAGTGACAGCTGCGGCACCAATACTGTAAATAAATCTATATGGGTCATACAGAACACTTATCACCTCAACTATGCGCACATTATCGATGACAACAGGCCAATGCTTGTAATAACTGTCGCGTTAACAGGGGAGATCCTTAAATCAAGTGTTTATTGAGTGGACTACCTGAAGACCTCCTCAAGAAGCACACGAGCCCTTTGACTTTAACAACTTCACACTTTCAATTTCCGACCTTGTAGGTCTTGACAGTTGGGGGGGTCTGCACTCAGCGTACCATTCCTCAGCACATCAAGGACATCACAGAGGCTGTCATGCGCAGCTGTCTTGTGTCCTTCTGCTGTCAACACTTAGGATGGAGCTTCACAAGCTTTCTAATATGCAGCAGGGGCTCTGGTCTGTTGTTCAAGGGGACTTAGACAGACATGGTAGGTGACCAATTCTGGGTCATAGTTGAATTGGTTCAATTTATTTGTGTTTTTTCTTTTACGTTATTCATGTTTATTAGATAAGAAGTCAATATTCCTTTCATAATGAGAGTCCCACTCGAGATAATTTAAAAACTACTCTTATATGATTCATATTTTGTTTAACGTGGATTTCCCCACAAAAAATACCTCAGAGATGGCGCTGGAGCAGCATCTGTTTTGTCCTCATTGAGGAATTCTGCATCTGCCCTCACCCTGCTGCTCGAGCCCTTAGGTAACTACGTTCTAGCTTCTACCGGAGGTTTATGAAGACGCCCGAGGTTTGAACTGAACCGTCCGAACGACTCATCAAGTTGACTAAACACATCGAGAGAATCAGCGATCTTCTCAGGAAACTTAGGGGCCTTGGTGTTCGCCAGCATGTCGTAGAATTAGTGTACGCAACGGTTTTTTGAGTGTTTTAACTGTTCAGCTTTATGCCTAGTCACCTAACATGTGCATCCAAGAAAAAACTTTCCAGGACTGTGTCAATGGCAAGTAAAAAAAGATGGCAAACCCCAAAAGGCCTTGACTATTGCAGAAAAGACAAGGAAAAAAGCGAGGATGATCGTGGCAGATAACTTCCATCCTCTCTTCAGCCAATTTGTGCCTTCCAGGCTCTACTATAAAATAACCCCCCGCAACTAAAATTTTTTAAAATGTTACTCAAATGTAAACAAGTCCTTCATCAATATAAACAAGTGTCATCAATATTATTAACTCAAAAAAGTGACTTATGAGATGTAAGCCACAGACATTGACATTTGTCTCCGCTTGTTTTTACTAACTTGTCTGCCTTTTATGTTTTTTACATTGTTTTTTATGTGTGCCAAAGACAAATTTCCACCCTGGTCAACAAAATATATATATTCAATTCTTCTATATTCTATGTTTATTGAGCAGACATACACGTGGTATTGATCCTCTCATCTAATGCTCAGCAAATCCAAAAATTGATTGCAAGAAGAGAGTAAAGAAAGGCAGTGAAGGGCTGACATGCATTAAAAGGCCAAAGCTAGGACTGAACCCATGCTGCCCAAAGATTGTTCCCTAATTCATGGCTCTTCCCCTCTACCACATAGCAATCATTGAAGATTGTATAGAGGGAATTACTTTTGTGGCACCTCAAGATTGCAGTCTTATAGGTAGACTTTAGAAGCATATTAGTTCTCTGTGTGATTATCGTGTGTGAGTGTGTGTGTGTGTGTGTGTGTGTGTGTGTGTGTGTGTGTGTGTGTGTGTGTGTGTGTGTGTGTGTGTGTGTGTGTGTGTGTGTGTGTGTGTGTGTGTGTGTGTGTGTGTGTGTGTGTGTGTTGTGTGTGTGTGTGTGTGCACTGAACCATATATCAGCGTTGTTGTTGAAGGTTTTGTAACAAGTAATCTTTCAGCTTGGTGCCAGAAAGTGGGGTACACAACTTGCATAAGCACATATGGAGATCACTAGTATGCTGTGTTCTTAATAGTATATAAGGACTATATGATCTGCTACTCGAAAAGACCCTTGCTTTGTATCACGGTATGTCACGGTACCACAATAAACTGCCATAACAGAGCCTGCGTTTGTCCTTCTTGATGTCTGTCTCTCATTGAAAGTCACACTATCACAGTCTGACAGCAAACGTATCCCCCCTCTAACTTTTGCCCAGATGGTTGTTCTTTAGGTATGTGCTGTATATTGTCAACCACCTAAAAAAGAAATTACTTTTTATTGTTATCGCCTGGACTTTTGTTATGTAATGCATTTGCTTTCGATCAGGGGTGTCCAACCCTGCTCCTGGATTGGGCACCCCTAGCTTTAGATGGATGAAATGTCAGTGGCTAAAGGACTGCATTATGAACCAGCCGCAAAGGCCGCGTTGGGTGCATTCACCATCACCTGCATGTTGTCAAGTGGTACTGTCCATTATAAGCTAGTGGTGGCCTATCATTTCACTGGGTCCACAGTCTCTGGATTAGAGCTGCTACGGCTTGTGCACGAGATCGTCAAGGCTTGCGGGGAGCAAGGTATCAGTGATTGGTGTGGTAAGGTTCAAAGTATGATTTTATTGCGCAAACCAACATTTTTAGTGCACAGACTTCAAGGAGGTGAGGCCATGGATAAATCATACATAGATCATCCGTTCTATCCAGGGGGTTATCTGTTCTTATTTGCACTGGATACACCGTATCTTCTCAAAGCCCTGCAATTGCCCTTCCAGCTGCCAGACGATGTAGTGCAGAGCAACAACTGGCCAAACAACATGTCGAGCAAAATCGGTCACCCCACACATTTGACATTTGTATCTTGTGTTTGCTGTCCAAAGGTGAATCTCAGGCCTATTGAAAAGGTCATTGAGATACAGGAGCACTCTGCTGAGAGCTCAACTACGGCTGAAAATCAATTACAATATTCAGTCACGATTAATCACAAATCAATCACACTTTTTTTCTGTTCTAAATATACCTGAAGATGATGTTTACAAGTTTCTTATACTCTTATCAACATGGTGCTTAAAGCATATTTATGTTTATTAATATTGCAACAATCCAAAACAATGACATACGTATACTGTCCTGAATATTCTCCAGGATAACCTCAAAGGTACTGCATGCTCCAAAAATATGCTGAAAGGACATATTGACCTGAAGGTAACATTAAATACTTGGATATTTGTTTGCTGGTTAGGTATTTGGTTTTCCAATCTTGGTATTCTAATATTTGTTTTTTCTTTTTTTTGTTTGGTTGGGGGGTTACACATGCGTTAAAAAGATCATGCCTTGCAGCACAGTCTTTACTGTGTTTCGCTGTCAGTTACGGTTGCTTTTCCCTTCCTTGCTTTTTCCTCTCCTCACGCTCGGTTGCTGTATGGCAACAGAGAGCAGCTGCAAGACAGTCGCTAACTTGGTTTTTCTGCCACAAACATTAGCTGCTCTGTTTCATCGATGTCGGTTTCAAAGACGTGCATGCAGGCTGGAATTAACCACCGTGTTACCAGTAGTTAGCTGCTAATTTATGAATTTCCCTGAAACACTGCAGCCTGTTCCCAAAGCTATTTCAGTCAAAAGCAACTGGACTCATTTAGGTAGACGTTTCACCTCTCATCCAAGAGGCTTCATGAGAGGTGGAACGTCTTCCTAAATACAAATAACCAAGTCCAGTTGCTTTTGACTGAAACTGCGTTGGGGATAACGATGACCTGGACAAATGAGAACATGCGTGGGCTAACTGCAGCCTGTGAATGTCAGACTCTATTGTCAGAGTCCTGTTATCTCCGAGCCTTTGTGATCTTAGAGGTCTGTGTGTTTTAACTGTAGCAGACTGATGTTGTTTTAAGGCTATTTAATGGAGATCACAGAGGATCTTGTGCACAGGTTAATCTGGCATTGTTGTTAACACGAATTTGCAATAACGCGTTTTTATCGCGTGAACTTCGACAGCCCATAGCATTAGCGTATCATTTGAGCTTTTAGTTTATGAAAAACAAGTCTCAAATTTCCCCTCACACCTAGTCAATCTACGAACACGGTGACATGGTCTGTGTTCCTATCTTTTTCATATTTAAACTTATTCTAACCCAAGGCAAACTTAGGACACTTCACTAATCAATCACCCCAATGTTCTATGATAGTGTGCCAGCTATTGTGTGCCCGGCAATGCAGACAACATTTTACTACTACTGCCCTATTCGGATGGGATAAATTTAATGTGGGGACGTGGGGTAAAATAGTCTGGCCAATTGGCACGGGATTAAGAAATCCCTGTATTCTACCAGAGGTGGGAGGGGTTTCTCACATTACTATCAACATGTTTTACAGAGGGTCGTATTCGGACAAGACTAGTTTTACCTGGTCCGATTTTCACCAGACTGTTTCACAGAGGGTGAAAATCGTCACATTCTCCGGGATAATTACTGACATGGCGTAAAATGACTTTACCCCACGTCCCTACATTAAACTAATCCTGTCCTAATAGAGCTTCAGAGTCATACCCAAAGGCTCAGTCTTTTTCCATTTCCTTGCAGTGAACAAGGCAAGAACCACCTGTTTGTGGGGTCTTTAATCAGGCAGTCGTTTACTGTATACTGGGGATACATTTTGACAGCTTGATATTGCAGTTTAAGATTATATCTATCCCCCTTGTATCTTTTGTCAGGAAAGAAAAAACTGTCCCGTGTTCACCACAGTTATTTGGCATACTCTGAAGTATTCACAAAGCACTTAGAGGTTAGGCAAAGCTTGTTCATTATAGAGAGGGGGATACATTTCGTGGCAGGTCGAGACTGCACTGAGGGAGAAGACGCCATGTTTTAATGTTTGACCAAGACTATTGAATTAGAATAAACCAGAGTAGATCAAATTAAATTACTAAAGCAACTATATACAAAATGGGATTTGGAAATCAGTGAAGTCATAGCTTTAGGGTGTGTGCTGGAGTTGAATAAAGTGGAAATAGAGCAAAGTTAGGACAGCATAACTAAACCAAACCACAGAGAGAGTCAGAGGATACTGCAGCTTAAGTAGAGGATAATTAGACTAACTCAGCCCACATGGTGCAAATGGGAGGCACAGGCAAGCCTCCACGATGACAACAGCAAAAACACACTGCATATAATCCGCAATACTGAAAAAATAATACAGTTGGTTTAAGGACGTCATGTTTGGATTCTAGAGGTTTAAAAAAAATTATTGTACACTAGAGATACATTTTGTGGCAGCTTGACATTGTAGTGTGACAGAATATGTTTCCTCCTTGCAACTTTTCTCATGAAAGAAGAAACTACTCCATGTTCACCACGAATACTTGGCATATTCTGAAGTATTCACAAAATAAAACACATGGTGTAAAGGCTAAATGGTGCACGTGTTGTTCATTATAGAGAGGATACAATCTGTGGCAGATGGAGACTGCACTCAGGGTATAATCATCATTAATACTGGAAAAATAATATACTCGGTTTCACGGCATCATGTGTGGATTCTAGAGAGGAGATTGATTTCTCAAAATGCCAAACAATTTATTTTAAGCAAAGACACCAGTGACTAATGTTACGTTAAGTGTTTGATCTATCGGGAAGAGTGAGGATATCTCACTCTCTGCCACATTTAGTTTGACCTTTTTTTTTTCAAAACTGTGTCTAACAAGTCCACAAACTTCCCCAAACTCTTTGAAATGCCATACTAAATATATATCTATATATATATATAGATATATATATATATATATTTCTTCTATTTAGAGCGTCCCCAGAAAAGGTTTCCCCGCTCATTGTCTTGAACAAATCACAGTGGACTGAGAGGTGTTGATGGCACATTGTGTTCTTCCTTTTGTCCTTGAAACCACATGACGCCTGCAAAGCCACTTCAAATGTCTTTGGCACACTCCAGACGGATTGCAATGGTTCAGTGACACATTATATCAAACTTAGAAGTCGCATTTACTGGCTCTGCCATGCTCACACACCCTCGAGTGAACCAAATATGAAACTGCACAGCAACTTCCATAGATACATCCTACACTGGGCCTTAGGCAGAAATGGTCACAAGTCACTTTTTGGCAAGTCCTAATCAAGTCTCTTCTGGCTTTAATAAATAATAATACAGAGTTGGCGTGCAAACGTATTGTATAATTACACAAGGTCCCACCTAATAACATCTTATTATCTACTGTAAATAAACAATATTGGCTGCACCCTTTACCTGGAACTACTTACAGACACACCTGAAACTCCAGGTCCTGCTCTTATTGGATGCTTTTAAAGATATTTTTATTAACTTGGTGTATATATTCTGTATATATGCTGCATTATACATTCATGATTATAGTCGATTGATATATATTTTCACTTATTTCATATATTTTAATAGTCATGTATTTTGTATAAGCTGCTCATTATCTTTGTGTTTTTCCTGTTAAATAAATGTTAAATAAATATACATTCCTCCAGCCCCTCAAACGCAGCGCAATGGTTAAATGGTTTTGCAGTGTGACAGGGGATATTGTCTTGCATGCAAATTGCAGCTGATTGGGAGACAATTGCAGTGCAGGTATTGCATGTTGATGAAGGAGGTTCACATAAACATTTGCATTCATCCTGCCATGTAGCTGTTAAAGAGGCCCAACTCCTGCTGCAGAAAACATCCCCCAAACCATGACACCTCCTCCACCAAATTTAACTGACTTCTTTACACACTTTGGGTTCAGTCTTTCCCCAGTCCTACGCCCAACATAATGTTTCCCATCAGACCCAAATAAATTGAAAGTACTCTCATCACTGAAGTTCGCTCTGGACCAGTTCTCCTCTGTCCACACAACATGCTCCTCAGCAAAGACAGGTCTCGCCTTTTTATTCTTTCTGCTGATGAGAGGTTTGGTCACTGCAGAGTGGGCTTTCAGTCCAAAAAGGTTTAAATGGCAGGACTGTGTGCAGAGACAGATCCTTGCCCTGTTCAGCACTGAACTGGCGAATAACTCCAGCTGCAGTGTTGAACCGGTTCCCCATTGAGTCTTCTCATAATCCTGTCCTCTCGTGCACTTGTTTTACGTGGACGACCGGCCTTTTTAAGGGACTAATCTGTGTCCTTGAAATCACAGACTGTGAACGCCCGACCTCTCTCTGATGGCTGAGAGGGTCGTCCCTTTGGCCTCCACCTGGACAACCTACTGTCTCAGGGTTTCAGTCTCCTAAGAGTAGCTCGTCATCCTGCAAAGTAACCAGGAGAGCTGCAGATAAATAGGGTGTGTCCAAAACTTAAAAAACAATTAAGTAAATTGTCACGAGGTGCAGATTAACACCAGTAACTGGGAGGGATCTGAAAGTGAACTCTAATTTTGCTCACTGTTGTTATGATCTCCACTGTGAAGCCTCTGAATCAATGAAATTGCATTTTGAGAGCTACTTTCTTATGTGTTTTTTTTGTTTGTTTGTTTTGCCTGTTCTTATATGACAATAAAAACAATAAAAGTTCAGTGTGAACATCATGACAGTTGCAGCTGTTGTTGAGCAATGCCAGGTCACCACCCTATATATTGGCACTAACTGTAACTGCACACTCCTTCTTGTTGGCCTGGCATTGTTTCTTTCTCTACCCTCGGGGACAAAGATAACCCTGTGAAATTGTTTTGAGAGTGAAAGCACTGCTGTTTATCCCTCTCAGAAATTACGCCATGTGTATGTGGTTGTGTGTTTGCTATTGAATTCAGAAAAAGTGGATGTTCTTATTGTATGATTAAAATACTGAAGGGAGGCTGACACGAAGAAAGTGTATAGGTATCTATTAGGTGATAATATGGGAGAGCAAAAAGGGCTTTTGCACTTATGGACAGAAGCAACAGAAGGCCTTCTTCATTTAACCTAAAAGGTGAAACAAAGTGATCTCTGTCAACAGCTCTGTGGAGTGCATTTAGTGCATTTAGTACATTTAGTACATTTAGTACATTTAGTACTGTCCTTTAGTACAATTTTGAGGTCCCTCTACTTTACTTGAGTATTTTATGCTACTCCACTACACTACTGTACATTTTGGAATAACAACACTTCAGCTCATTCGCTAGCTCTGGCGTTTCTGGAAACTGACATGTTGATTAATGTGCGGCGTCCTTGGTAAATGAATAAATGAAATTAAATCAACTCTGTAGGCTTTGATTATAAATAAAAATAATAAAAATAAAAACTAGCCCCATTAACCCCACAATGAAATACTGTTGATGCTTATACATTAATATATCAATTATTATAATCTAGTGATATAATATAGGTTATTCTGAAATGCATGAGTACTTCCACTTTTGATACTTTTAGTATATTTTGATGCTAATACAGATTAAGAGTAGAGTAAGATTAGAGTAAGATTTTGAATGCAGGACTATCACTTGCAACAGAGTATTATTTATTGCTACTTTTACTGAAGTAAAGATCTGAGTATTTCTTCCACCACTACCCACAGAACACACTCAGTCATCTATGAACTGAATGTAATGCCCAGCAACTGGGGAGCAGAAAGGAAGCCATTTACAGCGGCTGCAGTCAACACAAGGATCAAAGCCGATCATTCTGCACCATGCAAAGTGTAAAGCTGTCTACAAGGTGCAAATGTGTCTCAGACATAATTGGAGGTGACATCTACTCCTCCAAGACCTCTACATCACATAACAAGACCCTTTCAACACTTCTGGCCCTGAGTAGTCTCATCAGCCTCCAGCTATCCCTGTCTGCAGGCCCATTCTCAGCTGTTGAATTAAGAGCTGGCCTCTGACATCGTCTTGTTCTCCTCCTGTTTTCTTTGTGTCAGCCACCTGGTATGTCTGTCTACCACATGTTAACAACCCTTCAGCAAAAAAGAGGGAGAAGCTTGAAAGCTAGGAGCTCCATGGACTCAGCAGGGGTCATCTCTGGAGGAGACCTTTACTGCTTCTCTCTGCCCCTCACGGGTTACTAAAACAGATTTAAAAGTAGAAACGTGGGTGTTGAAAGCAGTAGAATTGATTAAATATCCTTGATTTAACCAGGTAAACAACTCATCGAGATTAAAAACCTCTTTTCCAAGAGTGACCTGGCCAAGACGGCAGCACAAAAGCAGCATGGTTACTTGATGTGAATGAAGAACAAGTGAGCTGGAATCGTCAGGTGTGGGGTAAAGTGGAGGGAGATGTGTACGATATGACTTTACTTGTAGGTAATGCATTCAACTTGAAAATATTTCGCGCTGGCTTCTGAATTATAACGCGCTGTCGTGATGTAAATAAGGTGCTGAGCTCAGCGCTGCAGGTCTTGAATTTATAGCTTAAGCAAGCTACAGTTCAAGAGTGCTGTCAAGAGCTTCAGGGATAGGTCTCTCTACATGGTGATAACGCGGTTTTATATGACTGGAGAAAGTGTCATGACCTATGTAGACCATCAAACCCTGCACTCACAACATTCACAGCTCCACACCTCATGTTTAGAGTGCCGCTCTAACCTTGAGGGCATTGTTTTGCTACCAGGGTGGAACATACCAATGTGTGCTGAGATTCTCAGCTGTCTTACACTCGTCACAGTGTCTCTGCTGCTGTAGTGCTTTGTCTGCAGACGAATACAGACAGAGTTAGCTGACACCAACAGCCACTTCTGTCAGCCTGTCACTGAGATGTCTGAATGTAAGGAAGGAAATTACAGAAATCCCTGTGTATCATATTTTTGTTCAAATTGGGTAAAATATATGTACCTATGTGTATTTGTCACTTTCATCCCACACGTAAAAATCGTCCAGCGCTGTTTCCTTCACATCAGAACCATCTCCAAAATCAAAAACATATTATCTCAGCCTGATCTAGAAAAAGTCATTCATGCAATCCTATTTTCTCTCTTTTAAATGGCATCAGGGGCGGCAGGTGGCTGAGTGGTTAGAGCAGCAGCCCTGTGCAAAGAGGCGGAATTTCCTCAATTCAGCGCGGTTCGACTCTGACCTGCGGCCCTTTGCTGCATGTCTCCCCCTCTCTCTCTCTCACCCCATTTCATATCTGTCCTCTGTCACAAAAAATCTTGAAACACTGCCAAAAAAATAATCTTTAAATGGCGTCAACCTCGAGACTCAAAATCAGAGGTGATCGGGCCCTTCCCCTCATCAGAAAAGGGGGGGGGGGGGGGTTGGGACGCAGGTGCGGACCTAGGGGTGTCATAAAGTTATCCCTTAAGGATAACCACAAAATTGCAACAGCGATAGATAGGAAAGGGGGGGTCACAAAACTGTATAGAGCCACTGTAGTCTTCCTTAAGGAAATAAAGCACTAAGATGATAAACTAAACCTCAGCTGACTCAAAACCAAAGCAAAGATCTTTGATAAACAAAAAGGCTGGAGATACAACACTCTCCAACACCCCTAATATACACAACACACAGAGCGGATGTGAGATAGTGTTTGTACACACACTTGACAACAGGGAGAACCTCTCCCTACCTCTGACGGTGAGATAACGAGTCAGCACAGAGCACTGGAGACTCAGGGCATATGAAGACTTCCCACACCTGGGCTTAATCAGAGCCAATCAGTGCCACACACACCCGATTGCGTTTCGATTGAGGTGATTGAGTTGATTCTCTCACCGCTCTCACAGAGATGAAAGATTGACAGCCCTCACACATCAGGACCCTTTACATAAACAGTCTCTGTAAAGTGTTGTGTTGTTATGACTCCATCTGGTGGTTCCCACAGGTACGGTCTTCGTCTGCACTGTGCTGATGAAAAATGGTAATCTTGCTGGATGCATTCTTCTCATCAAAATGACTCTCTACTGTTATTCCATTTAAGGAGGACTTACTTTAATTTGTTTTCCTTATTTTTTATATATATACTTTATTCATGTATTTATGTATTTATTCTATAATCCCTGTGTTCAAAATCCCCAGACCTGCCATCATCAAACCATCCAGTACAAACTTCATGCTCAGACCTTCTTAGCAGTGGTCAAGTAGAGATCTGAACCCCATAGAGAATCTCTGGAAAATCCTCAGCGACAAAGTAATGGTTAAGAAACCCACTACAGTTACTGAACTGTGGAAAAGACTGAAGAAAGGACCAAGATCAAACCAGAGCAGTGTGAGAAACTAGTGATGTCCCGTGGGCGCAGATGTGCTGAAGTCATTCAAAGCTGTGGCCTCTACACTTCCTTTAAATCTTCTCTTCTGACACGACGGTTACTCTTCTCTAATTTTGCTCACCGTTGTGCAGCATTGGTATAGCCACTGTATGTTTTATCAAATTCTGCACAATAAAAGATAACAGTATTTGTTCTAATCTTGCTCTCACCTTCATATATATTATATTATACACAGAATATATTTAGGTGCTGCTCAAGAGCCGTCAAGTTGCACTACAATGACGACGCAGAGATACCGAGAGCACGGATGCAGAAGACCCGGAAACACAGCCGACTGGTCTTTTTCAGGAGGGGGTCTTAAAGAGACAGGCGCTAAAACAGAGCATTTCAGACGGTGTGAATACAGGTCAATTCAGACAAAACAGGGTGAGAAAAAGAAGTCTTTTGAACATTAAAGCATGTAAACATGTTCTATTAGAAAGAAGTATGAACCTGAAAGAGCATAATATGGGATTGTTAAAGGTACTTTACTTTGGTATTAACTCGTAACCCTTTCCATTGTCTTATCTGTATTTAAATTACATTCATTAATTACAGGTTTTGTGTAAATAAACGTACCTGCTGTTTCAGAGGTAAAGTTGTAAATGTCCTACAAAGTACTGTAAATCCATCTTAACAAAACAATCTTGTATTTATATATCTTCGTAAACCAAAACTCATAATTTATGACTAACAGGAAATGTTAGGTTATGCTAAAACTCTGATGTCAAAGTCTAATCTAATTCTTGCTTTGATTTTTGTACAGTGGCATCAGTTCGCATGATTCACACAGTAACAACTCCTTAAAAAATGCCCAGGTTTTGCTTATTACCAGTTTTATTTGACATTAAATCAGGCTACAGAGTTAACTGCATAACACTCATCATTGAACAACCCATCAGTGTTGTCAGACATAAAACTACTCGAGCCAAGTTAATCATAGTGATAATAATTAGTAGTGTATAAGTGTTAGGACTTGTTGAGTGCAACATACAGAGGGGGAACAAAAACTACCAAAGGCTGACGGAGCGAGAAGCCGTCAGCAAAGGTGAGTGTCCTTCATAATTTCTTTAGTGGATCCTCAACGTCAGAGTCCAAATTAAACCCGCCTGCTTCCTCTTAACATCACGCAGCCACGGAAACTTGAGAAGCCACAAAGAAAAATATACTGGTGCGTGGTTGAGCAGTTCATTAATCTGCAGCTGTGGGGCCCTCAAACCTCATGGAGCAGAATCACCGGGCCTTTTCTCCAGCATCAGGAAAAATTCAGACAAATAATAACAGATCGACTCTTTCAACACTCCCACATACAGTATAAGTGCTGATGGAAAATATGTATGTGCCTGGTAATACAAGTATAAACTCCTACTGTAGTTTGATCATACCCGTCTATTCTCTTACAGCTTCGACTGATCACCTAGAGAGGTATTATTAACTATCTTCTGAGGAAATACAGAAAAAACAAGCCCTTCAGTGCTCCCAAACATGCAGATAGGAATGTTGTGACAGTTCATCAGAAAGTCAAAATCATCTCAACCCAATTTAATATTTAGTTTAATACTTAAAAATGCTAGGCTTCTGGATAATTTACTGATTAATAACATAAATAAGACATAAATATTGCTGGCTCCGGGCCAGATTCATTAACTGATATACAGTTTGAACATGAATCCCTTTCTCTTTGAAGGCTTTTTTTATTTTGTTTATCCCATTATTGATAATAGTTGAATTACTCCTACTCCTACAACTGCCCCTTTAATTTCAAGGTCTTGGTCAAATTAACCATCATCGTGTTTAAAAAGAATGTTTCAAAGTGCTCTGCACCGCTTCTCCACCGCATAGTGTACTTTACTGCACAGCTTCCAGCCATAGGGTATGCTAAGCAAAAACTCAGATGCCCCAAGAAGTTAAAGAAACTAACTAGAGTATTTACAAGGCACCCGCACTCCATCGAGTGAACTGCCGTCTATGGGGCGATACACAGGAGAGTTTTACCACAGGTGTCACAGAAAAGTATACAAAGCTGACTTTGCTTTGATTCTGCACACCTCCGAGCACTTCAAGTGTTGTCGTACACAGCAAACACGACAAATAAACGCTCTATGCCGGTTAAGACCAATGCTAGGAATAATTTGCCACTACTCTGAACGACGTCTAGTCTGGAGTGTCAGTAGTAAGCAGCTAACGTCTCTACAACAGACAGACAGACAGACGCACTGGAGGACGGCGTGCAGCAGTGTATGCTGGTGTGTCACATGGTGGGGGATCACCTGCCGTCTGGTCAGGAGGAAATGAAGATGAGGGCTTCCCGACATGTGTCTGTTGCATTGTGTGTCACATGACTGAATGGCAGGAAATAGAGAATGGTGAAGAAAAATGGCAGCTCAACCCAACCGCCTGCGTTTGGAATGACTAGAGGATGATATGTTAGGAAGCGTAGAGTCCATCACCGTCCCTCATCGTCTGTCCACACTCATCTGTGCAGCCCTCGCCTCTTCCTCCTCTGCATGAACGTGATAGATGTAAATGTTCTGGCTGCAAAGTGTGCGATTTGAGCACAGTCCCTCCCACTCTTACAGAGGTCCTTTATGTCTCTGGGTTGGGCGTGGCTAGCAGCGGCACATTGTCCCTCCTCCTCCTGCCCAGCGGGGGGCGCCTGTACTGCTCCCCGTCGGCCAGCGTCTGGGGCAGTGGCTTCCTCTTGCTCTCGGGCAGGAGCAGGATGGACAGCACGGCAAGCAGGGCCAGAGAGGAGTAGACCACGTGGTGCAGGAAGTAACCGTAGTGGTTCCTCAGGTCCATGAGTGGGGAGCTGAGGCGGCCCACGCAGCCCAGGGCCAACACGGCGCCCACACCACTGCCCCTGGAGACACACACAACTTCAGATTTGACACATACTGTATACATAAACATTACACAAATTTTAAGACATGCATGCTAGGATTTGATTTTTCAGATTCGGTCCCCCCCTTTTTCAAAGACAAAACTCCCATTCATTTGTGTACGGGTGCTGTTCAGTGTTTGCTTTTTTAAATTACATGTCAAATAGCATTAATAAAGTTTACCCTATTTTAAAGGTTTAACAAAATGTCTATAAAAAGTGTAGAAATGCCTATTGTTGCCCTGTTTTCTTTTTATCTAAATGTGTATTTCTTTAAAGAAATGTTTTTTTATCAAGAGTTAGAGGAGAAAATTGAAACCACTTTCATGTCTGAATGTTAAATATGAAGCCACAACCAGGTGACTATTAGCTTGGCCTTGCACAAAGACTGGAAACGGGGGGAAACAGCTAGCCTAGCTCTGTCCAAATATAAAATAAATGTGCCTACCAGAACCTCTAACGCTCACTAATCAACATGTTATATCTTGTTTGTTTCATCCATACAAAACAAATGTAAAAAAGCCTTTACCTTTAGACAAAGCGAGGCTAGCTGTTTCCCCCTTTCCGGAGTTTATGCTACGCTAAGCTAACTGTAGCTTTATATTTAGTGCACAGACATGAGCAGTTTATTTTAATAACACTTATTTGAAAAATATCCTCTTTCACAGTACTGTAAATGACCTGAAATTCCCTCAACATGAAGCATTTTATTTCCAAAGGAAGATACTTCATTTTAAGAGTGACCTCTCATATCATCAGAAACCTTCTCTTCATTACTAATAGATAGTGATGGATATTTCCTCTCTCCTTCCTCACGATTCACTGCATTTTTCATGTCCTCATTAATTTCGCAGCACTAATGGTCCGAGTAGTCTTTCTTTGACAGAAACAAATATTAACACGTTCCACCTCTAAATATAGTTTCACAAAACCAAACAAAGAAAGACAGCTTTAACTCTTCAATCAGTGTTGTTGTGTCGGTGTTACCTGATGATGGTGGGCATGATCTCAGCGGTGAAGAGGATGCAGAGGGAGGCGGTGGCCTGGGAGGAGAAGAGACCCAGCACTGAGAAAACTGTGATGGCCGTCTCACTGAGATCTAAAGACGAGGACGAAGGACAAATGTTATAGACCACTTTGATGAAGTGCCACATCTCTGTTATTCATTTTCTGATGTCATCATAATTCCCTGTTGACGTGATTGTATTTCCAATGTGGAACTCTAAATAATCTTTTCTCTAAAACGTCCAGACACAGAGAGCAGTGAGAAGCCTCTGACAGGCCAGGTGGTGAAACACCTATTTGATGATGCATGATTAAAGTACAGCACCTGACACAGCTTTGACTTTGCTGCCACTGCAGTGTCCTACATAAACTGAATGTCATACTCATTTGCAGCCACAAGGGGGATAGTGAGGCACCTGTGAGTGTGTTTCTACACCATGCTGTGGCAAGACAAAGGCACCTGGAACTTATTTGTCCATGAACAAACCTGACTGGTTTGCCTTTAATCTATTTAATAATGCATGAAGCACGAGTCCAACAGGATGTCAGTGGTGTATAGATGATCTAATTTGACCACAAAGCTGAGTTAACGTAAAATAAACTGAATTGTCCCTTCATTTCAGTTGGGATTTAAGGAAGCAAGGCTTTTAATCCTCACAAAAGTGTGACATAATGTCTCCACAACAACAGGGGAGGGGCTAATGGAGAGATGAAGGGGGACTGTGTCCTCCTTGTTGGCAAAGACTTTTTTTGTCTGACCCTTGATTTACTTGGAGAAAACAATATCCTGCAGCTAAAGCCTACTTACACTCCATGAGTCCCAGGAGGATCAAAGAGGCAAGCCCCGTCATCGTCATGGAAAGGAGCAGTATGCCACGGCGACCGCACCTGTCTACAGTCGCCCAGAGCAACAGCCAGGCACCACCCCCTGCACAGACAGACAGCAGGTACGTCCAATAGAAGCTGGGGGCCGTGCCTCTGACGTCCCCTCGGAAAGAGCTGTAACAGTGACTGATGCCGTGAGAGATGAATCTGAGAGAGTAAAGACAAAAAAAACTAAGAGTTTAGAGTGAAAGAACGTATAAGAATCAGTCGAAGAACTTTTGAGGATGAAATATGAGACTGCAGGAATAACTAGTTCATGTAAATAAAGTGCTACGCAAACAAAAGGGCTGACTCCAAACTGCAGCGTTGCTAAATTGATGTCAGGAGCGTGGGATGACTCACGAGGTGAAGCCGAGCACACACATGTTCTTCCAGATGTTCCTGCTGTGGAAGAGCTCAGGGAAGGACAGGTGGGGGCGTGAGGAGGGGGCCGGCTCTGAATCCAGTTCTGCAGCAGGCAAACAGGACAAAGCAGGTTTTTAAATTCACAGCTCAACAGAGAGTCTGATGACCTGACCTGGATTCTCTTTTAATCAATAACTCATTGTCTATTCTAATTAATCTGAAAATAATAATAATGTAATGAATGTTGTTGCATTTGTTTTTGGTCAACAGAGGTTGTTAAATAGCCACTAGAATACTGTGGCTGTACCAGAATTATTAAAAATGAAATATATGGTAACATTTTAGCAGGGTATAAACAATTAACTCTATCATAACACTGATACACAGTAGTTGTTAGAGGATATATATTTTAGCCATTTAGATGTTTATTATTATATTTGTTTATGTACAGTATAAATCAACAACAGAAATGTTACTGTAAAGTATCTTTAACAAATGTGTTTTAACAAAAAAGAACATTTGTGAAGAAAAGACGGGTTAGTTTTGCAATTATTAGGAAGTAAAGCCAATGCCAACAAACTTAACTTGTGGTGGAAAAGTTGCCACTAAAAAGAGGAAACTTCACTTCCTGGAAACATGTTTACACGGAGACGTTTGCAGAGCCCAGTGAATATCGAGCTCAGATTATTTTGGAGCTATTGTATTTTCCATGTGTCTTTAATAAATCATGAATTAGAACTGAGCATCATTACCTGCTCTTGGTAGTGGTGTGCGATATGAACTCATGCTTTGAAATGCACTACAATGACGAACCCATAAATAATGCAGGGTTCATAAACTGAACATCCATTCAACCCCCGGGAGTGATGCTGAAAAACGTGATCTCTGCTCTCCACACCCACACACACACACACACACACACAAAGACACAAACACACACCTGTAAAGCTCTCGTCGTCCCTCACATCTCTGTTGGAGTTTCTTCTCTCAGCGAAGGAGTTCATGTCTGCGGATCTCTCTGACAGAAGGAGCCAGCGAGGAGACTCTGGAAACACCCCAGGGATGCTGCACAAGAATCAATACATATGTTTGACCTTTCCTGACCTTTGCCCAAAACCAAAACTATGTAGCCCATATTTGTCCCTTCAGCGTGGCAAATAACCCATGTGGGTCACAAAGCAGCAGGATTCCTTATTTCTTAATCCATCTTTTCTTCCAATTCCATTCAAAGCTAATAATCATACTTTAATCTCTGTTGATTTGGTTTTGAAACAGCAATGAAGCCTTAACTTGTAACAGAGGTCTTAGTAGATTTAAGTAGATCTAATGCATTCTGACATGAACTAAAAGGCTCGGTGTGACAAGGGGATTTGGATCAATACGATCCAACAAAGCTTTCAGCAAGTCAGTTGGCATCAAGACACTTTATCAAAAGACCATCAGGGGCCTTCACTCTCCTGTCCCTGCATACATGTGTGCATACTATACATGACCATGTAGGGACACAGGCAACAAGAATATTTAAAATACGAAATCCTACAAATGGGAATAAATAAACTAAAAATATTAAATTAAAAAACAGCAACACCAGAAGCAGAAGAAACATATAATCACATATGTGGAGCTGTGGACAAATACACAATCACAATCATACCCGTAACTGAGGAAGAGTGTGAGGGGGGCGGCCCCGGCTCCCAGAAGGCCCCTCCAGGACTGGCAGCCCAGGGCGATGGCCAGCAGCAGTAGCTCTCCAGCTACAGTCATCAGCCCGGCTAGCATGGTCACCACCAGCCTCAGAGATGGTTCACACAGCTCCAGACCTGAAACACAACATCCAACCTGACCAGTCTGGTTTCATCAGCCTCAGCTGTTCTTTCTATTTAGTTCTAATTAAAAAGTACCTAAAGTAAGTAAAAAGTACTAACAGACTAAACTAAGATGGTAAACATTACCTTCTAAACAAGCATGTCATTGTGAACACTACTGTCTCAGAGCTGCTCACGTGGCTTTAGAATCTTGTCTGATGGACCTTTCTACTCAAAAAAAAGATGGTGCAAATGTTGAGATACTCACGAGTGATGTACAGAGTGAGGTAGACTCCCGCACTAGCTGCAGCCAAACAGAAACGCATGACGATGAAGATGGAGGGGTACGGAGAGACACACACCAGCACCCCAAAAACCACAGACAGGGTCAGAGAGGTCAGCAGAGTCTTGGACCGGCCCAGCCTACAAAGAAACAGAGATATGCACTGAAACAACCTAATCGACATACATTACACCTGTATTATAGCATCAAAAAATGTTCAGTTTTTAATACAACTACAGCTTATTGATGAATACAATTAAGATGTTGTTGATCTACCATTCCAAATTTCTCTTTAGTCATTTTTATCATTAATAAAGTTGAGAAATTGAAATCTAAATCAAGAAAAATCCTGAAAAAACAAGATGTTCAACGGCAATAAATGATCATGTTAAGGGCTGATTATGCAAGAGTTAAAAAACACTACTTCACATGTTTAAATATTAACGGCAAGAGGGTTGAGAACAGAAAATAGGACATTGGTCTACTGTGAATATAACACACAAGATACTTTTCCTTCCTTTACTTTTGCAGCATCATGAAACATTAATGTTGCTCACATACTCCTACTTGAAATTAAGAGAGTCAAATGAGATCAAATGGTCATGAACACAATAAAGAGCCCATCATTTTGAACTTAACACACCTGATTCTATAAAATTGAATTGACATTTTACGCTGAAATGTTTGATCTGCAGACAACCTGTTCAAATATGATACTACCCAAACGTATTATCAAAACTTTCAAAAAGAAAATATAAATTCATCTTCAAATCCGCTCAAGTCTGAAGCGTCACTGACCATTAAATGTGATCATTAGCCAATTTTCAGCTTCATGTGGGTGCGCCACTTTAGTTTCCAACCTGCAGATTAGCGCTGCTCCCTTTTCTTCTTCTACGTTTCCAGGAGGCATCATTAATTGACGAGTCTTAACAAACAGATGCTACGCTCAATTTATCAGCAAGTTAATGAAGGCTGTTAGCTGATTAAAGTGGCATCATCTCCCTCACAATTCCCCCCAAAACTACTGCTTCCCCTGTGTGACTTTCAATCCGACAACACCACAGGCACAGGCTGGATCCATTATGTCAATTATCAGAGGTGCCTGGGTTGTGCCTAATGCAAACTGCACATGCAAAGAGGCTTACACTCTCTTACATTAACATTAACCCTTATTCCATACCATGCACTGCTTATGTGTAGAAAATTGGTGATTGTGATGTATTCTTTGGTTTATCTTACACAAATGTATGTCTTACTGTGATAGAGAGCACGAGGAAATGACATTTGGGCTGTCCATCTTCCTTTTGGCAGGAGGCCACCATATATAGACTGAGCTGTGTGCTTTGTGTGTTAACTCGATTGTGGTAGTGAAACTGCAATGTAAGGACAAGAGACTGAAAATTGAGGAACAATAACAAACATGTGCGTGTGCGTGTTGTTTTTGGCATGGCATGACAAGAAAACCCTAAACAAGCTTTCCAAATTGACACAGTAACCAATTAACAGAACGCATTGGGTTTAATATTTCATCTTTTCTGCAGATGACTGTCTTCAAGAAACAGTGTGTGTGTGTGTGTGTGTGTGTGTGTGTGTGTGTGTGTGTGTGTGTGTGTGTGTGTGTGTGTGTGTGTGTGTGTGTGTGTGTGTGTGTGTGTGTGTGTGTGCGTGTGTACCTGTCAGCGGCGTAGCCCAGGCCGAGACAGCCAGTCAGAACCCCCAGGATGAAACACACCTCCTCCACTGGGACCAGCCAGTACTGACCACACACCAGATCCCACTGGACACAAGTCACAAGAGGGAGAAGGACAGATCCGTTAGTTATTATCTTTTCAGGTTAATACAACAACACACACGTTAGAGAACAGGAAAACATCAACACACATTCAGAGCAACAGGAGAATAGAAACGATAGAGAGACTGGTGGATATCATCTGACCGATAAAATCCACATGTGCACACACACTGGAATAGTTTCATTCATATTCCAACCAACCAAAACCTCTTCAATAAATGTTCAAACCCATTGCCTACCCAACCTATAAGGGCTGCAACTAACAAGTGTTTTTATTATAAAATATATTGAACATTATTTTTGGTTAGATTGATTTCTCAGTTAAAGTTGAGAAAAGAAGAGAGTACAAGGTGAGGTTGAAAACGCAAATATACTCAATAGAACACAGAAAAACAGATATCTTTCATTTGAGAGAGAAAATCCAAGACTACTTAAAGTCAATAATTGATTATACAAGTTGCCTGCAATGTGTTTGAAGTGTTTTTGGATAAAATTCACATCATTTTACCCCACAAATGATGACTGAATAGCAGATTATAAGGTAAACTGGTGAGATGAATGTGTCTGAGACCGCGCAGAGACAAATCGAAGCTTGTTGCTTACAAACAGAGAGCGTTTGAAATGTGTTGCCTTCCTATGGGCGTCTTTTAAAGCCCTGAGACAAAATTTATAACATCACTGAGCGTTTGCATTGATTGCTAGACTGACTTATTCATGATGAAATATGCCTCTAGCCAATTCAATTGCTTACTACATTAATGAATTACTTGCTTACTCTGATTCAGCCCAGTTTAATTTATTCACAGAACAAAATATTATAATTACTTCTCGGAGATGGTGCCATAAAATCAGGCTCTGGTTCTTCTTGGATGTAATAACATTTGAGCTTTTACCGTTTTGTGTTTTCATAAATAATGTGGATTAGACAAGGAGATTGCAGGCTGAGAGAATGACGCAGTATAACGCCTCCAGGATTCAGTAGACTCATAATAGAAACACAGGGAGATGTAACATGATAATATTACTGTGTATGTGGTGATAACAATGTATTACTTTTAGGGATGTAGTAGTACTGGCAGTAGCAGTAATAGTAGTAAATAGTTTGGGCACATTTACTGTGTGACTACACATAATAGTGCATCCACACGTAAAGTCAGCACATGGTTTAGAAACAGTTTCTGCTCTCTGTGTTTTTTAATCACATTAAGCCGACCCACTGATTTTTATGAACAGCTGAGCTCTGATGATGTCACTGTCTGCTGGCCGCTGAAAGCAAAATGATTTTAATGATCTAAGAGAGGGAGAGCAGAGGGCTGCTGATAAAAAAAAGGCCTTACATAATTGGAGCCCGTGCGCAGAAACATAAAAGCCTGTCAAATAATATCTGCTGTCCTCTTTCTGAGCGGCAGAGCTACAACAGGGCACACCGGCCGGGGTGAGGGCAGCATAGCAACCCATAGTGCTCATGCAGGTGGAATGCTTTGGACAACAGGAGGAGGGTAAAATGCAAACAGACTAGTGCGTAAACTCCCCAGACTGGTTTTGGGAATGAGGCTGAGGCACCAATCAGGTATGTCCCATTGTGAATGATTGAAACCTGCAATCATTTCCTCTTTTGACGTTTCTGACTGACACCGAGCCGCGCTGCCATGCGTGAGAACTCAACTCAGAGTTTGCAAATTCATATTTTTGTACTCATTTCTGTTGTGTGCTGTCAGTCAGACCCAGGACAAGAGATGTTTTCGATCAGAGAGGGAGGTTACAGATGTTTAATGATGAAACAACTAAAATCTAATTATGATAAGTCGTTTTACTTAGTAATGTCACTATATATGGTGACACAGATATATATTTATGGGGAAAAACTAATGTTTATGCTGACAAATCAATGAAATTCCAATCAATGGATTACTGCCATTAAGAAATTACTTGCAACACTGCCCTCCCTGATACACCCTGATATATCAAAGACATAAGCTACTTCTGGCCTATATAAATGTTATGAGAACATCATTGAGGGATGACAAATTGATGTAATCTCATGAAACTGCAGTTTCTTTAAAAGCCACTTGAGCCTGGCTCCAAAAGTGAGACAATCCCAATAGAGCGCCATGTTAAAATGTCCAACTTTAAAGCATAAATAAACATGTTTATAGCCTGGTACAAACATGGTTTTGGTCTCTAGCTAAATTAATTTGGAACTCACCTGTTTACATTATATCAAAGCTCTGCATAAAAAAGATCCAGCCGTCTTCAGAGACACACGGGAGCCATCACAGGCGGTTTTATTTGGCCCTCATCATCTCCACCCACGCTCCACCTCTTTGCCCTTTTTTTGATTAGCCGAGACTCGAGAGTCAGGCAGCATCAGGCCCTGCCAAGAATGGCTCCTAAGAAATCTATTGGCGATCCCGCGGAGACTACGTCTATATTTTATAAAGTCTTTGAATCCCATGGTATATTAGCATCACACTGTCCAGCCCTAATGATGACAGGAAGTGTCTTTGCATTAGCCCATAGATCCACAGCATAGTACAGAGATGTTAAGTGGAATTTGCCTCTGCTGAAGTGACACAGTATTTATTGATCGTAGCAGAGGCGAAGCTGATCAGAGGCTTCCTGTTCAGCAGACTGCCAGCTCAGCAAAGCGAAGAAGCACTGGAGGAAAAAATATCAGGACAGCAAAAAATACTTTTTGAGCTAAAACCTGACTTCAGAGCCAAAAAATGTCAGTCTGCTTGTCCGTCCATGTCCCTCTATGTAAAAAGAGGGGTGGACGGACGACACTGTAAGCATGCTACTAACCGTTTATAAGTCTATAAGGAGGCATTTGCAGACATGCTCCTGCTAAATGCTTCCCTTGGCAGCGTTCATGTATGCTCACTGCAGTGATGTGGGTGGATTACCAGCGAACTGCCCTAATACCATGGACTGGAGGGCTGACTGGGTGTGGTTCCCACAAAACAGACACAGGCCACAGAGTGACAAGCCTGAGTGGGAAATGGTGAGCAGCTGTCTAGGCTCTGTTAAAGACACTAAGTAGAACAATTCACTGTTTTTACTATGAAATCCAGCTCTGAGAGGAAATGCAAGTGATTCCCACTGATCATGCAAGTCAAACAAGCACATTAATGCACCAACGCAGCATACACCTACTGTATTTATCACACTGGGTACCACAATTCAAATACATGTATAACACTGACTCTGGCTGCTATCATGAATGAGCAGCAGTGCCAGCAGCAGCTTTTACCTACAGCTAGAAATTCAAGAATCTAAATCGATAATTTCTTTGAGAGACACAAGCTCCACTGGCAACCTTTTTTGTCTCATTTTGAGTAATCCTCTAAGAACATTGATTGTGTATTTATGAGACTTAGGGGAAATAAAACCGCCTGAAACTGTTGAAACAGGATCATTTTTCTGTATTCCTGGTGTTTTCTTAGGTGAAAGCTATTCAAAAGTGAGTCTAATCATATTCAAAAAATATTCCCTCTTCCACTTTAGCTCACCTTCAACCCGCATATCTGCTGTTTAAGTAAGACAAATGTGAGTTACAGGTAAACAGTTAAAGATACAAAGTTGTGGTGAGGAGGTTCAAATCCTCAGAGTAGAGAGGCAACTAATTCAAGTTCCACATCCCTGCTTTGTAAAGTTATTCAGATATTCAAAGTGTATCATTGTGTTAAATTATGTTGCATATGTTTTATCTCATTACGTACAAATTGCTGCCAGTCATATTCCAAAGTATACCTTTACAATAGTTGATAGTGTCCATTAATTTAAGTACACTATCTCTCATTCTATCTCAGTGGTAATCTGATTGTGAGCAGGTATTGTTCTTTCTTAGTGACGTATTTAGTGAAATCTTCTGATATCTCTGAAATCTCACCCATGGCCCATTCACTCTGACACAGTGACGTAGGTAAAACACACATTTCTGAATGAGTCACTGAGTATTATCCAACCTGGCTTCACAACCCTCCTCTCACAGTTGGATGGAAGTCGAAGGAACAACTTAAAAGAGCACTGAAAGACTCACGATGGACAAAAAAAGTATCAAAGCTGATTGAGCAGACTCATAAATACCCTCCAACCCCACTTGGCCCTATCACTCTATTTCGCACATCACTGTGTAGGATATGGTGTACCGATTCTTTTTGGGATCATGGGGTGATGGTTATTCAGCCTTCCAGATAGACCTTCAAAGGGAATGGTAGAAGAAAATAACCAGAATGCTTTGCAAACTGAGACAGTGTAACATCCAACATGGCTACCAATGCAGCCAAAGAAGCCCATATGTTCGCAAATAATCATGCAAACAATTTTAAACCTGTTGGAATATCTTAGTTGAATTTAGATGCAAAGGAATATGCAATTGGATCGTTATAAACAGCATGCAAGATAATCGCAAGGGAAGGGAAGTGGGCTCTTCTTCCTTGCCAAACCTACATTACCCACTATACCACCTGACAACCAAAGGGTCAGTCGGAGATTCAGGTTTGTTATGCTAGTAGCGGGGAAAGTAGCTTTGAGCTTTAAGCCTAAAGCAGAGATGAGAAGCAGACTATAGAGCATGGGTGTCAAACTGATCCAGTAAAGGGCCGTGTGGCTGCAGGTTTTCATTCCAACCAATCAAAAACACACCTGGTCCAACAAATCAACTGTGTGAAGACAGTTCAGGTGATTGAATAAGTCGAGTTAGGTGTGTTCTTGCTTGGTTGGAATGAAAACCTGCAGCCACACGGCCCTTTACTGGATCAGTTTGACACCCATGCTATAGAGGCTCGATGGTCTCATTTCTTACTAAAGCCACATGAAGAGTCAGGGAGTGTATGAGAGACACTATGCTTAAACTTTGTTCTATCTAATCGTATTCATGTGTAATGCTGTGGTTTAGCAGTGGTGTGTATGGAACAACAGCATTAGGCTGTACTGGGATAAGCTTGTGACATCAGTCTCATGACAACCTCAAAACATACTGTAGGTACTAGGCACATTCATTACCTGCATCAAATAGGAACTCTATGTAGGAAAATGCTATCAGGGATCTACCATTTCTCTGACGTTGGGGTTTTCTTGAATGCACCAACAACAAAGAGTTTTGACAACAACTCCTGTCCCCACACAGCTATAACAAAAGTTCACTGAACCATAAAGTCAATTAAATGCTATGACAAGAGGCAAGGCTCTGCAAGACTTTCTGAGAGGTGCAGCAAAAGTTTAGCAGGGCACTGCAGAAATGGATGATGCATGCTCAGCAAGACCCTCCTGTGGATGAATACAGGATTTAAAAAAAAGAGTTTCAGCATTTTAAGGCCCTGAATCCACACATAAACAAAAAAGGTAGCCCTCCAACTGAAAGCCAAAACAATAAACAAGACCAGGACCATAATTAGAGGGTTCAGGAAGATCCCAGGCCGGAGCTTTACCTCAGTAACGATGTTGTTCCTCAGCCCTTCTGTGACGTTGTAGTCCCAGCCGGCCTCACAGTCTACCACTGCTGACTGGCTGCCGTTGACGTACTGCTTACACTGGGACAGGCCCCCGCCGTCCCCGGGCCGCCCCCCCTTCTCCCAGGGCAAGGAGGCGTTCAACACCTCAGGTGATGGTAAGGGCCCTGGCAGGTGGCAGTGGTGGGGCGGGGAGAGGGTGATGAGGGGGTCGGAAGAGAGGAGGAAGGCCAGGAAGAGGTTGGGCAGGATGGAGAGAGCAATCAGGACCCTCTGCTTCTTCCTGCCCAGAGCCAACACCATCACCTCCCCCGTGGGAGGCAGCGAGGGCGGAGCAGGGAGGGAGGAGGAAGAAGGGGCTGGGGAAGAGGGAATCGGGGAGGAAGGGAGGGATGGAGGTGGAGCAGGGCATGGGGAAGGGGAGACCAGAGGGGGAGAGTCCGGGGAAGTCATCATTGAAGGGTTATAGGTGGAGGAGGGGGGAGGTTGTCGTGACGGTTGGTCCCCAGGCACGAGGGAGAGGTCTGTGGAAGAAAAGAATGTACATCACATTATTTTATAGTTAAAACATTCAACACAGGACTGACATGTAGCAGCCTGGATCTGCGAATAACCTTTTCCACTGAAGACATTTTCACACGAGTTAATAATGAAATCAACAACAGTTGAATTGAATCCAGCTGCTGCAGTTTCAGGGTCCTGATATTGTGCATACTTACAGTATCAACATCTGAATATAGCCAGATATTAAGACATGATGACATCACTCGTGTGTGTTCACCACACGTAGCAGCCATGTGTTATAGCCCGCTGGACCACATGTTGCATGGAATTTGAGGAGTGACGCCAGAGGGGACACACTGGGTCCCTTCACAGTGAGACTACACTATTTTAAATACTAAGAAAATACCTGTGCACACATTCCTACTGAACAGAAGAATACTGTACCGTAAAGGAGCACAGTATTTACATAATCCAAGTCTGTCCACAGTGGTAAATTTAGCAGCGGGAGTTTATACCTGTACACTTAAGTATGACTAGTAGACTCAAATTCAGGCTACAGAATGAGACGAGATCGTAGAAGATTATTGTTGGGTGTAGCCAAAATTCAGACCCACAGATGTACTTTTACAATGGGAGGGACAAAATATCGATAAAGCATCATATCGTATTACTTCCTCTTGCGATACATTAAAGATTGTTTTTTATTTTTCTGTAAATTATACATAATGTATATAGGCCTATATGTAACTTTGCGTTGAAATGATGGCACACGTGAACATAATCAGTGTGTGTGTGTGTGTGTGTGTGTGTGTGTGTGTGTGTGTGTGTGTGTGTGTGTGTGTGTGTGTGTGTGTGTGTGTGTGTGTGTGTGTGTGTGTGTGTGTGTTCTACAGTTGCTACTCTTCTTGGGGTTCCTACAGTTTCATAACTTACATTCGCTGGTCTACAAACATACCTGACATTTATACAAACTTCAACAAAAGTACAGCATACCTCAAAAACATTCATACAACAAGACAAAAAAAAACAAAAGTCAACTCAAAACATGTATAATATACACATCTACTAAATAAAAATGGTAATTAGCTCACATCTCAGTCACTTTTCAGGATCATTAAGGCAGAAAATGTTAGTTTAAACTTTTTTTTATCACGTTCAGAAATCAAAAAACCTGGTAGTCTGTTCCATGCCACCATCACAATGATGCAATGTCCCAGCTTGGGATCAATAACGTATTTCTATTCTATTCTATTCTATGATAACAAATTTTACCTGGCGAAAAAAGAGAAATGACTTGTCTTATATATACAATTTTTTTTTTCTTTGGGATGCCGAAATGTTGTTTGTTTTATAACACTTGTGAAAATATGCAAATAAAGTAAATATATATATATAGTAAAATATAACAATAATCTATTGCCTACATATACAAAGTCACTTTTAGTAGGCAGGGCACTTGGGGAAAACTGTATTTTGTATCTTATTGAGGTAAACTTTTAAATTCTGGTTTGAGTCTGATCACTGATGTGCCTGACTGGATTTTAGAAAGTGCTCACGCTTTACAGAATATATATGATATATTTGATAGGCTAAAATGTTTTTGTATAGATGCACTGGCGTTATTTGCTGCTCTGTGTGCCCTGAATTGCCCCCCGGGGACAAATAAAGTTTTTTGAATTGAATTGAATTGAATATCACTGTTGTGCAGTGCCTTTGGGGGGGTATTTAGAAGAATGCATTTCTCACTGAACATTTTATACTTTTGATCATTTACTGAACTTAAAAAAAGGCGTTTGCAGCAACACAAAGCTGCCTGTGGACGCGTGTCTGTAAATAATGCTGGGGAAAAATCGCAACATACCCCCCTTTAATCTGGCAGTTTACAGTAAACACCTATCATACAGTAAACATTGGAATATATAGAAGTAAAGTATCTTTTTTCCAGAATAATTGTCAATAGTTGTGGTGGACACACTGCATTATTAATGCATGACAGTTTACCCAATTCTTTCATGGTTACATGCAGGACCCCCACCTCATGAACCACCACCACACCACTGGTTTGAACCCGCACAGATGATGGGTAGAAAGCCCCTGAGTGATGGGTGTTTCCTCCCCTCTCTGTGTCCCCAGCTGGAATGTGAACAGCCTGTGCTTTTTCCTCAGCAGCCTCCTCTGTGTGTGCACATGCTGCTCCTCCAGCACCCAGTGTTTTCCCTTTGCACAGGGCCAGGAAGTATTGCAAAAAAAAAAAAAAAAACAGAAATCCCACAGGCTTACATAAGACCTTTTACACGAGGAGGAGGAGGAGGGAATGTAACACGCAGAGGCGGCTAAATGGCCTCTGTGGAAGTATTAACACAATAAAAGAGTGTGTGAGGAGAATAACACCTGCCCCGGGAGACTGGCCCGACACACAGCTGCCGTTACACCGCCTGAAACCAGAAGCGCACTGCTACTCACCCTTTTGGAAATGTTGTCAAAGGTGAGGCGAAATTGCTACAGCCCGTTGTCTCGTCCAAACCTCCAAAACATTGCGGGGTGAGAGAGTAGTTTCACCGGGTCTCCTCTGCGCCTCGACGCCACTCAGCTGCGTGTGATAAACGAACCGACATTTCTGTCCCGGAGAAGTGTTTGAAGCCTCCCGTCAACACCACTGTTGTCTTTGACACAAGCAACAAGGACACCGGGACTCCTGTTGTCGGATGAGATGATGCTACTCTCTCCGCTCCCCTTACCGTCGCTGGGTTTCACCGTGACCGTTCAGTGTATGTCCCTGTTTGCCGCCGACGTTACCCGGGATAATTAAAAATGGCATGACTGTGTCCGACAGCATGTTAAAGGGGACAAAGAGCGGGCGGAGAACTGCGTCGGGAGAAGCCTGTTTCTGGAGACGAGCCGCTCCGCCGGTGGAGGAAGACTTCGGGTGAACTCGGCAAACTTCGGAAAAGCGACGTCCCCTCGTCTCACTGCCGCTCAAAGATCGTGTAGCTCGAGGTGGTGTGTCACTGCTTCTTTTATTCATTTATTTATTGACTGTTTCCAAAAGGCCTGCGTTTATATTATTGGAGAGAATGGGAACAATGATTTGAAGCATGACATTGGGGAAAAAACACTATCATTTAATGTAACATTTATTTATTTTAACTTCATTTTAACTTTACTTATTATCAAATGGTATGAAAGAAGCCAGTTGAGGTGGTTCAGGATCATCTAGTAAGGATGAACCATTGGCGCCTCCCTAGGGAGGTGTTCCAGGCACGTCCAGCTGGGAGGAGGCCTCGGAGAAGACCCAGGACTAGGTAGAGAGATTATATCTCCACACTGGCCTGGGAACGCCTCAGGATCCCCCAGTTAGAGCTGGTTAATGTGGCCCGGGAAAGGGAAGTTTGGGGTCCCCTGCTAAAGCTGCTGCCCCCACGACCCGACCCCGGATAAGCGGATGAAGATGAGATGAGATGAGATGAACAACTGAACAAGGAACAAAACAATGTATAAAATGTTCTAATATTGATTATTGTATAGTTAGATTTACAAATTGTACATATAGTGGATAATAGATACAGATGACAACAATCACTGAATTGTTAAAAAGGGTCAGGATTAAATCAGTAAAACTTCTTCCTACTTCTTTTCAGACAGAATTCATTTAATTTAAAATGAATTTAAGAATTAATATGTTGTTACAGGGGTTTTATTTTCTCTCTCTTATTTGTTAAACTATTTTCATTTTGTATACTTTTGTATTCTTTTTTGTCTGAAACAAATTCATAAATTCAAATTCAATTCATAAATCCAAGCGACAGACAATTATCAAAACACTTAAAGAAATAATGTACAGTCGATAAATAATATAAGACATAGAAATGACGAAATAACAAGTAAATAAATTCAATAAATGAATAGATCTAATAAAATCAATTCATTAAAAAAAGGAAATTAAAATAAATACATTAAAATAAGGAAGTTATAACGGCAGACAAGTTCACTGAATGTCATTTGAATAAAATTCAATAGCTGATAAACATTATTTGTTGGATTCAACACATTTTTTATATGTTCATTTTTTATATGTTCACATTTCAGAAAAACACAGGACAAACATAAAAAACATACAAAACAAAAAGGAAAACAAAACCCCACCCCTAAACAAACAAATGAAACACAAACAGAATCAGCTCATCTCATAAGAAGTTAATAAAGGACAGTCTTTACAGTAAACTAAACATGTTTAAAGAAAACTGTGCAGAGTGAAACGTAAAATAACACAGCTGGGAGTTTCAATTTGACACAATTACAGAACAGGATCCCACATTTTTAAACAAATTTCTTCTTCTTTCTAAAGTGACTGAATTGATTGAATGCTGATTACTGACAACGAGAGATTTGTGCCACATAAAAAATAAAGATTTGTAGTTTAAATTCACACTACCAGAGCAGGCAGAGAGGGGGTGTACTGTGTGCCAGTGTCAGAGGAGATAATACAGTATTTACAGAGATCTGTACAAACTGGAGCGAGGTGAACGTGCCTGGCAGCAAGGTAACAGAGGAAGATGAAGGAATTTCACATTAAAATATGGTGATTTAGTGATTTTCACAGGACAAACGACTACAGAGCCTCTGGTCTGCTTCTTGCCACCATCCATTTAGTCTTTTCTCACATAGAGTCCTTCTCCTCCTCTCGTCACCCCTCTTCTACTGGAGCATGTCCACATTACAAAGTCTCCGTCTCTGCAGGTGGAGCATATTCTCCATTTCTCTTAGCCACACATCGCATGTGTGTGCAGCGTCGGCCTTCATGTCCGCAGGATTAACGTCTTTGCAATCACAGTTGCGAATAGAAGAGGCCTTTTCTGATATTTATTGGCAAAAGACAAAGGGGTAGTTGCCTCGAGAATGGCTGTGAGCGGATCAGGCTCCCAACACTTTCCATAAGCCTTAGAGAAGTCAACATATAGTTTTAATTCAATTAGAAATAATGGAAATGTAGGGGTTGCCTTGGACATTTTGAATTTATATAATTTCCCTAGTAATATGAAGGGATTCATTATGTTAAATGTATTATTGTGAGAGAAGGAGCCAGAAATAATACTTCTCTCATCAAAGTGATAACTGTAGTTTTAGGAAAAAGGACATTTTCCAAATCATTCCAAAAAGTGGTACAAAATGGACCCTTGTAGAATAAATGGATGATACTTTCTCTATCTTTTTTAACAGAAGGAACAGCTGCCATCATGTGTGCTTCAGGGCGCAGCTATGTTACCTACGGCCTAAGTTAAAGTGGTGACATGCAGAATGAATTATCGTAGCCTACTCATTACACACAGATGGTACATTAGAACCAAAACACTGTGTACACTCAGCTATCTCTCCTCTTTCTATTGACACACACAAAAGTTACCACACCTGTTTTTAAAAGAAACTGCAGCCCTGTGTTATCGGATATCAAGATTTGATTGGTGATAAACGTATTATAAATGATTCAATCTAAATGACTTAAATGATTTGTTTATCTCAAGACTAACATTATTGAAGAGAGCTCTTAATTGCTCACACGTCCTACTGATGATGCCTGGGTGATATGTTAATTATTCATATTTCATTATATACGTTTTGCCCACTTTTAGTGTTGCATAGAGGGTCATATTTTTAGTAACCACTCATTTGTGTTCAAAGGTGGTGTGGCAGGAAAGTTTAGTTTGAAAAGAAAAAGGTTTGACCAGTGTTGCTTTTGTATGACTGACTGATTGATTGGTCTATTGGTTGGTCTATTGGTTGGTCTATTGGTTGGTCTATTGGTTGGTCTATTGGTTGGTCTATTGGTTGATTGGTTGATCGGTTGGTTGATTGATTGATTGATTGATTGGTTGATTGATTGATTGATTGATTGATTGATTGATTGATTGATTGATTGATTGATTGATTGATTGATTGATCAGAATTTTATTTCGAACATGTACAAAAAGTGAAAAGAAATTGTGACAGAAAATAACGAATTGAAATAAAATAGAAACTGAATTAGACACATGAATGAGAAACATTTGCTGAAAAGAAAAGCATGTTCAAAAAGGAGTGGGAAGACGTTTGTACTTCACTCATTTCTATGAAGCTTCCTTATCCGCAATAATAATAATATTATTAACATTTTCATTTATTATGACTTATTATATATGTATTTATTTTTTAAAGTTTCAAAATGTATACTTTTCTACAAGTAAAATGTACTACTTATATGTTCATATCAAATATATACTATAATAAATATAGTATAACATATATAATATATAAAATATAGTATATATAATAACTATAATAATTCCCTAAAGACACAAAAGAATAAACAACAAGCTAAATAAATAAACAACACCCAGTGATCATCAAACACCCTCATCCCTGTATCCTGCAAGAATCATTTCCTTTAACCTCTTTTTAAATCATTTTATGTTTGGACTCTTCTTTCAACCTATTCCATCATTTTACTCCACAGACAGAAATACAAAAACGTTTTCTGGTTGTACGCATCTTTCCCAATTTAAATTTAAACAACTACCGTAAAAAATAATAACTCCCTTCCCTTTGGGTGAACATTCTTTGAATATAATAATACTTAAAATATCTATACATATGATGGAGGAAAATTTCATCTTTTCCTCACAATTTATTTAATTTATAATCATATTTATGAGTGAATAATTAGACCTATATTTGCTACAGACACAAAGTGAAATGTTGCACTTATCCAAGAATATCCAGCAAACAGGTGACGGCAGGAGAAAGACACAGATCCAGGGGTAGAGTGAGACATCTGTCCTGTGCCACACATCTCTGCAGAAGGTCTGCATGTAGTTCTCTGCCGCATGGTGGAGCCATAAATCACAGGCTGAGACAGGTTTAATGCACTGACTGCACCTCCATGGTCCAGACTCACAGTGGCTTGTTAGTTCTCTTGAAGGTGCAATAATTAAAGTGTCGTTATCACACAGTAGATGAGAAATGTCACATACTGTGTGCTTGGGAAGCACCCGTGTTCCCTCATTTATCTGCAGCCATATTTATACCATCACTACTAACTCTGCACTATAGGTTTCATGATGTATTGTCCCTCATCCAGTACACTCGTCCTCGCCACAACAAACACGTCTTCCTTGGAATGATGAATGATTAATGATTTGACTGTACAGTAAAGCTTATACTTCATGAACATGGCCAACCACTTGGTGATGACTGCTAAACTACACTTGATGGCACTAAAACAGTTTGTGCCACAGGTGCAGCAGCCAGCGGTCTTCTCTACCACACAGACATTGTTGTCAATTTGATTGTTATCATCAGGCGTCTAAACCTCAAGAGGCCTAAGAAAATCACTATTACATCATGTCTTTAATGTTAGCGCCTACTGTCATGACAGTGCGTTTGTGTTGTCTCAAAGCCCCTCCATCAAAAACCTCGGTGTCATTTTTGATTCCTCCCTTGCACTCGACTTAGAGCGGCCGTATTTTCATCCGTGCAACATTTCAGAAATCCGTTCTTTTCTACTTGTGCCTGATGCTGAAACCCATGTCCGCGCCTTTGTCTCATCCAGAATCCAGATTATTGTAATGTACTGTCTCTGGCCTGCCGTAGTCTAGTGTAAGAAGCCTCCAACTTGTTCAGAATGGGGGCTGCTACAATCCTCACCTTAACCAAAATATTTGACCACATCACACCCATTCTGTCCTTTAAAGCCTTAAAGATCATCAGCTACCAACATTTGTGTTGGAGTGAAGGAGACCAGGGATGGAATGATGAAAGTTTTTTTTCCTCCACCATTTCAATCATTTCGTTTTGGATGTGAATCTAAAATGTGAAGAATGTGAAGTACATTTGTTCAATTTTGCATAATTTAGGCTATTTTTATCATGGGGGGAAGGGGAAATTCATGTCCCCCAGGGTCCTTCACCCATGCTCCCTACACCGGCTCCCCTGATTTTAAAGTACTATTGCTTACATACAAAATGTTGCATGGGCAAGCACCATCATATTTATCTGACCTTATCACACCCTGTTTACCAGCACGCGCCCTTCGTTCCCAAAATGCTGGCCTGCTGAAAACACCTTGAGTCAATAGACAGTCTGCAGGCTGTTTCTCTCACCGTGCTCCACTTTTATGGAACAAACCACCAGCTGTGGTTAAAGAGGCCAGCTCTGTCAAGACTTTTAAATCCAGGCTTAGAACCTATTTTTCTCCGTTACCTAAGATCAACAATAATTGTTTATATTTGTTATTATGCCTTTGCTTTTGTGTCTTTATTTATTTGTATGTTTTTTTGTTTTATTTATGCCTATGAATTGTCATTTGTTTGTATGCATTCAATAAACTGCTTGTAATTGTTTTTAAAACACTTTTTCTGAGTTGCTGGTTGCCTGATTTAATCCATAAATGTGCGTGTGTGAAGCCCATTGGGGCATGTAATGCGATTTCCAGCTTGACTTGACTTACCCACAAAGCATGCCCATGATGGCTGCCACTTCCCCTCTAAATACCAAGATAATATCTATATATATCAGCTTGTTAGCATTTATGGTAAATTACTTTTTGTCTCAGAAAGTTGGATCCTTAAATTTGGGACCTGCAACAAAAGAAAAGTGCCACATTTTTAAGCAGGTGAATCACCCTCGGTTAGTCAGACATGTACGGTGGCCTGGAGAGTGCTCCGCACTGAAAATGAAGAACACATGCAAATGAAGAAACATCTTCATCACTTTTACAGTACGTGGGCAGAATTGAGAAAACATCTTCATCACTTTTACAGTACATGGGCAGAATTGAGAAAACATCTTCACCAACTTGACAACTTGATATCCAGTTGCATGTGTTTTTCTCAAAGGTCTCATATTGTAAAAGTGAAATTTCTTCTTCTGAAATGTCTTTTTATTGTTATAAAGAAAGGTGCTGTATAAATACTGTGAAAGTATCAAAATGCCCGATCCACAGAGAAATGCACACAGCCCGTATTCAGAAACTGTGTCTTTAAATGAGCCCTACTTACGTACAGATGTCACCACTATACTTGGTCATTCCCTGACTGCAAAGACGCAGGGAGTGCAGGTGCGTGAGACCCGTAAACACTGACCAATCAGAGCAAACTGGGCTTTAACGTGAAGGGAATCTTAAAGAGACAGGCGCTAAAACGGAGCGTTTCAGACAAAGGGTGAATACAGGTATATTCAGACAGACAGCATGAGAAAAATAATGTGTTTTTAAACATTAAAGCGTGTAAACATGTTCTAGTAGAAACCTGAAAATGAGCACCATACGGGACCTTTAATTTGTGGTGTGTTGAGCTCTCAGGGCCACCACTGCAAACTCCCTATCACTGCAGGAGTCTTTCTTATTGATTATGCTGGCTTGCACCATCACTGGAAAGTTTTTGGAAGCTGTGGTGGGAACCTGAAGCTGAGAAAGCGAGAGACCGACCGCAGAGTTGTTCTGGGCTGACCCGGTCGTTGTGAACATTTACGTACGTGCAGGGCGGAAGTGCTGAAACACAGTGTAAAAAAAGTTTACGTTTCCCATATTCGGACTAAGTATTGTGCTGTTTGTATGTCAATATAATCGATCATTCTCTGCTCTGAAGACAAAAGGCCAATAAACTTCTCAACTACCACCAGAAAACAAACTTTAATTAGCAGGAGCTATAAGATTGGAGCTGCTTCACTGGGGCTGTGGGGTTCGTATTGTCTGCTGCTCTTGAGTAACTTGGTAAGGATTAGGTGAAATACAGTCTTTCTTCACTCTGTGGAGATGTTGCAGTCCTGGGACCACAGATTGCCCCACACACCGCTGCGGGACATTTCAACAGACACGGTCACACAAGAAGTAATTGTGTGCCGCTCAACACATGACCGTCTGTAAGTAACCTGTGTCACACTTTCCCTCTTCTAAATGAGGAGTCCATCACCGAAATGACACCGTGCTAATTTTAATTTGGAGGAAAGAGTCGGTGTTTGTGTCAATTAATCACTTAATAAAAACAGGATCTAGATTTTGTCTTTTTTATAGAAGGAACCTTAGTTTGACTACTACTTTATAGATTTTGCCCTTTATAGGCAACAAACATGATAAAACAACATTCAAAAAACGTGTGTGTGTGTGTGTGTGCGTGTGTGTGCGTGTGCGTGTGCGTGTGTGTGTGTGTGTGTGTGTGTGTGTGTGTGTGTGTGTGTGTGTGTGTGCGTGTGTGTGTGTGTGTGTGTGTGTGTGTGTGTGTGTGTGTGTGTGTGTGTGTGTGTGTGTGTGTGTGTGTGTGTGCGTACATATCCATATCTCAATGACCTCCGGGTAAGAAAAACAAGAGAGAGAGAGAAAACAAATTTGCATAGCTCATATGTTCAATTCCATTGATCATTTTTGCCCTTTTTAAAAAAAAATTGGGGTTTGGATTTATGAAACACAAACCTATGATACCAAGGCTCACCCGCAGATAACTATTTTGTGCCCACATGTCTTAAATGATGTCTGATTTTTAAGTGTATATGTATCACAGCTCTCATTCAGTGAGGCATCTTTTATGCCGCACTATAATCTTGAAATGATGAAGTCCTCTAACATGGAATTTGAGTCCAACGTTCTTGTCGTTTTGAGATTGGTGTGCTCTGTTGCTTTTGATTTGATTTTCTTTGTCGTGTTTGTACCTTTCACTTTTACAGACGCTGATTATCTGTGCAGAGCTGCACTGAGTAATACAATGTAATGAAACGCATGAAGCCAATTGAGGTAGAGTTAGAATTATTATCACTTCAGTTTAGTGAGTTGTAAAAATTGAATACTAACATCCTTTAACAACATGGATAGCTCTAAAACAATGTTGATATCATTTCCGTTGCTTTTATGTTTCTTGTAAATCCAGGAAGTGTTGGTGAGAGTGTGTATAAAGGTAATAACATTTGTATAAAAGAGAGATGAACATCTGTATCCATGTTGCCTCACTCGGTCATGTTGACACATTAGCAATAAAAACATTTAAAAAAATTAAAAAACCTAATATATTCACACATCCTTGGCTGCTAATGTTTCACACACACTACTTTTTCACAGTCACCTGCTGAAACATCAATTGTTTACATCCATATCATATACATATATATATACATATATCTATATATATATATATTATTCTTTCAAGACCTGTAAGAGTATTATGCCACCATCTGCCCTTTTGTTATTAGTTTTATTATTGTATTGATTTGTTGTTACTATAGCAGCTAGATCATTTATGTTGTGTCACATACCATTGTGTCTTGTCTTTGTCTTGTCTTGTCTACACACGGGAGAGGGAGAAACACAATTTTGATTCCTTTTATGTCTCTTTCATGTGAAGAATTGACAATAAAGCTGACTTTGACTTTGACTTTGACTTTGATAACACAGAGCTGGGATTAAGTTACAAAAGGGCCTTTTTAACTTATTGACTTGTAATGTGTTTTAATATCAAAGTCAACAAAGAAACTATGGAAAAAGAGCTGAGTGTGTTCTTTATTTTGAATATGGCGTCAGGACTGATAACCCATGATCCTTGATCTTGGGAACCAGATGCAAAGGAATCCCATAGTGTTTTTTATGTTATCTAATAGTGTTGAAAATAGTTTTATTAGAGAAAAAAAAAACCTCTGGCTTGTTGCCTCCACCCCCTCCTCTCTGTCTCCTATCTCTATGTCCCTACACTACCATCGCAGCCACAGGAAGGCCCTGGCAGACCGAAACACTGATACTATCTCTGCGCTCCTCATCTCCGTCCTCCGCTGTGTCGAAATCTTGCCCATCCCACAAAGGGAAACCGCTGGTGTACAACGGTCCATGGCATGACGTCCGTTTCTGTGGGTAGACAACTTGCGCTGTGAGTACACGGTGGAGAATTATTAAGAACACTACTGAGGATACATCACACCATTTTCTATGAGAGGGATGTGCGTTTAAAGGAAATTCACTGTAACCAGAGCTTGTAAAGGTTATTTGAAGATGCACTGGAGCTGCTTTAATATTCAAAGGCATATTTAAAAGATGCTTCATCCAAGTACAAGCAATTATTTCAAGAAAATATTTGACAGAGTATTGCTTTAACCATGCATTACTATAAAATCATGAAACAGTTTTCGACAACACGAAAGATACATATGTTTAAAACTGCGTCCACATTATTTCATGTAATCCCACACTCATTTAGTGACAATAGACATAGAAGTAATGTACAGAGAGAGACGCTTAGATTTGATTGAATCCCCTACAAGCCACAGCTGGTTGTGTAACCTTGTTGAGCAACAACACTTACAATCATCTCTGACAATGACAAGAAGTGTCAGGTAGATGATTGGGCAATGTCTGGTGTATCAAGTCATATAACAGATATGTCTAATGTACAGAGTTTCTTTGGTGTGTGAAGATGTTACCGTCAGGAAAGTTCATTTGGAATTTGCTAAATTTAGGTAGATGCAGCTTTAGACCGTTTTTTGTGTGTGTGTGGCCCATTGGTGCCATTTTTAGGGGCTTTGGATCTATGGTACATCAATTTCTCCTTAAAGGGATAGTTCTGCTGTATTGAAGTGAGTCGAACAGTCTGTGTTTTACCGACAGTAGATGAGATGACGGTTTGGAGAAATTGTAGGTAATAATACACTGACTACGATAAGAACCTCATACCACCACACTTCAAAATAGTCGAACCGTCGCTGTCCTCAAATCATTTTCCCATCTCACATTACTGTCGCATGACGTTTCTGTCCACTCCGGTCTCTCACTCACAGTTTAGAATATACACACATACAGGCCCAACTCCTGTTGCAGAAAACATCCCCCAAACCATGACACTTCCTCCTCCAAATTTAACTGACTTCTTTACATACCTTGGGTTCAGTCTTTCCCCAGTCCTACGCCCAACATAATGTTTCCCATCAGACCCAAATAAATTGAACATACTCTCATCAATGAAGTTCACTCTAGACCAGTTCTCCTCTGTCCACACAACAGGCTCCTCAGCAAAGACAGGTCTCGCCTTTTTATTCTCTCTGCTGATGAGAGGTTTGGTCACTGCAGTGTGGGCTTTCAGTCCAAAAAGTCTAAAGACGACGAGACACTGTGTGCAGAGACAGATCCTTGCCCTGTTCAGCACTGAACTGGCGAATAACTCCAGCTGCAATGTTGAACCGGTTCCCTATTGAGTCTCATAATCCTGTCCTTTCGTGCACTTGTTTTACGTGGACGACCGGCCTTTTTAAAGGACTAATCTGTGTCCTTGAAATCACAGACTGTGAACGCCCAACCTCTCTCTGATGGCTGAGAGGGTCATCCCTTTGGCCTTCATCTGGACAACCTACTGTCTAAGGGTTTCAGCCTCCTTAGAGCAGCTGGTCATCCTGCAAAGTAACCAGGAGAGCTGCAGATAAATAGGGTGTGTCCAACAATTAAGTAAATTGTCACCAGGTGCCAGATTAACACCAGTAACTGGGAGGTTTCTGCTCACTGCTTTTTCACAAAATAAAGGTTTTTGTTGAAGTGCCTTGTTTATTTAAAAACACATGCTAGTACAGCAGAGGTATAGCCACAGCTGATATTCTATCAAACTTTGAACAATATAGTATTTCAGAATAAATCAAGACTTAATAACCTGTTCTCTAATTTAGATCCCCAATGTACAATGACATCTACATTCAAACCCACCAAATGTCTTTATTGTTTTATTGAGACTCTGAGGTCTGTGCTTAATTCATTTACTCAAAGTTGTGCAGGGCCGGAGCCACAATTTCAGAAATACTGTGATCATGAGGAAGTTCCAGAAGTCTGGCCTGAAACCAAAAATGAAGTATCAAATTTTGAATTTGGATGTGTTTTTATTCATTCAGTTAAATGTTACTGCATGTTACCTCTTACTTCCCAGGATGACGTGCTTTTTTAAGGCCTAATCCACACTGCAAAGACTTTAATGTACCCCGAACAGCAATCGTCCAATATAGCTTAGTAACTAACCTAGCTAACTTAGTAGCTTAGTAACCAGCAACCTGTCAGGCTTTGGATGCCTCCATATGTTGAAGGTGAGCATATGGAGTTAAAGCTACTGTATCTTAAGAGTCTACAAGGTGTTGGCCTTTTTTATGCCTTTAAAAAAAAACAACATAAGAAATATCTCCCAGTGTCTGTTGAGGACTGGAACACCCACTCGGTTAGAAAGAGTCCGCTGGAAACAATGAAAAGTCAGCTGCAGACATTGTTTCCAACCTGTTTATGGTGTTTCAGTGATAGCCTCAGCTTTAGCTACAGCACCGCTGATCAAATCTGCTAGAGACCGTTGTCATTTCAGCCCACTAAAGACCAGCTAGAAATGAGAAGCTGCTTCTCTGTGAAGTTGAAGACCCATTGTTTCAAAAAATAACTGCAAAGTTTGTGTTAAATCTGCCAACTTTATCAATGTAAACGGTACTGCGTAGCAACAGCTCACAGGGTGCTGTAACCCCCTTAAAAAGACAAAGGATGGGACCTCAGTGACCACAATGGTAGCTAGAGTCAGAGCAGTGTATTATGCTTTCTCTCCTCACAACTTTACAATATGAAAATATAACTAACACCATAAACACATGGCATTAGGCCTACATCCCAACAAAATGCTTCGTTTTCAAACAGGCAAAAAAGAGGCAATTGACATTGAGTACTGGAGGCCGACCAGCCACTAATAATGAATCTGATGCCTACAATTAATCCGAGTACAAATGTGATTCTAGATAGGCCTACTGGACTGTACTGCTCCGTCCTCAGCTCCCTGTAGGTGCCGCTGTGACATGATGTGTTTGAGAGTGTCCAGCTCCTGTGTCAGCTGCCCTATCCTCATCTGCAGCTTCTGGTTTTCGTCCTGCAGCTGCATGGCCCTCTGCTGGGTCAGCAGGATCCTCCTGCGGGCCTTGTCCCGGCTCTTTCTCACAGCAATGTTGTTCCTCTCGCGCCGCATGCGGTACTCTGCACTGTCTTTGCTGATGCTCCTCTTGTTTACCGGGGCCCGCAGAGTTGGCAGGAGAAACGAGGAGAAGTCCTGGAGGTCGGAAACACAAGTATGTTTAGGGTGTGGGGAAGCAGGATGAGGGGGGATGATGTTTCTCCCACTCAGAAAATGTGTAGTTACTTTATTGTTTGATCCATAAATGAATGAATTTATCTCACACACATTTACACACACCTGCTGAGTGTTGGTGTGACTCTGGTGGTGGTTTGTGTTTCCTGTGTTTGTGGTGCTGCTGAGACAGGAAGACGTGTATGGCAGGTAAGACAGTCCCATCATCTGCTCAGCCACTCTGTCATCACCGCCCCCTCTCACCAGTCCCTGAGACTGGCCGTACGGGAGCATGTCCATCTGAGTCAGCTGATTGGTCGGAGCAGGAGGGTTCAGGGTGTGAGCCTGACCTGGGTATGAGCTCGCCCACTCCTGGATGACAGAGGACGCCCTGGAATCAGACATCTGAGAGGATTGGAAGCAGAAAAATATATTTTTCTTTTTCCTGAAATTTGTCTTTAATTAAAACAGAAACACAGGAAGAACCACACACAGCATACACACAGAGGAAACGACTCTAACAGCCACAAATGTACAGGAAAAAGAAATAAAACAAGAACATGTAAAAGGCAAAATGTGTGGTAAACAAAAGTAAAATGCAGCTTACATGTTATTGTCCTGGTAATTACAGCCTAATCAAAAATAGTAATTCAAGTCTTTGAAAGATACTTTTACTTTTGATACAAAGCACATTTAGCTGAAAATAATTTTACTTTACTCTGGAGTAATAGTAATTAATTAAATACAAAAATGATACATTACAAATGAAAGATGCCACACAGGCAATTAACAACTGACAATGTACACGTAATACAGTAACAGCACATACGAGTTGACACTGTAAATTAATTGATTATTAGTTGATTGACAGAAATGTAATAAAAACATGCATTATTAATTAATCATTGGTGTATTTCATTTGGTTAAAAAAAAAACACTCGCAACTCACTGGTTCCAACCTTGTTTGTCTTATGATAATAAACTTAGGGTCTTTAGGTTAAAAACAAGCATTAATTTAAGAGAGATATCCGTAGTTGGTTGTGCATTTTGTTATTTTCACAGAATTTTGTGATCAAACTATGAATCAGTCAAAAGAGAAAATAACCAGCAGATGAATCGTTATTGTTAAAAGTGCAAAGTTATTGTTAGAGGAGTAGTTAATGCAAACATACCATGACAGCAAAGTTTAAAAAATAAAATAAAAACACTATAATAAAGTTGTGATCTGACTTACCATGACTTAGCCACAAACTTTGTGAATATTCTTCAGGTTCCTTT